>NC_136480.1:1420138-1465138 GCF_902686455.1 Sciurus vulgaris
CGTCCTCTCCTCTCCTCTCCTCTCCTCTCCTCTCCTCTCCTCTCCTCTCCTCTCCTCTCCTCTCCTCTCCTCTCCTCTCCTCTCCTCTCCTTCTCTGTTTTGGAATAAGAAAGAAAAACAATATATCTCCATCAGAAAGTGTCAATATGTGAAAATAAAGAACTGGATCACCCATGAATTAACGGGAGCATTTATTCGCTTTGTGAATGAAAACTTTACGTTTCAAAGGGGTTCACAGTTCTGTGAACAAAATAGGCACTTGATAAACATTTGCTGAATCAATTAATGCATGAATTTTCTCTGGGATTCCTTCACATGGCAGGCTCCCCTGTGCATTTGAAATGAAATCAATTTACAAAACTAATCTGCACCTCTTCCCCCCCAATGCAGCCATTGTGTAAAGTAGATCAGATGCAGAGAAATGTTCCAGTTCTCGCTCTACCACTGACTACGGTCATGGTTTTTGCCCCATATCCTGCTCCCAGAATCAGTTTCCTTATCTGAAAAAGGGAATAGGAATAACCTGCTATTATGTGACTTTATTGTTTGTGCAAAACTCTTAGAAAGTGCATAAGCTGCTGCCAGAGAGAAAGACTGCAAAGTTTAAGAGTCTATATGATCTAGTGGCTCAGGAGGCTGAGGCAGGAGGATCACAAGTTGGAGGCCAGCCTCAGCAACTAAGCGATTCCCTAAGCAACTCAGTGAGATCCTGTCTCTAAATAAAATGTAAAAAAGAGATGGGGATGTGGTTCAGTGGTTAAGCACCCGTGGGTTCAATTTTTGGCAGAGAGAGAGAGAGAGAGAGAGAGAGAGAGAGAGAGAGAGAGAGAGAGAGAGAGAGATTGTTTTTCCTAGCTATTGGATATTTACTGATGCAGGAATAAGTGGCATCTTGAAAAAAAATTTTAAGTTTGTTACTGATCTTTAGAAATTCAACTGATTTTTGTATATTGACCTTGAATTAATGCAATAATTTTATTGCAGTTCCTTTGACTGGGATCTACACATCATCTATAATCTTCTCCTGGCCTTGCTATAGTGACTGGAATCTCATAAAAGGCCAAATGAAAGTGGTTATTGTGAGCACTCTTGACTGATCCATTAAATGAAATGCTTACTACACATTTCTGAAAAAAAATTCCTTTTTCAGATCAAGAAAATGTCCTTCTGTTCTTGCTTTCTTAAGATTTAAAAATACCACACAAATAGCCCGGTGTGGTGGTGCACTCTTGCAGTCCCAGCTGCTCGGGAGGCTGAGGCAGGAGGATCGCAAGTTGGAGGCCAGTCTCAGCAACTCAGTGAGGCCCTAAGCAACTCAGCAAGACCCTGTCTCTAAATAAAATATAAAAAGGGCTGGGGATGTGGCTCAGTGGGTAAGCTCCCCAGTACCCCCTCCCAAATACCACAAATATATATTCAATGTTCTCATTTTTTCAGCTTTTGAGATGATTAAATGCTTTTTTCTCCTTTGTTCTACTAGCATGATGATTTCTAGATGTCGAGGAAACCCATACTTTTTGGAATACATGGGATTCAGTAGGATCAAGTGAGATTTAATTGGATTCAATTTATTGGATATAATTGGCTAGCATTTCACTCAGGAATTCTTTCATTTATTTTTTAAGTGATATTTCCTTTATCATAATGTCCTTATTGGGTTTTGGATATCAAGCATATTCCAGTCTCATAAAGCAATTTTTCTTTTCTCTAGTTTCATATTTCAAGTATAATTTGCTGGTGAAGCTGTCTGAGTAGAGTTTCTTTTGTGAACAAAATTTAAAAATATGCTTTCAGTTTCTGAATTGGTTTCTTTAATAGTTATAGTACCTTTAATATTTTGCATTTCTAATTGTTAGATATGATTTTTTTGTAGTATTGGAGATGAAAACCAAGGAACTCTACCACAGAGTTACACCCAGAGCCCTTTTTATTTTTTATTTTGAGACAGGTTTTGCTAAGTTGCTGAGGCTGGCCTCAACATGTGATCCTCCTGCCTCCGCCTCCCAAGCACCTGAGATTACAGGCTTGTGCTCCTGCTTCCCATTGATAAATCATGTTTTCTTATCATAGAAAATTTCAGATATTTTGGCATAAAATTGGTTCATACAGTATCATATTTTTATTGTCTTCAGGATCCATAATGTTATTCTCTTCTTTATTCTTGACCTTAAGTTATTTTCCGAGCTTGTCAAGGGTTTATTGAAAAAAATCTTTTGGGCATATTGATCTGGTCTATTGTGTCTTGGTTTTCTACTTTGCTATTTTCTATTCTTATCTTGATTATTTTTTCCTTTTGATTTTCCTACCTTGTAGCACACATTAAAATCAAGATGTTTGAATCTTTCTACTTTGTTCTTCTTTACCATGTCATTTTGTTCATCCTGGGTCTCTTGTAATTCCACATGAGTTTTAGAATCAAATTCCTTCAAGAAAGCTGGTTGGGATTCTGCTAGGACATGGATGAATCTCTACATCAATTTTGGGAGTATTGCTGTCATAACAAGGTTAAGTCTCCCAATCCGTGAACACGGATGTTTTCCTGATAGATCTCTTTAATTTCTTTGAGCAATATCATATAGTTTCCAAAGAACAAGTCTTGCACTTCTTTTGTGAAATTTGCTTCCAAGCATTGTGTTCTGTTTGATGCTGTTGCGAACAGGATTTCTGGGTTGATTTTATTTTTGTGTTGTTCTTAGTAAGTGTATGAAATACAATTGCTCTTTGTATATTAATCTTGTATCCTGCAACCTTGCTTACTGGTTTCAATAGCTTTTTAGTGGATTCCTCAGAATTTTAAAAAATGTATAAAACCAGGTCATGTGTAGCGTAGTTTTACTTCTTTCTTTCCTATCTGGATGACGTTTATTCCTTTTTCATGTCTTATGCTGGCTGTAATTGTCAGCATAATGCTGAAGAGAAGTATTGAGAGTGGGTCTTCTTATCTTGTGGCTCATCTCAGGCAGACAGCATCCAGATTTTTAGTACTGAGTATGGTAATAAGTCATTTAGCTGTTATTCTATTAACACTACTAACAGCTTTGAAAAGATAAATCATCAAAAGGAATGTAGTCATTTAATGTCGAAACTATGAACTACTTCCCGCTGATAGTTTATATTGTCCAAGATAGGTCACTGTGTTTTCTTTAAAAATATGAAATACCCTTCAGTCAGGTGCAGTGGTCTAGCTTGGGAGGCTGAGGCAGGAGGATCGCAAGTTGGAAGCCAGTCTCAGAAATTTAGTGAGGCCCTAAGGAACTCAGTAAGACCCTGTCTCTAAATAAAATACAAAAAGGTCTGGGGACGTGGCTCAGTGGTTAGGTGCCCCTAGTTTCAATCCCTGGTACAAAATAAAAAAAATGTGATACAATATCCTTCAACGCTTGCTGAGATGCCTTGGAGAACCTTGGCACATAGTTTTTTATTTTATTTTACTTTTTTGCGGCGCTGGGGATTGAACCCAGGGCCTTATGCTTGCAAGGCAAGCACTCTACCGACTGAGCTATCTCCCCAGCCCTTGGCACATAGTTTGAAAACGACAGATCTACATTTTCCTTAAACCCATCTATTAAGTTGTTAGTTTTGAGTATTATGTGTGTGTGTCTGTGTTTTGGTTCTAAAACCTTTGTGTGGTTTTGCTTTTTCAATTCTGCTACTTCTTACCTAGAGATAATGATCATTTTCCTGCCAAAATTCTCCATGTTGTTCTTGAGCATAACAGTAACCGCAGTATCTTAAAGTCTGTGAGTTTCACTCCAATCCCTGCTCATCTGAGGATCTGTTTTTATTTTCAATGATTTCTGCGGTCGTTATTCTCTTCATGTGCCTGGTTCTGAAGATGGCGGTATCATGATGATGGCAGTTTGGACACTGTATTATTTGAGGTCTCTGCTGACTTTGTCCCCCTCTAGAGAAGGCTTGCACTGGTTTCTGACAGACGCCAGTGTGCTCCGGTCTCAGAGACTGGGATGCCGCTGAGCTGGTTGTTTTACTCTAGTTTTTCATCATTGTGACCCAAAGACTAGACAGGAATAACTTAGAAAGTTTATTTTGGCTCATGGTTTCAGAAGTTCAGTCCATGGTTGGCCAACTCCATTGCTCTGGGCCTGAGGTGAGGCAGAGCATCATGGCGGAAGGGCCTGGTGGAGGGAGCAGCTCAGGACCTGGCAGCCAGGAAGGAGAGAGAGAGAGAGAGAGAGAGAGAGAGAGAGAGAGAGAGTGTTCTGCTCATCAGGAACAACATATAAGCCCAAAGTCATGTTATGTTACCAGTGATCTACCTCCTCCAACCACACCCTACCTGCCTATGGTCACCACCCACTTAATCCCTGTCAGTGGATTAATCCACTGATTCAATTAAAGCTCTAACAATCGATTCATTTCACCTCTGAACCTCCTTGCATTGTCTCACAGGTGAGCTTTTGGGGGACCCCTCCTAGCTCTACCACAACACCGGTCTAACTTCAGCTTCTTTATTGCAAAAGAGCTTCCCTCATGATCTCTTGGGGGGTCTGGGGGTCTCCCCAATCTTAATGTTCCTGAGATCCCACAAAACAGTCATAATTTCAGTATTTCATTCTCTCAGTCACTTCTGATGGAACCACAAGTGCCACCAGGGAGAAGCAGCCCAGATGAGTGTCTTTTCTCCGTTTCCTTCTTTCTCTGCATTCTGGCCTGGTGATGCTTCACTATCTTGTTAGGTCTTTTATGGCTTTAAGAAGATTTGAAAAACAAACAAACAAACAAAAAGACTTGTTGTCCAGGTTTTCCTGTTTGTCTTCAGCAGAAGAATCAGTTTGATCTTGTCTAGCACCAGAAGAAAGTCTGGGGAGATGACTTTTCAACCTACAGGACTCTCCGGTCCCTGTGGTGGTTGGGGGTGATGGGTAAACTTAACATCTCTTTTGTTTAGGGATATACATTACTTTAGGAATTAAACATTCTTTTGTTCGAAAGGGGGATAGTTCTGGGTATGCTTGAATAGGATGATGTCAAGGCTGGAGAGAGCAGGGGGATGGGGGAGGGGATTGGGGGAGGGAGGTAAAATCTTTTCATATCAAGATAAAAGGATTTTTTTGTTTGTTGTTGTTTCACTGCATAAGTGTGAATGATAGATTGGGGGTCCTGTATCAAAGGATGTGGAAGCCATTCTCCCATGGTGAAAAGCCAGGAAGGAGAAGAGAGACGTCTGGTCGGAAATACCCTGTGGTTGGGAATGGTCATTTCATGGTAGCAAAACTGAGAAATGATGTTCAACTTGAGATGGTTTTCTGTCCTATCCTGTAGTTTATCTTTTGTCATCCAATCCCTCGAACTGTCAGTAAAAATCTCTTTGACTCAATGCCATTGTGTGTTATTCAGCTTTCTGAGGTCACTGTGACAAAATGCCCGAGGAAATAAACTTAAAAAGGAAGAAAGGTTGGTTTGGCTCATGATGTCATAGATATCACACCATGTTCACCTGACCCGGTTACTTGGGGTCCGTGGTGAAGCAGTAGCTCATAGTGGTGAAGGCATGGTGGGTGAGGCTGGTCCCATCATGGCGACTGGGAAGTGAAGAGTGGAAGAGGAAAAGGAGGGGTTGGGCTCCCAACATCCCTTTCAAGGCCACGCCCTCAATGACCTAATTTCCTCCTACTAGGCTCCACCTTTTAAAGGCTCCACCACCTCTCAATAAAACCATCACCCTGGGCCCAACCACAGGGTCATTTGGAGGCCACTTAACATCAAAACCATAACGCTTCATTTTAGCAGTGTCTTTGGGGGTTCAAGATCGGTTCTCTCCAATAGGAAGGTGCAGAGGTTGGACAGAGACATGCGGCCTGAAGTGAGGGAGAGGAAGCTGAGGAGAAGACCACCAAGTGTCCATGGGTGTCCCTGGTGGTTTGGGGACATTTACTAGCCTTCCCAGTTACATAATTCTGAAGCCTTGACCACATGCTTAGAAATTCTGGTTTAATCGGTCTGTGTGTAAACCCAACCCAGGTTTCCTCAAAAACTCCTTGGGGGTTCTAATGTACGGCCAGGGTGGAGAAATGCTGTCTTAGATGTGTCCCTTCTATCAACTGTCCCTATCTTTGCTCAGTTTCTATGGGACACTTGAACCCTGCTTGGATCTCCTTGTGAGACAGGATCAAACACCAGGTCATTACTGGTGCCAGTGACTTATGCCAGCATCTTAATGAAAACAGATGCTTGATTAATGGGGATAAGCAGCCCCTTTGTGTTCAGTGAGCTCTCAAGCCCATGTTCCACGCACTGGGGAGTCTGCCTAGACCACCCAGGCGCCTGTCATGACCCTCCTGTCCCTAGTGCTCAGTTCATGCACCTGCCCTTTCTCACCTGGCTCTCAGCAGATGCCCTCACCTGCAGCTTCCTCTTCTCCCTCTCCACACCATGGGGACTTTTTACAGCATGCAAACCACGTCACCCTTCTGCTCAGAAGCCCACACTGGGAGCACAGCCCTGGGGTCAAAGTCAGGGTCCTTGGAATGGAGCCTGTTCTCCACCATCTCGACCAATCATCCATCGCTTTGCTTGAGATCCTGTTTCCTGGTTGGCGGAGTGGCGCACTCTCCCCTGGACCTGCCATGCCCTCTGACCAGGATGCCCACCCCCTTGGTCTGCCTGGGACCCCCTGCAACCCACTGGGACCCAGCTCCCTCCTCCTCCTCCTCCTCCTCCTCCTCCTCCTCCTCCATCTTGTCCTTTTTTCTTATTCCCCCTCCCTTTCTCTTCCTCCTCCACCCCTTTCTCTCTCTTCAGTGCTGGGCATTGAACCCAGATCTTCCACATCCCCAGAGATCGGCACTGGCAGCCTCCATTTCACAAACATATTCTATTTCTAAACTCAAACATTTTAGAGAGTGGCTCTTGAGTGGCCGGTTTGGGGCACCAATTCCTGTGACCAAGTAGGTGGCCCCATTTGAAGCAAGATCACACATTTACTCATGACCCCAGTGAACATGCTTCTCTTCTCCTCCATCAGGGGTCCAATATTTTCCATGTGTCCCTAGTCCTGTGTGTGTGTGTGTGTGTGTGTGTGTCCACGTTTGTCAAGTAGCGGCAACTCCAGGATTTTTGCTGAAGTCACTGGGAAGAGAGGAGCCCTTTTTCCTACTGAGTCACAGAACTGAGGAGAATTGGGAACGTAGCTAAAAGCTGTCCAACATCTTTTCTTCCTTCCCCACAGGGGAAGACTTCTTTTTCCTTTTCCCTTTTTCTTTTTGGTACCTGGGATTGAACCCAGGGGTGCTAACCCCTGAGCCCCCTCCCCAGCCCTTTTTATGTTTTATTTAGAGACAGGGTCTCACTGAGTTGCTCAGGGCCTCACTAGTTACTGAGGCTGGCCTCCACCTTGTGGTCCTCCTGCCTCAGCCTCCTGAGCCTCTGGGATCACAGGTGTGCGCCACTGCACCTGGTAGGAAAGATTTTCTGAGGTGACACCAACTTAGAGTAAAACTGAACCAAGGCTCAGAGAGACACTGAGTCTTGAAGACACCCCGAGTTTCTGATTCAGCTCTGATGTATGTCTAGATTTTTCAGGTTTTGGTCGATCCATAGTGGTTGAGGTGTGAGCCAGAATCTGAAAGCATTCAGCCTGATGCGCCATGATAGCCAAACCCTGCTCTTGGTGGGTGGGGCTGGGGCCTGCATGGTCACCCATGTCCCCCTCCTGCAGCAGCTGCTGCTGTGAGTCACCTGGCTGTGCATTTGGACTCTGGCCTCTTGCCTGACTCCCACCCCTTCCAGCTGCCCTGGTCTTTTCTAGACTCAGGGTCCCTCTTATCTCACTGGCTGCTACCCCTTCTTGATCAAGGTAGCTGTTTTTCATAGATCGCACCTGTGACTACTTTTTGAAGTCTGATCCATCTTCTTACGCTTTCCTGTCTCTGGCAGACACGTCAATGACCCACCAACTCATGCTTGCTGGCTCCCTCGCAGGTAAGGTGGATGTGTGATCCACTTTTGGCCAGTAAGATGAAGGCGTGCTATCTCCCAGAAGCTTTTGGGGGGAAAGTTGGCTTCCTAGATAAAAGATAGAACTGCATAAGGGGAAATAATTTTGCTCTTGTCTGTTGCTTCCATTCTCTTCCTTCCTTTCTTTTTTATTTTTCTTTCTATTTCCCTCCCTCCCTCCCTCCCTCCCTCCCTCCCTCCCTCCCTTCCTTCCTTCCTTCCATTCTTTCTTTCTTCCTCTCTCTCTCTCTCTCTCTCTCTGCTGGAGATGGAACTCAGGACTTTACACATGGTGTAAAGGTCACTTTGAACTGTCAACTTGATCGGATTAAGAGATGCTCTCGATTCAGAGGTTTCTGGGTGTGTCCATGAGGGCGGGTCTGGGAATGATTGGCATGTGGGACAGTGAACCCTCCCTAAGCGTGGGCAGCACACCCAATAGGATGGAATCAAAGCTGGAAGAACAAGGAAGCAGATGCAGGTGCAGATGTGAGCTCAGTTCTTCTTGGACAGGTTCTTGATCGCTGCTTTGATCCTCTGAGGCTATCAGACTCTCACTTCTTCACTCTTCCAAAGTGGACTCTGCCAGTGATTCTCCAGGGAGTTTCCAGAAGCCTTGGTCTCAGACTAGGGTAGCACTGTGGATCCTTCTTGTTCTGGGGCTTCTTTGTCTTGGACTGCGCAGCTGCTGGTTCCTCCAGCTCTCCAGCTGCAGATGGCCATTGTGGACTCTCCAGTTTCTGGTCGCGTAAGCCAATCTAATAAATCCCCTTTTTTTAAAAAAAATTATTTTTATTTCTGCAGACTGCATTTTGATTCATTGTACACAAATGGGGTACAAGTGTTCACGTCTATGGCTGTGCACGCTGTAGATTCACACCATTTGTGTAATCATACACGTCCATAAGGTAATGATGTCTGCCTCAGTCCACTATCTTTCCTTCCCCCCTCCCGCCCCATTTCCATCTACACAATCCAAAGTGCCTCCGTCCTTCTCTTACCCCCCCAATCCCCTTTTTTATAGTCATACTTCCTGTTGATTCTGTTCCTCTAGAGAACCCTGCCTAATATACCTGGCATGAACAGGTATGCCTGTAGTTACAGCAACCACAGAGCAAGAAGGCACAGGACGGAAATCCATCATGGCGGCATGGAAGGGTGGGAAGGTTCTGACATTGCTGAGGTGGCGGGGGGACCCTGGAACCACCCACTCCAGGTGACTCGCCAGGGAAACAATACAAGTCCTTAAGGTTTGATCAGCTGTTCACCAAGTATCCTGCCATTCATAACCAAAAGCTTCCCTAACTAATCCATCAGGCAAAGCATTCATGATCTCACGAAGACCCTCATCAAACGTTTAATTGGATGTTTACTGAGCGTTCCCTAAATACCAAATTTTGATTACATTATTTCTTCTTCCTCTTCTCCTCTCCTTCTTCCTCTTCCTCTTCTTCTCCTCCTTCTCTCCCAGGATTGAACTCACAGCACTTAACCCTGACCTCCAGCTTCTCTCCAGCCCTTTTTATATTTTATTTAGAGACAGGGTCTCGCTGAGTTGCTCAGGGCCTCGCTAAGTGGCTGAGGCTGGCCTCCAACTTGCCATCCTCCTGCCTCAGCCACCCGAGCTGCTGGGATGACAGGGGTGTACCGCTGCACCTGGCTATTGCATTTCGTTTGACCCACCTGTCAACTTTTGAAGATATAAATGACCATCCCATCTTAAAGATGAGGCATGACGGTGTATTTGAAGAGCTGTCCTTGCTGTAGCAGGTGAAAGCAAATCTCAGCGACTTCTTGCAAGAGGAGCTCAGTTCCCTCTCGTGTAAGGTGGAGGTCCTGGTGGGGTATGAAGTATTTCGGTCCCACACAGTCATTCAGGGACCCAGCATGACGCACCCTCAACGTGCAGCTTCTAATGGAGCCTGGATGCCAACGTCTGACTGGCAGCCGTGTGGAGCTCTGCAGTAGGCATGGATGTCCAGCGCTGATTGGACAGAACTTGATCACGTGATCAAGCGTAAAGGAGGCTGGGAGATGAAGTCCAGCTCCTTCTGACGCCTCCTTCTCCCAGGTGACTATTTGACAGGCTTGCACGTATTTAGCACCAGCGTCCCAGGGATCGAGGGGCCGAGGATGGAAGGGTGCAGAAGGGACGTTTGACCAGCCCTGTCGCCTCCTGTTGTGAAGTCTCTATTTCTCACACAGTGGTGCAGAGAGGGGACATGGAGCAAGTGTACAGAAGACCTGTGGAGCCACAGAAGACAGATGCACTTGGGACTGGATCTCTCCAGCTCCACTCCGTCTCATCTGACAGATGTGGAAGCCAAGATTCCCAGGCAAGCCGGGCTGCTATTGCTTCTGCAGCCGCATCTTTCTCTCCATGAGAACTTCTGGTAGAGGTGACTTGGGGCGCTGAGGGACCGGTCTCCTCCGCGGCTGCCTAGGGGATCGTGCGCCTCTCCTCCCTCCAGCTTCTCGTTTGCCACCGGGACACACACAGCCACACCCCGTGGCTTGTGATGCAGTCGCTGCACACGTGGAACCCACAGAGCCCTCTCCTTCCCGCTCCTGCGGAACCAAACCCTCCCTGGCGGCCGAGCTAATCGGGAGAGGCTTCGGGCTGTTTCCGTGGAGAGAGAAGACCAAGTGGGATGCTAAATGATCAGACCCCAAGGATGGGGCTCCCCAGGGTGCTCTTCCTGGAATTCCGTCTCCTGGGTGGGGTTTATCTGCTCCATAGCGGGTGCATGTCTCTTCATTCACTTTCCTCTGAGTCCCTTTTCTTCCTTCTCACCTTAGTGAAGTTTTTTTCTTTCTTTCTTTCTTTTTTTTTTTTTGGTACTGGGGTATGACTCCAAGTGTGCTTAACCCCTGAGCCACATCCCCAGCCCTTTTTACTTTTTATTTTGAGACAGGATTTCACTAAGTTGCTGAGGAACTTGCTCAATTGCCGAGGCTGGCCTCCAACATGCCATCCTCCTGCCTCAGCCTCCAGAGCTGCTGGGATTACAAGTGTGCACTACCATGCTGGGCCCTCCCCCATGGGGTCCTGCCTCACCTGGCACCCCCAAGGAACAGAGCCAGTCCTTTATGGATCATGGCTCTGAAACCATGAGCCCCCAGACATACTTTTTCTCCTGTAAAATTATTTCTTTTTGAGCTGGGCGTGGTGGTGCCTGTCTGTAATCCCAGTGGCTCAGGAGGCTGAGGCTGGAGGATTGCAAGTTGGAGGCCAGCCTCAGTAATGGTGAGGGATTAAGCAACTCAGGGAGACCCTGTCTCTAAATAAAATATAGAAGGGCTGGGGATGGGGCTCAGCGCTTGGGTGCCCCTGGGTTCAATCCCTGGTATGAAAAAAAAAAATCTTCCTTTTGGATCTTTTGCTCACAGCATAAAGAAATTGACTAAAACATAATTTGGTAGATTTCATTTCCTAGTACTTGAGAACTTAAAAATAAATCTGGCCATGAAAGCAAAACCCCCACGTAGTTCCTTGGTGGTCTTCTTGGGGTTGTAATGGAGGTGAGCTACCTAATCTATATATCCAAGTGATGATCAGAGAAATGATTCACATTTGTTCTGCAAGGAGTCCTGTGCTGTTGGGAAGGCAGAGGGGAGAAGGTGACCCCAGTTGGGGGCTCCAAGTGGTCAGGTGTGCAGGCTTAGCCATGGGGTGCACAGGGGGGCTCCTCAGTGACTCCAAACTTGAAGTGGTTTTTCCATGATAAAAATTACCAGTGTCTCCTTGGATTCATAGAGGGCTTTGCATCCAGATTTAGAAATATTCATGAGGAACAAAATTAAGAACAGAGAAGAAATAACCAGGAGTGGTGGCAGATACCTGTTATCCCAGCAACCCGGGAGGCTGAGGCAGGAGGACGGCAAGTTGGAGGCCAGCCTCAGCAACTCGGTGAGGCCCCCAGCAGGTTAGTGAAGAACCTGTCTCTAAATAGAAAATAAAAAGTGCTGGGGAGGTGGCTCAGTGGTAGAGCTCCCCTGGGTTCAATTCCCAGTACTGAAAAATAAGAGAAAATAAAATATCAGAGAAGAAAGGGAGGACGGGACAGGGAGGCCATTCCAGCGGCAGAGACTGGGTGAGACTGAGACTCAGGTCTGTGAAGTGGGCTCAGAAACGCACGAGGATCTGTTCATTTGAAGTGGTCAGAACGTAGGGAAGGATCACCCACCTGCACCAGTGTTCAGAGGAAGCAGCAGATTCTGCAGAACTTCCCGTCCCCAGTCCCGAGGTGCCACCGAGTGGGACATCGACTGTGCTCATGCGTGCGTCTCCTGGCTTCTCTTCTTGCCACCACATGGACTGTTTTTCTTACGAAAATGAATAGTCCGTCTACCTTAAAAAAAAAAAAAAATTAAACAACACGAATTTGAAGCGCAAAGCTCTTCCCACTTTGCACCGTGTCTCCATTAGATTTGCAGAAGGTTTTTCTGTTTTATTAGTTTCTTTTCAAAGAACCTGGTCGGGCATTTATTTATAATTTCCAGTGCTTTTAAGTTCTCTAATTTATTTATTTGCTTTTATCTTTATGATCTCTCGCCCATTTTCCTTTGGGTTCGTTCTCTGCCTTCAGTCCTGAGTTTGAAAGCCTCATTTATTCGCGTCCCTTCTGTGCGCGCGCGGCAGGGTTTGACAATAAACGCATTTAAAGTTATGGAAGGAGCTTCCGGGGCCGGCTGGGACTGTCCTGCAGATTTTTCTATGTAGTGTTTTATTTTCAATATTTTCTCTCCCCGTCTGTTATTTGTGTGCTTGATTTCCTCCTTGACCCAGATGCTATTTAGAAGGGTCATTTTTAAATCTCCAATTTGCTTTCTATTTTTAGAAAGGATTTCTTTCCAGGTGGACTATATCACATTTTATTCATTTATTTATTTGGGGGACATCTTTACCGCAGCTGACCACGTGATTAACTTACAAAGATGGTGTCTTGACCCTGGCTCATGTGGGACAGTCGCCTTTGTTTGGTATAATGATAAATGCTTATATATTAATTTAGTCAGCTCCTTTCTATAGTTCATTTCCACTGTGCTTAGTTTCTGTTTGCTTGATATTTCACAAAAGAGTATCAGTGAATTAAAATGTCCCTCCATAATCACAACTCTGGATCTCCTTTTATTTTTGACATTTAAAAAAATGAGTTTTGTTGTTATGTGGTTCAGCATATGAATATGTGGGAAAAGAAACGCCAAGACTTCTGTTTGTTTGTTTTGGTACCAGTTCTGTTTGTTTTGGTACCAGGGACTGAACTCAGGGGCACTCGACCACAGAACCACATCCCCAGCCCTATTTTGTATTTTATTTAGAGACAGGGCCTCGCTAAGTTACTTAGGGCCTCACTTTTGCTGAGGCTGGTTTTGAACTCACGATCCTCCTGCCTCAGCCTCCGGGGCTGTTGGGATGACAGGTTATGTGCCTCGGGGTCCGGCTTCTTTGTTTGAGACTGGGGTCTCATTAGGTTGCCCAGGCTGACCTTGAACTCTGGGCTCAAGTGATTCTGGTACTTCTGTAAACTGGGGCTACAGTGTACACCACTGCACCTGGTATAGGAATTTCAGGATTAAAATAACCATTTTCTGGAGATGATCTAAGGGTTTAGACTCTGGAGCCCCACTGATAAATTCAGAGCTGGGACACGCTTGATGCTATTTGTGGAATTACTTTCTCTCTCTCTCTCTCTCTCTCTCTCTCTCTCTCTCTCTCTTTCTCTCTCTCTTTCCTTCCTTCCTTCCTTCCTTCCTTCCTTCCTTCCTTCCTTCCTTCCTTCCTTCCTTCCTTCCTTCCTTTGGGATTGGGATTGAACCCAGGGGGACTTAACTACAGAGCCACATCCCCAGCCCTTTTTCTATTTTATTTAGAGACAGGGTCTCGCTGAGTTGCTTAGGGTCTCGCTGAGTTCCTGAGGCTGGCCTCCAACTTGTGATCCTCCTGCCTCAGCCTCCTGAGCTGCTGGGATTCCAGGCGTGCACCACCGGGGCCCAGCTCTATTTGCAGAACTTCTCTTGGCCTCAGCGTTCTGATCTCCACTATGGGAATCGTATCCATGACCTTGGACTTGAGAGGACAGAAGGAGCGCGCTTGGGGCGTTAAGGCAGTGCCTGTGCAGGGTCCCCCAGCATGTGCACATCGACATCGTCGTTATTATCTGTCGCAATGAGCCGCCAAGCGTCATTTCGCAGGTCGGCTTTGCCACTTTCTCTACCTTGGGTTCACACGGCACACAGGCGCACGCGTGCGCACACCTCGCTGCAGGTCCCGCCCCTCCCCTCCTCCTAGGTTTCTTCTGGTCCCGTTTGATGCCCAGGCCTGCACGGTGCCCTTCCGTCCCGAGCGTCGCCTCGCAGGACTCCATCCTGTCCCTTTTTAAGCCGAGGAGAAAGTTTGGCGGGACCGGCTGCACTGGCTCTCCCGAGCGCCCGGGCGGCGTCCCGGTGGCTGTCCCGGTCCCTCGGTTCGCTCTGCAGCGAGCCTGCTGAGCAGCGCGCTCTCCCTGCTGGCTTTTCACGGTTCCCGGGGAGCCAGGAAAGCCCCGCGCCTCAGCGCGAGTCTGATGGCAGCGCCGGGTAGTTGTCGGCCTCTGCTCTCGGCTGAGGCGCGGTGCCCGGGGCGCGGCCTCCTGGGGATCCGCGGGCTGCCGGCGTCTGTTCGCCTCCCTGCCGGAGCGTTTGCAGCCAGAGCCAGAGCGAGCCCGTCGAGGCGGGGTGGGGACGGCCGGCCGCCCTGCCCTGCTCCTCCCTCCCTCCGCTCTCCCCCTCTCCACCTTCCCCTTCCCTCTTTTCCATTCTCCTTCCCTCCCTCCCTTCTTCTCTCCCACCTCACTCGATTCTGTCCTCGCCTCACTTCCTCTTTCCTTTCCTTGACAACGTCCTATTAAGAATCTACGTCGGGCGAGGTGGCGCTCACCTGTCATCCCAGCGGCTCGGGAGGCTGAGGCAGGAGGATCGCAAGTTGGAGGCCAGCCTCAGCCACTTAGCGAGGCCCTGAGCAACTCAGCGAGACCCTGTCTCTAAATAAAATATAAAAAGGGCTGGGAGTGTGGCTCAGGGGTGAAGCACCTCTGGGTTCAGTCCCTGGTACAGAAAAAATAAAAAGTTCCTATGATGGCAGATACTTTTTTAGGGGATTATTATTAATAATAATAATAACCCAAAGGACCTATGGTTGGCTAGAAGACCATGCCACATGCATCAGGATGGCTTCAATGACAATAATACTGGTGACAATAAATTGTCCCCTCCCCACCACATCAGGAAACTGGTGGCAGTCTTGTTTCTCTCTCTCTCTCTCCCTTTCATACCAGGAATTGAACCCAGGGGTGCTTAACCACTGAGCCACGTCCACAGCCCTTTTCATATTTTATTTAGAGACAGGGTCTTGCTGAGTTGCTTACGGCCTTGCTAAGTGGCTGAGGCTGGCCTCTAACTTGTGATCCTCCTGCCTCAGCCTCCTCAGGTGCTGGGATGACAGGTCTGCTACACTGCACCCATCATGAGTCCTCTTTTCTAAAACAAAAGAAACCTTTATCCTCTGACCCAGTCACTTCCCTCTGCAGAAATGTCTACATACACTGACCAAAAGTCAGGTGCAAGAAGCCCACAGCGTGTCATGGATGATAACCCAGTCCCAACCAGGAATGACTCCCGAGTCCGTTGGCTGGAGAGGTAAAGGCAGGTATCTCCATGGGTGGTCTCTTAAGCAGCGATGGCGAAGATTGACCTGCAGCCTCTGGCAACACATGACTGACTGTCTCCAAGATGGTTCTGACCCAGAGAAGGGGGCAGATCGCAGGACGAAATGTAGAGACGTTTCCTAAGCTGTTGGAAGGCAGGGTGGCGGTTTCTCCTGGGGGAGAGGGGGTGAGGCTAGAAGCTGCTGGAAGGTGGGCATGTGCCCCTTCTGGATGTGCGTAGTGTGTCCGCCGTGTGGAAATTCAGAGCCGCGTCCTACCCCGGCACCCGAATCTGGTTCCCTTTTGAGCTGCTGGCCTCCTGGAGCCCTGAATGGACCCCAAGCTGCCCCCCTTAACCCATACTGGTTCTGGGGTGAGGGTCCCGCTTCTGGGGTCCCTGCTGCCCCCCGCCCCCTGTTGGGATCACAGAATTAGGCTCAGGGCTCTCCTTGCTTGGCGGTGCTTGTCATCTCAATGTGTCCCCTCTGGGTCTCAGGCGAACATCTGTTACTATTTTACACTTTGAAACTTTCTCAAGAAGGTCGTAGAAATTAAGAGTCACAATACAAACAGCGAAAGCTAAGTGCCTCTCAACCCTGATGCTCAGTTCCCCTTTCTCAGAGGAGACTCCAGCATTCCCTTCCCTTCCCTTCTCTCCTTCCTCTCTCTCTCTCTCTCTCTCTCTCTCTCTCTCTTTCATATCAAGGATTGAACCCAGGGACACTTAACCACTGAGCCACATCCCCAGCCCTTTTTATATTTTATTTAAAGACAGGCTCTCACTGAATTGCATAAGACCTCACTCAGTGGCTGAGGCTGGCCTCCAACTTGTGATCCTCCTGCCTCAGCCTCCCGAGCTGTTGGGATGACAGGCATGCACCACCGTGCCTGGCTCATGAGCATCTTTCTGGTAACATGTCATCTCATGCATTCTGGTCCTAGATTTTGCCTCAGTCTATTTGCCAAGTTATTCCATCTCAATCTGTATAGCTCTTCTTGCTTCTGTGTTAAATATATACAGGGGTATAGCTTAATGGTAGAGCACTTGCCTACCATGTTTGAGGTACTGGGTTCCTTCCCCATCACTGAAAAAAAAAAAAAAACTACTGTGTTAGAAAACTTATTTCCAGCTCTTGTTTGTCCATATTCTTTCTATTGAAGCTTCCATGGTTTCTTAGTGATTTCTAGTAACTCTTTATATATTAAGGAAATCAGTTCTTAAACTATCAGATCTCATCTCTTATTATTCCTTATTCAGGCAAGCTGGTTGCTTCACACAGTCATTATAGTCTCACAGAATTCCAAGGACAGATGCTGAGTGGCATTGGAGGCCCTTTCTGAGATCACAGACTTAGGAGTCTGCCAGGGTCAACACCCTAGGACGTGATCTCAGATAGATCTCACCAGCAACTTGAGTTTTTAGCTTAAGCCAGAGTTTTTGCCAATGAGAAACGTGAAGCTAAATTCTAACCACACCATGGGAGGTGACCCCTGGGCAAAGGTCTGGATGAACTGGAAATTGTTGGACTCTCAGACCAATGTTCCCAGTGCTGTGTGTTCTGGTCCTGGTGTACATACCTCTCTGTGCAGCCCTGCTTCCCCATCCGGCCCTCCTCGGCTCAGGTTTCTTCAGCGGTGTTTCCAGAATACCTGATCATTATTCCTCAGGCGAGGAAGGCTCCAAGTGTCAATCATATCCTCTCCACCTTAAGCTGGCTCCCTGGAATCCTGTCCTGAGTCAGGGATTTGGTTTACTGAGGAAGTTCTCCTTGGACCCCTTTAAAGGAGGCGGAAGCCCAACCTACCGGGGTCGTGTGAGGGTGGGAGGAGACTTCTGGAGAACGACTCACTTGTGTTGTCTCGCTCTTGGGATCCACTTGGTGAGGCTCCGGCTGCCCGCGCCGCCCTAGGGAGCCGGAGGGAGCCGGGGCGTGGTGAGTACAGTTCTTAGGTGTCTCCACCAGCGGGCGCGCATCAGCAAGGTAAATTCAAGAAGGTCACAGGTGTAAGCTCGAGAGAAACTGGAGCCCCAGTTTGCTTTGCTTACACCAGACAGGACTAGGCAGGTGGTATGGAGAGAAAATCCAGGTCCGGACCAGGACAGAACTGCAGGATTCCTCCTCCTAGGGCGGACTCTTCCCAATGCCTTGTGTCTCTATCACTATAGATCAAAGGAGCCCTGGACTCAGCTTTACTGCACAGCTGAGGGCTTCCCTCAAGCCTGTGAGCCCACATCCCAGGAGGGGAAGCAGATGAGACATGCAATGTAAATTTCAAGGGTATGTCAGAAGTTGAAGTGCTTTGGCGGCAATAAAACATACACGTTGAAAAGGAAATTGGGGGCGGGGGTTGGTATGGCGTGGTCATGAAGGACTTGCTGAGCAGATATCTTCAAGGAGAGAGGGTGCAGTTGAGGATATTTCTAGATAGCAAGGATTCCGGGGGAAGGAGCGCTAAAGATGAGCATAGTATTTGCAGGGCACACACCTGTCATCCCAGCGACTCGGGAGGCTGAGGCAGGAGGATCACAAGGTGGAGGCCAGCCTCAGCCACTTAGTGAGGCCCCAAGCAACTCAGTAAGACCCTGTCTCTAAATAAAATATAAAAAGGGTTGGGGATGTGGCTCAGGGGTTGAGCACCCCTGGGTTCAATCCCTGGGACCAAAAAATAAATAAACTTGCAGGGCTTCAAGATGAGAGCATCCTGCTTCCCTGCGACCAGATAGAATGGACACTGTCCACACACACACACACACACACACACACACACACACACACACACGGTGTGCGGGGCAGTAATGAGGAAGGCTTTCAAACTCAGCCTCCCTTTGGAGTGAGGCCCCCAAGGGACTCTCTTTCAGAGATGCCTGGATTCTGTTTTCTTGCCTGCTGGACAGATACCGCAGACACAAAGGGTGTGCCTCTGCCAAGCTCCTGTCCCCCTCTGCCTGCCTGTCCCTCCCCATCAGCGTCTCCCTCCCCAGCTCCCCCTCTCCGGAGTCCTGCTGCTCCTTCTTGTCTGTGGGACCTCAGCCGCCTGGATGGGCTGATAGGACCCTGGCTGTCCACCTGTCACAGCACCGACGAGTCCCTGCGTCTTATCCTTCTTATCCATGTCGGACGCGAAAAGCAGGCCTGTTTCTTTGAGGAAAAAGTAATTTATTTTCTAATTACAAAAGAGATGGGTTTGAACAAAGGAAGGCAGCTCCCAGCTCAGTCAGCCGAACCCTGTGAGGACCCCTCTCTCCTCTTGCTGAGCCGGGATTCGGGGAGTTCTCTGGAAGGGGAAGGAGAAGCCGAAGGGCCAGGCTGGTGGGTGGTCCACTCCAATCCTCTTCCGGGCAGGTCATTTTATTTGAAGACTGGAGCCTTTTGTGGAAGGGGACCTTGAGTCTGTGATTCTGAATGCTCATCCTTGGATCACTGAAGTATCTTTGCTGATCTCTCTCTCTCTCTCTCTCTCTCTCTCTCTCTCTCTCTGTCTGTCTCTCTCTCATTTTACCATCACAGCAAATACACACTCACCATTCTTCAGTGTGAGTAGAAACAGCACCAAGAGACCAAGGTCAGAGGTCAGACAGCGCTGTTATTTGCTTGTCATGTGGTCCCGCTGGAACCTCAGTCTCTTCATCTGTCCAGCCACGAGGGTTGCTGACTGTCCATTCGAGGTATCACTGTGGCGAGTCCCTGGCATGGGTCCTGGTGCATGGAGGGGCAGTCAAGCAAGGGCAACTACCAGTCACTTTTCCTCCCTGTCCATCTCTGGGCTGGAAGCCAAGTGGGTAGAAATTCCACTGAGATCTTGGTGGACATGGCCCAGTATTTTCAACATCATTTTGTTCTTTCCTGGGTTCCTTCTCCCATCTCCCCATCTCTACCTTTGCTGTCTGAAATCCTGAAATGCAAGTTCAAGGTGAGGTAGACGTGCTGAGCCCATCAGAGAGACTGCTCAGAGATGGCTGGAGTCCTGGCTCTCTCCCCAAGGAGATTTTTCTAGCTAGGAAGGTAGAAGGTAGAAGCTGGAGGGTCGACAGCTGGGGTCTGATTTCAGTTAAGCTTGAGGGGAGACATGCAGGGGAGGTGATGGGGGGTGGCGTTGGGAGAAGGTGTGCAGAGGAGCCTGGTCAGAGACATCAACTCCCACGGAACGTTTGTATGTGATGTGCCTTGAATCTGATTGGTCTTCCTTGAGTCACCTGCCCACCCCCAAACCAATCCCGGAGGCGTGAGGAATGCCGGGCTCTCATTGGTCTGTAACAGTGTCACTCAGACTGTCTATTGGGTACTGGGAGTCTGGGGGTGGAGCCGCGGTCCTCCAGCTCTGGGCTCTGTGCTCTCTGCCCTGGTGTGACTTCCTCTTCGCATCTCCAGGGTGACTCCTTTCGGATGCCCTTGCCATATTCCGTATTGCCCTCCAGGCTTCTGACCCCTGGACCCCTGTTCCCCAGCCCCGTCATGAGAAGGCCTTCCTAATGAGCCCCCAAATGAGTTATTTGGCCAAACCTGAACAGAATGCCCACCCGAGGAAAGATTCCGTCAACCCTCTGGGTTGCCAGGGACAAAAGCTCAACTCAAACTTGTTGAAGCAAAAAAAAAAAAAAAAAAAAAAAAAAAAAAATTCAGGGATAGATGAGGAACTGCAGAAGCAGAAGCCAGGGTCTCAAACAAGGTCTTTGAGTCTTGATATAGCTCCATTTCTTAATTCTGCTTTTTAAAAATCCATCCATCCATCGATCCAGCCCTCCATTCACCATTCATCCATCTGTCCATCCATCCATCCATCTGTCCATCCATTCATCCATCCATCCATCTGTCCATCCATCCATCCATCCATCCATCCATCCATCCATCCATCCATTTGTCCATCCATCCATCCATCTGCCCATCCATCCATCCATCCCTCCATCCATCCCTCCATCCATCTGCCCATCCATCCATCCATCCCTCCATCCATTCATCCCTCCATCCATCTCTCCATCCATCCATTCATCCATTCATCTGCCCATCCATCCATCCCTCCATCCATTCATCCCTCCATCCATCTCTCCATCCATCCATTCATCCATTCATCTGCCCATCCATCCATCCCTCCATCCATCTGTCCACCCATCCATTCATCCATCCATCTGTCCACCCCTCCCTCCCTCCACTCACGCCTACATTGATGCCCTAGTGGTAACCAACATGGCTCGGTGGCGTGCTGAGCATGCAATGCGCAGACTGCACTTAAATCAAGGACTGTTACGCCCCCTGCTGGAAGGGTCGTCAGCAGACAATTCCCAGCCCCTCTAAGGATTGCTGGACATGGGAGGGAACGACAATCCCTAAACATAACACCTTCCTCTTGACGGCCCAGACTCCGTGACAATGAATTTTATCACACTTTGGGACAACTCCAGCGCCAGAGGTCTTAATGGGATGGCTGAGGCTGCCACTTCTCCCTCCACTTCATCTTCATAGATCCCAAGTCTCCCTTAATGAACACTTTCCTTGCTAAAATCTGTCTCCAAGTCTACTTCTCTGGTAATATAGTCTGCGGGAAACACTGACTAGTCCCTTCTCAATGTCCTGCTAGCCCAGTGACCCCAGAGACCTGCCTCTTTCTCAAAAGTGCCCCAGATCTCACTCCTGGTCTCTGATTGGCTCTGCTTAGGTTACGTCACCACTCTCTGAACCAATCATGGTGGAGGAGACGATAGAATGCTCTTATTGGCTGGGGCCTGGGCATCTGGTCAACCTAGAGCCCCTACACGGGGCTGAGAGGTTGGTCCGTGACTTCCTAAGGGGGAAACTGCGGTGGCTACTTCCAGAGGAGGCTTTTAGAACTGTGGCTGTCTGGGTACAGGCCTGGCGCTCTGAGAGAGGCAGGAGGTAGGATGTCGGGCCAGACCAGGAGCCACCAGGACCCTTCCTTTCAACGTGTGCATGCGTGTGTGTAGGTGGGGGAATTTTATGCAGGGCGTGAGCATTTTATTCAGGCATTGATTTCTTTTCTTTTTCTTTTTTTTTTTTTTTCTTTCTTTTTTGATACTAAGGGGTACTCAACCACCGAGCCACATCCCCAGCACCTCCTTTTTATTTTTTGTTTAGAGACAGGGTCTGGCTAAGTTGCTCAGGGCCTCCCTACGATGCTGAGGCTAGCCTCCAACTTGTGATCCTCCTGCCTCAGCCTCCTGAGCGGCCGTGATGACAGGCGTGTGCCACTGCACGCCACATAGGCCTTGCTTTTTGCCAGTCTGGACTGTCCTTCAGTGGCTGTCAGTAGCCAGGAGGGCAGTTGCCCATCTCAATGGCAGGCAAAGATTCTGCACCTCCTGTGAGGAGACCCCAGGAGACTCTCTGATCAGAGGCCACAGTTTTTTCAATGAGTCACCTGGAACACACACCAAATTAAAGTGGACACTCCAAATGGACCAATCAATAGGTCCACAGCTAATTTATAAAAGTGCAAAAAGACCCAAGGAAATTTATTTCTCAGTTGCCCTCAGAGCTGGCAGGTTTTCCTTTTCTGAGCTCTGCCCTGGAATGTTTCTGGAAGCATCCAGGGAGACAGGCAGAATCTGACCTCCTAATCAAAGTGCCCACCTTCCCAAGGCCCTGGAGGACCACAGTGGGAACAGAGAAGCCTGAATACACCTTTGCCTTTAAAGAAGATGGTGATGCTGCTTTTCCTCCTTGGTCACTTCAGTGGAAAGTGGTCCTTCTCTGAGGACTTTCTCTGTCCACCTCGTAACCTCAGGCTTAGCTCCTCTTGTTCCCTGTTCCCAGCAACAGTGAAGGCCCAACCCTGCTCCAGGCCTGAGACAATCTCCTTGGATGCAGGACGTGTTATGCCTTGGATGTTAGGTGTCCCCAGAAGCCCCCGTGGAGACGCTGCAGGAAGGTCAGAGGGGACACGATCGGGTCTGAGAGCCTCAACCCCGTCAGTGCCTGGCTCCCTGGGGGATCCGCTGGGGGCACCTGGAGGCAGGTGGTGTGGTGAGGAGGTGGCACTGGGGCCTGGCTGTGGGGACACATCTGCATCTGGGAGTGGAGTCTCTCTCTGCCTCCTGGTCCCCAGGGGAGCTGCTTCCCTGCACCACACTCTTCCTCCATGAGGTTCAGCCTCCCCTCAGGCCCGAGGAACGGAGCCGGCCGTCTGTGGACTGAGCCCTCTGCCACCGTGAGCCCCAAATCCACTCTTCCTCCTCTATGGTTGTTCTGGCCGGTTCTTTAGTCACAGCAGAGAAAAAGCCAGCTCACCTGGACACTTAGCAAGGACCATCTTCTTCTGTTCCCCGGTGGTACAAATACAACTTGGTTGAGTGGATGCTGGAATGTTCGTCCATGCCTCCGCTGAGTTCCCCCACCTTTGACCGTCTCTCCAGGTGTCCTGAAGGCACCTCAACCCCAGCAGGTTTTCAACTGACCTCTGCTTTCTTCCCCACACCTCCTCCTCCTCCACGAACTTAAGGTCCCCTCTACCTCTGAGGCTACATCTTTCTTTCTTTTGTACAGGGGATTGAACACAGGGGTGCTTAACCACTGAGCCACCTCCCCAGCCCTTTTTCTATTTTATTTAGAGACAGGGTCTCACTGAGTTGTTTAGGGCCTCGCTACGTGGCTGAGGCTGGCCTCCAACTTGCAATCCTCCTTCCTCAGCCTCCTGAGCTGCTGGGATTCTGGGTGCGTGTCACTATGCTTGGGATGCTCCTCCTTTGTTTTAAGTCCTCATCTTCTGTCTGGACCGGTCATGGCTCCCCATCATGATGGCTCAATCTTCAGTTTCCCTGCAGACCTCCTGCCTCCACACCTAGCTCCTACCTGGGCTACCAAGACCTCCCCAAACCCTAACTGTGGCCATCCCATCCTCATAGAAGACCATCCATGTGTCCTAATCTGATTTCCCAAGTCAGTCTGCACGCTGGATGCCCCTCAACAGCCCCTGTGATACCGCAGTCAGAAAATGACTTTACTGTCTACGCGACTCTTCAAGATGTACTGCTCTCGCTTCTACAGGAAATGTCCGTCTTATTTCCATTGGCCTGCCCCACCCCGCAACCTAAAATTGCTTCAAGTGCTTCTGGACCTGCCTGTACTGCAGAACTGATCTCTGGGACTAGTTTTTGGTTCTTCCTGTCCCTCCAGACTGTGAGCTTCTAGGTATCACCCAGGTCTCCTTCCTCTGTGCGGGAACCTGCACAGAGCCACATGCTTGGGACTCGATCTGGGTTTGTGGGCAGCAGTGGAGTTGGGGTCTCTCTCTCAGGGATGCTGGGGTTACTCTGTCATGTCAATTTCTCCTGCACAGCCAGTGCACGCCTGTCATCCCAGCAACTCAGGAGGCTGAGGCAGGAGGATCGCAAGGTGGAGGCCAATCTTAGAAATTTAGTGAGGCCCTGAGCAACTCAGTGAGACCCTGTCTCTAAATAAAATAGAAAAAGGGCTGGGGATGGGGCTCTGTGGTTAAGTGCTCTTGGGTTCAAATCCTGGTACAAAAAAATCAATCAATAAAATTCTCCCGTCCATCCTGGGCCAGCCCACTTCCAAGGCTGGGCTGCAGGTTGGCAGATTCTAGCCTCCAGCAATCTGGGACTGGGGAGGCTCCTGGGACCCAGGACTGGAGGCCGGGCAGCCCTGATTTCCTGTCCCATCCCACTTGGCCCCCACCCCCTGCCTAATTAACGCCGGGAGCGGCCGTCTGTTCCACCGCTCCATCTCGCCGGCGACATTTTTCATGTCTAATTCACCGAGGAGATCCCCTGAAGGCTTTGAAGTCTCCGGGCGTACGAATAAAGATGTCACCCTGGCTCATGCAGCGCTTCTTAATGAGCACGGGTTTGATGTGGAAGCCGCGGCGGCCCGGAGGGAGGCGGCCCCTCGGTTGATGAGGCCCCAGCTTGGGCGGCAGGAGAGGAGGGACTGGGACAGGCCAGGTTGGAAGCCCAAGCGGGCCGGGGGGTCAGAGCTGGAGGAAGGGGAGGCAGGTGGCTCTCTGATCCCGCCTCCGCCCTCCCTGGTCCAGGACCCCCAGGTACCCAGATCCAAAGGCTCTGATCAGACAGGAGAAGCTGGCGAAGGACCGTGTTCAGGAAAGATGAGAGGACAGGGGACCAGGGAGGACAGGGCTCAGGACGGCTTCTGAGGAGTGGCTCCGCCAGCTCTGGGAGATCCTGCCTGAGGAACCCCCGTGGCCTCTTCCGAGGACCAGGCGTGCTGAGAGGCGTTCTGACATCTTAATGGGGTCTGCAGCTTCTCTGACCCTTCGTTTCTTTTTCTGGAAAATGGGCTGATGGGAAGACAAGTGAGACCATCCATAGAAGAGACTGGAAAGGCCAGGCGTGTCACAATGGTGCTGAGGTACGGATGGAAGACTGTACCTCGGAGGCCAGACCTGCTTGGTGGCCCGGAACACCCCCGTCCCTCCTCCTGGCCGTGTTCCCAGGTCGGGCTGGGTGGACTCTGGTGCGCTAAGCTGGGTTGGACGTTGTGGGTGTAACGACACCTTCTGGCACCACTGGAAAGGAGGAAGATAGTGCTCCTGGGGACATCAGCCTTGGTGACATTCTCACTGTCCCCTGCACACACACCCTTGGCCCTGGTACCCCTGGGACCCCGTTTTCCGTTCAGCCTAAGGCCATCAGTTATGCTAATTCAGTGATCGCTCACTGTCCAGAACCTTCCAGCAAATGAACTTGGTTGCCATGGTAACAACCCAGGAGATAACAGACCCATTTTGCGGATGCTGATAGGGAGGCCAGAGGACCTCAGAAAGTTTGCCAGAGGTCACAGGGAAACCACCCTGAGACCAATTAGGATTGACTGGCAGATCTAAGACTCCAGGTGGAGTCCCACCCTTGTCCCTTTCCCCTGCAAGCTGGGCCCGTGCTGAAGACCAGGTGACCCCAGGACTGTGCCACTCAGTTTCCTAGTCCCTTTAGTCTCACCAGTCCTCGCAGGGACATATTGCTGCACTGATTTACAGGGAAGACAAAGCTCAGAGAGGTTAAGCGACTTGGTTGAAGCTGCACAGCACTGGTTTCTTCTCCTTCCTTGATTCCCCATTTTCCTACTGGAGTGACTTGGGCTCACTCTCTAAAGAAGCAGTGTGGGCTTCAATCCTCCTCTTTGGATCTGTCTCTGGAGGAGCCCCATCCAAGAGACCCGGCCTGAACTTCAGATGAGCAAGAGACCCTGTGTGTGTTCAGAAGGTCGTGTTGATTTTACAGAGTACTAACTCTCGTTTCCCAGAGAACCTGAAACCCTGACAGTTCTCCTCCACCCTGACGGATGCTTGTGGGCATTTAAAAAGTAATTATTGAGCACCTGCTGTCTGCTGGGACAGCACTTCTAGCCGATTGTCAGGCATTCAGTAAGAGCCAGTCCCTTTCTCTTGGAGACAGATCACTGGGAGCAACAGGGAGACCCGTGGGGAAGGCTGGAAGTCTGTGGTAGCGCTGGGGCTGCCGGTTGACTCCTCCCACTGACCCCAGAGCACTGTGGGAGGAGCCAATTTTATCCCAACCAGCTCCCTGCCTTCTCAAACCCCATAAGCCACTGGGCTCAAGGAAAAGCTAAGAAGATTGGCAGGTGAAGAAATGGGGGTTAAAGACGTCTCTCTGACCAGGACAGGGCACAGAATCCCTGACTGACTGTAGTTTCCTTGAGACTCCCCTGGATCAGCCCCCTTAGGTGGAACTACTCCTCAAAAAAACCTGCCCTCTCCTGTTACTCCTTTGGATAAAACATAGACCAGCCTGAACGACTGGCTTGCCAGGTTTCTGCAAGGGCTCAGGCTGATCTGTGGGCCTTTGCCATCTTCCATGTCAGACTTCACGAACCTCGTACTTTTGCTCACCCACCACAGGGCCTTTGCCCATGCTATTTCCACTTCTAGCATGTCCTCCTTGCTCCTCCCTAACTTCTTCTCATTAATCTGTCCTGCCATCTAAAATCTTCCTGAAATCCTCTGCACCCATCCACCCTATCTCACGTGCCCCTTTCTCCCCCAATATGGAATCACTTGTAATTTCTAGAATGTTCTTCTCCCCCCCTCCCCCACCTTCTGTCATCCTGATTTGGCACACACTCTAGGGAGCTGGATCTGTTGACTCAGAGGACACTCTGTGTTTCTAATTTTAGGAACTCTAAGACTCAGAAAGGGCTGACCCTCTTTTGTCACCAAATGCTACCTTGCAGGACCATCTTGGCGGCTCCCTCTGCCAGCAGAGTGCTCCCTGTAAGAATGAATTCTCTCTCGGGTCTCAGGGCTGGCTCTGTATTCTGATGGGCATTGGGGTGACTTGGGAGGGACAAATCCACAGTCCACACTGAGAGCTCTTTGCCCACCCAGGGGCCTTGGCAGTGAACCTTGGGCAGGGCTGGACCAAGAGACGAGGCTGCCAACTTTCTAGCATCTCTGTGGAGCTCCCCAGAATGGGCCACTGGGGATTTCCAGGCACATACCTTGGGGTCCAGCAGTATATGAAGATGCTTCTTGTGGGAAGTCAACCTCAAGTTCAAAAATATGGTCAAGCAAAGGAATGACTGGAGATGAACTTGGAATGATTTTAAATGGCAGCGCTAGTTTTGCAAAGGCAAAACACCCCCCGCCCACACACACACATTGTGAGAAGCAACGCTATTATGATTGAGAGCGAAGATTCTGGAGCCAGATTGCCAGGGTCAAATCCTACCCTTGCCACTTATGTGCTGTGTGATCTTGGGTAACTTGCCCAATCTCTCTGTGCCTTGCTTCCCTCAAAGCTGCAAAACAGGCCAGGCACAGTGCATGGCTGTCATCCCAGCAGCTCGGGAGGCTGAGGCAGGAGGATCGCAAGTTGGAGGTCAGTCTCAGCAACTTAGCAAGGCCCTGAGCAACTCGGTGAGACCCTGTCTCAAAATAAAATATAAAAAGGACTGGGGATGTGGCTCAGTGGATAAGCTCCCCTGGGATCAGTCCCTGGTACCAGAAAAAAGCATTTCTATAATAAAGAATTATTAGGGCATTATTTAATATTTGCAAAAACGAAAGGAAGTTAGGTTCCTTTCTTGTAATAGAAATAACAGGAAGTAGCGGTAAAAGGAAAATCCTCTAGACAGTTGGGGCTTGGATTTAAAAATACAGAAATATCAACCAGCCCTCTGGGGCAAGTATTGTCCTTTGCAGGCAATATATATGGCTTGGAGGCTTAGTCAATTCTGTGGGGTGGGGTCATCTCTATTTTGTTGACTGAGGCCAGGAGAAGAAAGAATTGCGACCCAGCTGTAGGGAGCAGGGACTCAAATCCAGGCTGTCTAGACACCTCTAAATCTTTTTTTTTTTTTTTTTTTTTTTGTATCAGGGATTGAACCCAGGACTGCTTAACCCCTGAGCCACATCCCCAGCCCCTTTTTCTATTTTATTTAGAGACAAGATCTCACTGAGTTGCTTAGGACCTTGCTAAGTGGCTGAGGCTGGCCTCCACCTTGCAATCCTCCTGCCTCAGCCTCCCGAGCTGCTGGGATGACAGGCATGCACCACTGAGCCTGGCTCAATCCCCTCTAAGTCTTTTATTGAATCCCTGCCTCTGCAGAGGGTGAGGACAGTGGCCTAGATGTTAGTCCATGCCTGTCTCTGCCACCAATTTCCTCTGATCATTTTTATTCTCAAGAATAAGCAGCGCTCCACTTTACCAAATGCTTAGAGTGTGCAAAGAACCTTATGAGTTGCATCTCATTAATCTTGCAATAACCCCATGAGCCAGGTCTTGGTAGATTGATTACAGAAATAGATCTAATCAATTCCTCGTTTCTTGTGCCGCCCTCGCACCTTTACCGTGGGATGCTGAGCCTCCCATGAAGGAGTTCTGGGCTGGCTCGTCATCTGCTTTGGCCTGTAGAGTGGGGCCAAGGGACACCATGCTGATTTCCAGCTTATAACCACTCTTGCACTCTTGATTTGACAGCCCAGGCTAGCCTGATGGAGAAGATACACTGACCCAGCCATAACCCATTACTGGACTGAGTTGCAGATCACACCAAGCTACCAGCTGACTGTAGACACATGAACAATACCCAGATAGCTGGTTTTTAAAAATAAATCTGAGTCGAGTGCGCTGCTGCACGCCTGTCCTCCCAGGACTCGGGAGGCTGAGGCAGGAGGCTTGCAAGTTGGAGGCCAGCCTCAGCAACTTAGCAAGGCCCTGAGCAACTCAGTGAGACCCTGTCTCTAAATAAAACATAAAAAGGGCTGAGGATGTGGCTCAGTGATGAAGCATGCCTGGATTCAATCCCTGGTACCAAAAATAAATAATCCATGTTTCTGGGCTAGTTTGTTACGTAGCGCTCTTTGTGGTTGTAGATAACCGATACATTATGGCTTAGCCTTCCTAGGCTGAGAAGGAAGCTAGGTCTGAGAGGTTGAATAGCCCTGAAGGTGGCCAGAGGGATCCTGCTGTGAACCCCTGACATGTCTGGGGAAACATTCTGTCCTTTAATGTCACTTTTAGCTCCAGCATAGAGAAGAAGTTTCAATATCCTGCCCTGTCTGTTTTTCCAGCTGCATTGCAAGGCACCAGGGATGGTTCACCCTCAAAGACACTCTGGGGAGGCCCCCTGAGCCCCTTGGTCCCCACCCCTCCATTCCATCTTGGGCCACAGGCCCTGCTTGGTTTGGTTCTGCAGGTCAGACTGGGCCCCGGGGATCAGGTTTGCGAGAATACGGGGACTTCACTGAGTAATTATAGGATTAGGCATCCCCCTTGAAATTAAATGCTACCTCTTTACCTTCCAGAGAAGAATCCCACCCGCCACCCGCTACCATGTAATTATCTGGTGAATTACTCTACGGAGGTCTCAGGGTAATTATGCAAAGAGTCAAAAGCTAGCAATTCTTCCAATCATTACAACCGAGGAATTAGCTTTCATTGTGTAAGCCTGCGGTGCTGCCCCGGAGGGACCCTGCCAGACTCCTGCATCCTCCAGCCAGGACTGGGCCCGCAACCTTCCTTCCCACCTGCCCGTGCCCAGCTCTGGGCATGAGAGGGATGCTCTGTCATCGCCTCTCCCCTGCTCCCCCACCCCGGGGTGAAATGGGTATCCTCTCTGGGTTACCATCCTCCACCAGGATGCAGACCCCTTGGTGTGGGCCTACCAGGTGGCTGCTTCTTGTTTGGTTCCAAATTGTGGGTTTTGAGGGCAGGGACTATAGTTGATCCCTCATTGCACCCAAGCACCCAGAAGAGGGTCTGGCACAGAGTGGGCACCAGCAGGAGCTTGCTTAATCAAGAATGAATGATCATAGCTGGGTGTGCTATGGAATCATAGCCTGGAATCCCAGCAGCTCAGGAGGCTGAGACAGGAGGCTCACAAATGGGAGACCAGCCTCAGCAATTTCGTGATCATAGCTGGGTGTGGTGGCCCCTGCCTGGAATCCCAGCAGCTCAGGAGGCTGAGGCAGGAGGATGGGAAATGGGAGGCCAGCCCCAGCAATTTAGTGAGGCCCTGAGCAACTTAGTGAGAACTTATCTCTAAATTAAGAAAGAAAGAAAAGAAAAAAATAACGGGTTTGGGGATATTGCTCAGTGGTTAAGCATCTCCGGGTTCAGTCTCCAGTATGAGAGAGCAAGAATGAGAGAGAGAGAGAGAGAGAGAGAGAGAGAGAGAGAGAGAGAGAGAGAGAGAGAGAGAGAAGGCAATATGAATTAGTGATCAATCATCAATCACAAATGAATTCCAAGTGCCTGATATAACTGGTGATCATTACTTCCAGCCATGCTCAGATGAACACGCTTGCATGTTACCAAGAGGCAGGAGGATGTTAGTTTAGGGACATTGGGCTTGGGGCCGCTGCCTGGATTCAGTCCCTTCGAAGCTGTGTGCCTGCCTCCCGCCTCGGTTTCCCCATCTGCAGTATGGGTTGGTTGTCGGGAGTTAGTGAGCTCACCTAACCGACGTTGGGGCTGTCACTAGCATGAGACTCAGAGTGAGCGCTAGGAAGGGTTTGCTTCCTTCAGCTTGGTGCGTTGGATCACAGGCTGGGTCCTGGCATGCCCAGCCTGAGGCTGGGAAGGGCATCTGCAGCGGGCCACCCATTAGGGCCGGGAGGTAGTCTGGAGGTGACCCTGCTGCACACAGGAGTGTTGCAGGCTGGCCTGTCGCTTCTTCCAAGGGGTGCCTTGCTTATTCAGAGGGACGGGATGGGACCAAGTTTCCCTGTCTGTCAGTTTCTCTAGTAGAGCCCATGACAGATCCTGCTGAAAACGTAGGTGGAGTTTAAGTAACAAGAGCAGCAGCTGTCTTAAGCCAGGTGAGAGGTAAGGAGTGAGAGAAGGGACAGGGAGGAGCAAAGGGGAGCTCAGAAGGTGGGTGCCCAGCAGAAGACACACCCCTCTTCTGCCAGCCAAAGTCTGGCAAACCCAGATTAAAGCCCACCTCTGCTGCTCTGTGGCCTTAGGAAAGTTGCTGTGCCTCTCTGAGCTCTGGGTCAAGAGCAGCACCCAACCTCTGTTGAGAGCATCTAGGCTGCTACTGAGTGTCACTTGCACAGAGAGAAAATGCTCAATTGATGCTCTGTGAAATAAAAGACATGCCTGCCGGGCGCATGCCTATCATCCGGGTGGCTCCGGAGGCTGAGGCAGGAGGATTGCGAGTTCAAGGCCAGCCTCAACCAAAGCAAGGCCCTAAGCTACTCAGTGAGACCCTGTCTCTAAATAAAATACAAAATAGGGCTGGGAATGGGGCTCAGTGGTGAAGCACCCCTGGGTTCCATCCCTGGTACCAAAAAAATAAAGTAATAAAATAAAATAAATAAAATACAAGCCCAGCCTTGCTTTCTCTTTTCATAACCCTGACACCCGACTTTTCTTGTTCCCTATATTCTGTGTTCTGTAGGTTCCAGATGAGACAGGCAGGGGCGCCCTCATCCCCCCATCCTCGGCACAGCAGAGGGGGTTGCTGCCCGCCCCACGGGAACAGGGTCGGTGGAGCCCGATTGTGGAACAGACTCCTAGAATCTGGTTCTTCTTGGCCCTTTTGGCTACAGCCACCCGCAAGTGCGGGCCCCTCTCTGGGGTGGGCTTTGGCAGGCGAGGGCATGGCTGTACTTCTGGGGGGGCAGGGCTGGCCCCCGGGCAGCACCCTGCCTGTGTGGCAGCACCGAGGGGACAGGAGAGCCGTGCTTTGTCTCAGTGTCCTGCCTGGCTGGCTCTCCCCTCCCCCACCTGTCAATCTTGCCGCCCTGCTGTCCTCCAGAGCAGAGAGCCCCGTTTCGAGCTCGCCTGTGGTCTGCGAAAGGCAATCTGAGGTTCCCCGCTGAGCCTCGTTCGCTTTCAATCCTCTCTTCCTTTCCACCGCTTGATCATGTCGTCAGGCCCAGACATGGGCTGAATGAGGGAGCGGCTCCACTGGAGCCCGGTGCAAAGAGAGTATTTTGATGTTTTTATTTCTTTCTAGTTCAATAATTCGAGAAAACACACAGATTGGGTGCTGGGTCCAACAAGCTCTCTAACGACTTTGGAAAACTTGGCGAGGGTTAAAAAGGATGGAGGAGGTGGGGGGGTGCAGGCTGGGGGACCCTGGGCTGGGGGTGCTCCCACCACGGCCCCTGGGTCCTGAGTCGTTTGCCCCTCTCTAAAAGCCGTGGACATTTCCAGTTTGGACGGTCTTGTTAGCGATCTGCCGCGGACTGGAGGCCGGGTGGGCGGCCCGAGATCGCTGGGAGCTCTCCGTGGTGCTGAAAGGGGGCCAAGGTAGACTCCCTTCTCCCGCCCTGTCTCCCAGGCTTGGAGGTCCAAGCCTACGCCATGCTCCCATATTTATTCTTTTATTCAGTAGATATGAACTCAGCTCCTAAGTCAGGTTTTTTCTGAGCTAGATACTTGGGACCCATTTTAAAAACTGACAAATCAAGTTCCCGCCTTCAACCCAGATTCCCCTGGGGTAATGTGTATTTATTTAGTTTTTTTCATTTTCAATTTTCCCCCTAGGGAAAATTGAATCCGGGGGCGCTCCCTAGTACCAGGAATTGAATGCAGGGGCTCTTAACCACTGAGCCACATCCCCAGTCCTTTTTATATTTTATTGAAAGAAAGGGTCTTGCTGAGTTGCTCAGGGACTGGCTAAGTTGCTGAGGCCAGCCTCCAACTTGCAATCCTCCTGCCTCAGCCTCCGAAGTCGCTGGGATGACAGGCATGCATCATCTGATCCGAGCATTAGTGTTGTGACTGGGGAATGCACAGGCTGTTGGAGAGATCATCAGAAGAATGTTCCCACTCCCAGATGTGGGGAACCAGAGAAGGTTTCCTGGAGGAAGCAATAGTTCAATTGTTATCTAGGGTAGTGAGGATTTTGCCAAGTGAAGAGAGGCCCTAAAGAGAATGTTTAGCAGAGTGGGTAAGAGTGCATGTATGGGGACAATTATTTGCATCCCTAATGAGCTGTACCACCTTAGGCCAAGGATCCCTTTTGCTGTGTTTGTTTTCCTGTCTCCCAAGCATCACACAATTGAACAAATTATACACTTGTATAAGGGCTGTTCTGAGGAGTAAATCCTTTTAACAAATGCCCAGACATCAGGAAAAATTGGTTAGAAGTTGAGCATGCTGGGTCACACCTGTCATCCCAGCAGCTCTGGAGGCTGAGGCAGGAGGATCGCAAGTTGGAGGCCAGCCTCAGCAACTAAGCGAGGCCCTAAGCAACTCAGGGAGACCCTGTCTCTAAATAAAAGATAAAAAGGGCTGGGGAGGTGGCTCAGTGGTTAAGCACCCCTGGGTTCAATCCCTGGTACCAAATAATAATAATAATAAAATAAAAAGTCCTATACCTATGTAGCCTATAGAGATATACATATGCACTCAGAAAATTCTGCCCATTATTTTATGAAGATGAGATCAAGTGTTAAACACTTATCTCCAAATTGCTTTTCTCACTCAACAATACTTTCTAAAAATCCCTTGAAAGCGATTGGTGGAGAACTAATTAAATTTTCTATATGTAGCGTAATGTTCCACAGTGTGGCTTCCCTCCATCTGCCTTTCCTACCTTGACCCCAAAGGTCCAGCTCCTGGTTCCCACGGACCCTGGCCCCTGGGGCTTCCCAGAGCCCAGAACATAATCTGTTGCTTCGTTTCTCTTACCCAGACTGCTTTGCAGGCCAAACTCCACTTATATTCTCTGCCTGTTCCCAGTGGATCAGGCTGGTGGGGATTTGGGAGGGTCTGAGAGATAGCAAGGTCATGGTGAGGGGGGATTTGGTCTTGATCCTAGAGTGAGGGGCTCCTGGGCTTTTGGAGTCCCCAGACTCCTGGAGTCCACTCCTTGAGCCCTTCTAGAAAGGTCTTTTAGCATCAGGGGAGAAACTTGTGTTAAGATACCTTGTGGTACATGCATGCCTGTAATCCCAGTGGCTCAAGAGGCTGAGGCAGGAGGATCGCAAGTTGGAGGCCAGCCTCAGCAATTTACTGAGGTCTTAAAGCAACTCAGTGAGATCCTGTCTCTGAATAAAATATTTTTAAAAGGGCTGGGGATGTGGCTTAGTATTAAGCACCCCTGGGTTCAATCCCTGGTGCCAAAACCCCAAAACATACGTGGAGCCTTGTGGAGATGTGAGGCAGACACACTGTGGTCCTTCTGCTTGGAGGTCACAGCTTCTGTCCCTGGCTCCTCCTCCTCCAACGCTGGGAGAGGGGGCTGAACTCACTTGTTCCAGGATCAGCTTCCGCCCTCCCCTCACTGCTTCCTGCTGCTTCCAAAACCTCCAGGTCTCACAACTGAAGGAGAGAGAGAGAGAGAGAGGGAGAGGGAGAGATGGACAGAGAGAGAGATGGACAGAGAGAGAGAGAGAGAGAGAGGGAGAGAGAGAGACAGAGAGAGAGACAGAGACAGAGAGAGAGGGGGAGAGGGAGAGATGGACAGAGAGAGAGATGGAGAGAGAGAGAGAGAGAGAGAGAGAGAGAGAGAGAGAGAGAGAGAGGTGCTGTGGGCACCCTTGTGGAGGAAGGTTCTGGTTGACCCCACAAGTCACAGAGTTCTTCTTCCCACTTCCTCTCTGACAAGCCCTGATGATCTGATTTCTCCTACGCTCTCTGCCTGGGGCTCCCACACACCTGTGGTAGGGCACTAAGAGGTAACCTGTGCATGAACAGGGTGAACTTTCTGGGTCCCCAGACCCCTGGAGGCCACTCCTGGGAGGTCCTTCTAGAAAGGTCTGTTTAAGTCTCATCTGCCATTCCACACCCGAGATCAGAGGTCATGGGTCATCAGCAGCCCTGGACGAGGATCTGTATCAAATCCAGTAATGGGAGGTGGAACGGGGTTAACCCTTTGTTGAATTGGTTCTTTTTGGTTATACATGACGGGGTAAACCTTTCGTTTAGTATCTTATTTTACCCTTAAGGTTACCTGGTTGTATGGCATGGGATATTGCTTGTTTGTTTTTGTTTTGTTTTGTTTTTATACAGGGATTGAACCCAGGACCTTAACCACTGAGCCACCTCCCCAGCCCTTTTGCTATTTTATTTAGAGACAGGGTCTCGCTGAGTTGCTCAGGGCCTCCCTAAGTTGCTGAGGTTGGCCTCTAACTTGTGATCCTCCTGCCCCAGCCTCCCCAGCTGCTGGGATGACAGGTGTGCACTATGGCGCCCAGCGGGATATTGGGATTTTATTCATTATAGGAATATAGGGATTTCTTTGTCAATGAATATATTTAAATGAAGGTAAATTTGAAGAAAATGCCCACATAAGGCCCTATCAGAGATGGGCGACTTAAATCTGAAAAGAAGCATGTTAGGACACCCCTAACTTTTCATGTGCCAGTCTTGCGTTTGGGGTCAAAACCTATTCCCCGCCCCCGCCACGCACACATTGTTTGGAGAAGCTATTAAATTGTGGGAACTCCCATACAAACGGAATTTCCTGCTTCTTTAGAAAAATCAGGAAACTCATAAAAGCTGTGTAGGAAGCTCAAGCGGGGACGGGTTCCTTGGGTGGAAGCCGTGTCCCATCACGGGGACACGCAGTGGCGCTCCGTGGGGTAGTCATCAACTCTGATTGGAATAGTCCTCCCTGATCACTTCATAGACTGAGCTCCTTGAGGACAGAGTTGGGAGAGGGGGGCATCCCCTAGGGTGGGAGTCCCGGGTAGGCTCGCCCCTCTGGAATTCACTATGTCCCTCCACCTTGTCCCCAAAGGGAGGGGCGCGCAGCCAGGGCAACCTGGCTGCAGGGATCTGCCTCGTAGGCACCGAACCAGAGGCTCTGATTTCGGTCGGGGCGATGGGAGCGGCTTGCTGAGGTTCCCTCCTGCCCTTCCCGTCCCCTCTCTGGGACTCGGGGTCCCCACCGCATCCCTCCTGCACAGCGATTGGACGCGGCGCTGCGGGTGCGCTGCTGGGCGCTCTCTGCTGCGCTCCGGTCTAGGGGCGGCAGGGGGCGCTCTCGGCCCGCGAGAACTCCGCTCCAGTCGCAGGACAAAGGCTGGGGGTGCGGCAGGGAGCCCTGCCCGAGGGCTCTGACCCGGGGTGTGCGGGCGACCTCAGAGCCCGGAGCCCGATCCCCGCCTACCCCCTGCCGCGCCTCCGCCTCTGGCGCTGCTTCTGGTCCTTTCTCTCCTTTGCACGCCTCCCCTCCCCCACGGCTGCGCTCGCAGCCCGTTGGACTCCATCTGCTTGACACCTCCCTCCCTATCCCGGGTCTCTCGGTGTCTCCTTCTGTCTCCGCGTCGCCCGCCTACCTCATGTCTCTTTGACTCAAATAGGGACAGGCGGGGTCTCTTTGTACCCCGTGGATCTCTGGTGGCATCTCTGTCTCTGTCTCTCTTCCAGAGACATGGCTTTAAGATCACAATAGCACCGATGGGAACCAGTTCAGGCAAGCGCAGTGCCACTTTTGGGGGGTATCAGGGACTGAACCCAGGGATGCTTAACAACTGAGCCACATCCCCAACTCTTTTTATTTTTTTATTTTGAGCCAGGGTCTTGCTAAATTGCTTAGGGTCTTGCTACGTTGCGGAGGCTGGCCTCCAACTTGCAATCCTCCTGCCTTGGCCTCCCAAACCACTGGGATGATATGGATGGGCCACCCAGTCGGGCTGCAATGGCATCTTCTACCTTCTACACCACAGACAGAAACATCTAGTGTTTCTTTTTGGAAAGGCCCAGCTTTTTGTTTTTGGTACTAGGGATCAAACCCAGGGATGCTCTCCTACTGAGCTACATGCCCAACCCTTTAAAAAAAAAAATTCTTTTTTTTTTTTTTTTTTGAGACAGAGTTCCTCTAAATTGCCCTAGTTGAACTTGTCTCAACCTCACTAGAATTTAGGACTACTGGGGTGTATGGCCAGGAACGGTGGTGAACATCTGTCATCCTGGGGAGGCTGCGGTAGAAGGATGGAGAGTTCAAAGCCAGCCTTACCAGCTTAGTGAGGCCCTAAGCCACTCAGTGAGACCCTGTCTCTAAATAAAATATAAAGAGGGCTGGGGAGGTGGCTCAGTGGTTAGCACCCCTGGGTTCAATCCCCAGTACCAAAAAAGAAAAAAAAAATTACTGGGGTGTATCGACATGCCTGGCTGGAAATACCCAGTCTTACTTGGGTCCCCTTCTCTATACCACCCAAACCTGGGAATTGCCCGAGTACGAAACTGGGAGGTGCGCAGGCTGGGCCCGTGATCCTCAGCGAGGATTCGCACCCAGGCTTGCATGCCTGAATGCCAAGCTGGTGCCGATTGGAACGGAAGCCATTCCCAGGCTCTGGACCGGGGCCGAGAGACCCTGGCCCACCATTGCTATGACCTTGCTGCTGTTCCCTGCCTAAGATTCTTCCCCCTCCATCCTCCATTTCCCATCTGAATAAGGGAAGTGTCAGACTCCAGGACATTTTCCAACTCTGATCACCAAGGTTCTAATGGGATGGATCTAAAAGCCCCAGGTTCCTGGTGACTGGACCCTAAAAGCAGGTGCTTTACCTGGTTCTCAAGTCCACACGATGGGATAGGTCTCAACGTGCCCATTTTACAGAGTAGGAAGACTGAGGTCCAGCAAGCCTAAGGAGCTGCGATAGGGTGCCCCAGGCTCTGACTCTCAAATGGACCTCATTCTCCATCCATCAGGGCTCCTCCTGGACCAAGGAACCACCCTGAGGTGCCAAGTGTTCTTTGTGATTCTAAACTGGAGATGACGTCTTTGCACTTCGAGTGTCTCTGAAAAGCAGGTGCCGGAGCCGGAAGCATAACAGATGTGTCGCGGGACAGGACTGCAAGGGTGGGGGGAGCGGCAGAGAGCGGGAGAACCTCAGACCGCTGCGTGATGTGGGTCTGAAGCTTCCGAAAAGAGAGTTCTAGAGGGAAGGCTGATTGCATAAGAAGAGCCTTAGCTTGCAGTGGACTGCTAGCAATTCTCCACCAGCCCAGCCACGAATTCCTGGCAGATTGTCCACAGAGGAGTCCTGGGTTGAATCCAGCCCTTCTGCACAATTGGTTGTGCAGAAGGCTCTCTCTGGAAGGCTGAGCCACCTCCCCAGCCCTTTTTATATTTTATTTAGAGGCAGAGTCTTGCTGAGTTGCTGAATCTGGCTTTGAACTCACGATCCTCCTGCCTCAGCCTCCGGAGCCGCTGGGATGATAGGTGTGCGCCACTGCACCCGGACAGACCTGCCACTTCCTAATTAGGCAATTCTCTGATCCCCAGTGGTCTCAACTTTGAAGATAATCACTTTCTTGAGGATTTGAGGTGCTGCGGGAAGTATCCAGTGGCAGTCTGGCAGAAGACACTCTAGAAAAGTGATTAGAGTATTTTCTTTCTCCAAGAAGTTCTCCCTTCTTCTCACAGGTCCACTAAGACCCCAGGTATTGCTTTCTATTTCTATTTCCTTGTCTGGAATATGGGACCAATAATAGGCTCTTCTATTTGAGACTGTAAAATTTTTCCTACTGTGTTTTTGAGCTGAAAACAGTATTGTTACTCTTTGCTTGCTCATTCATTCATTCATTCATTCATTCTCTCGCTGTCTGGTCTAGATCATCACCCTGCTTCATCATCTGCATCTTAAACTGTCTTGTTTAGGGAAATGCTCATTTTCCTTTAGCTCCACTAAGAACTGGCCTTTATCAAAATTGTCCACAGCTGTGACTCCAGAGACTGGCTCTAGCCCCTCTTTGCAAAAGATTGAATGTATTCACCGAAAGCCTGTCACGTCTCATGGAGGCACACATTACATTCAGAAACCAGTTGTAGACTAACTATTAAACTATCATGTAGATAGTTTAATAAACTATCATGTAGATAGTAACTATCATGTAGATAGTTGTAGGCTAACTATTAACTATCATGTCATCAGCCAGGCATGGTGGCGCACGCCTGTAATCCCAGCGGCTAGGGAGGCTGAGGCAGGAGGATCACAAGTTTGAGGCCAGCCTCAGCAACTTAGGGGGAGGCCATTCTCGACACCTGGCCCCAGACCCTGATAGTCCTCCAGGTGCACAGGGCTGAGGACTCAGGCAAGCCGTGGGAGACTCTTCTCCTGCTGCATCCCCAAAAGTGATCAGTCCCCTCCCCACTCATACCTGCTCTCCCAGAATATGGCCTGCATTGCTGGGGAACCCCAGAGGCCCAGAGAGGAGGCTCTGGTTCTCTGGGCTCAGGACATGGACACGGGGAAGAAGGTCCCAGATCATGGCTACACCGTAGGGTGTAGTGTGATCACGACCCCGAGCGGAACAGGTCTGAACACACACCCGGAGAACCCGGTCCGCGGGGCCCGGGACTCTGCATGTGCAGAAATACCCATGTGGACTTCTGTAGGAATGCTGCAGCCTCTGAGAGGCCAGGTCGAGGGCGATGCAAGTGTCCTGCCCCATCTGCCCACCCATGTGGTCACAAAGACCCTCCACCAGAGCCCTGCTTCCTCCTGCCACTGGCCCCTGCTCCTGAATCTCAGGAAACATTGACCCCCTGTTGCTTGGTCAATCACAGGAGGAAGCTAAATGAATCATGGGAACATTTCTGCAAACAGGAAGGAAAAATCATTCCTCACTACCAGATCTACATCTTGTGCTGGGTGCGATGGTGCACGTCTGTCATCCCAGGAACTCGGGAGGCTGAGGCAGGAGGATGGAAAGTTGGAGGCCAGCCTCAGCAACTTAATGAGGCCTTAGCAACTCAGCAAGACCCTGTCTGTAAATAAAATATTTTTTAAAAGGGCTGGGGGTGTGGCTCAGTGGTTGAGAGCTGGGGCGAAGAAGGCACGTGGGGCTGGATTGGGAAGGGATGGGCAAGCACAGACTCAGCAGAAGGGGTGTCTCCAGGTGCTGTAGTGTCAGGAGGAGCTTGAATAGGGTGGCTGGCTATGAGCCAGGGACCACCGGGTATGGGGCATGCTGGGTGCACAGGTCCTGGGCAAGAGGCTTTCAAATGACCTTTTCTTGGTGGGGCTGGGGATCAAACCACAGCCTTGTACATGCGAGGCTAGTTATACCCCAAGCTCCCAATTTATATATATATATACATATTTTTGTGGGTACCGGGGATTGAACCCAGGGGTGCTTAACCCCTGAGCCACGTCCCCAGCTCTTTTCCTTTTTTATTTAGAGACAGGGTCTCGCTGAGTTGCTTTGGGCCTCACTAAATTGCTGAGGCTGGCCTCCACCTTGCAATCCTCCTGCCTCAGCCTCCCGAGCCACTTGGGATTTTTAGATGTGCACCACCACCATGCTCAGCACTGGATCTCTGTTTGGATGGTTCAAGGCACTGTTTTCTTTGGGGTGAGTGGGAACAAGGTAGAGAATGTCCTTGGGTTGGCATAGGATGCACAATCTACTCTTTAGGATCCCACCCCTCCCCCAACCAACTCTGAGTGATCCGCACCATTGATCCCATTGGCCAGATGCAAACACAGCAACCAGAGTGTTTCCATAGTTCCCTGAGGTGGCCCAGCAAGGAAGTGACCTCGTTAGGTTCTGAGAGCCAGCTGAGTTCAGAACTAAGGAAGCTCCCCACCGATAAGTCCCCCTCCCTCATCAACAGGCTTCAAGGGGACATCAACCAGCACTGGAGCCCTTATGAACCGCCTTGCCTGCTTTAGGCACTCGCTCCTGGTTCTGTCCCTCCAATAGACGGTGACAAACTGGCTTGCCAGCAAAGCCCCTGAGGCTGAGTGGTTGCAGATGGTCGCTCAGGGAGGCTGCGCCTGTGTTCTGGTTACCCAGGGACAGATCCTCAGCCTCAGAGGAGGGTCTCCCCAGGCCCCTTGTCCTGGACAAGGACCCCTGGCAGGCAGCACTTGCAAACACAGCGACCCTGCAGGGCGGGCAGCAGCCCAGATGGCCGACGTGCGGATATGCAGAAGGAATGCACCCAGTTTGTTCCTCGGATTCACCAGCTGCTGCCGGAAGGTCACGTGGAGTCTGTGGGCATCAGCTCAACCTCCGTTCCGCTGCCGATGTCTGGGTGACCTGCAGCAAGTCACTTAACCTCTCTGTGTCCCAGTTTCTTCATCTGTGAAGCGAGGGAAGGGGCTTGAAGGGATGAGTCTGAGATGAACTTCTGGCTTTGACATTGTGACGACAGACTGAGGCTCATCCTGATCTCATTGGTACTCTTGGGGGAAAAATGATACATTTTTTGCTACCAGATCAGAGTGAAATTAGCAACATTTGGCAATTAATGCATTTTCCCTCCCAAGACTCGATTCTTAAAGTTCTGAGTGTTTGACTTTCATTTTAAATAGGTGGCTGTCAGGGGGAATCACGTAGCTCCTGAAGAAACACGCAGACGCTATAATTAAAGAGATGCCAATCTTGACAGGTAGGAGGAGAGAGAGGATGCGACTGGAAGAGGGGAGATGGGACTCTGAAGCCCAGTGGGATGGGATTAGCCAGTGAAGTAGCCCCACCAGGGTGGAGTGCTTGGTTTCGATGTGAACACACAGCCCCCCGCTTACACACACTGGGCGCCTTAGAGTTTGCAAGGCACTTTCACGATCTCTGTTTCTTAGGATCTACAATATTCCAGAAAGGCAAATTGTATTCCTCCTATTTCACAGGTGAAACAGCGAAAACATTAGAGCCCTTATCTCCTTCTCTTGGCCACAAAATGATACAAAACTGATGGAGTTCTCCAAGTCCATGCTAAGCCCCGCCCCTGAACCAACCCAAGCCCCTCCCAACTCAGGCTGAGCCCAGCCCCTACCAGGCTAAGCTCCTCCCTGACCCAAGACTAGTCCCGCCCCTGCCCTGCTAAGTCCCTCGCTGAACCAGATGAAGCCCGGCCCCCGCCTGGTTAAGCAGCACCCCTGTCCCAGCTCAAACCCCGCCCAACTCAGGCGGAGCCCCGCCCCCCAGTGGACTAAGCCCGCCCCCTAGTGGGCTAAGCCCTTCTCTGACCTGAGTCATGCCCCCCTAAGCCGCACCCTGAAAAGGCAAAGCCCCTCCCCTGCCTAGTTAAGCACCACCCTGACCCAGCTTAAGCCCCTCCCAACTCAGGGTGAGGGGTGAGCCACGCCCCCTACTGGGTTAAGCCCTTTCCTGACCCAAGCTGAGCCGGGCCTCTTGCCCTGCAGCCACGCCCTGAACAGGCAAAGCCCCTCCTCTGCCTAGTTAAGCCCCACCCCTGACCCAGGCAAAGCCCCGCCCAACTCAGGCTAAACCCCTCCCACCAATGGGCTAAGCCCTCCCTGACCTGAGACACGCCCCCAACCAGGGTTAAGCCACTCCCTGAACAGGCAAAGCCCCGCCCTGTCTGGCTAAGCCCCGCCCCTGCTGCACTAAGCCCCTCCCTAATCAATGCAGAGTTCTGCCCCTGACCTAGGTTGGGCAGAGCCGCTAGGTCAGGCTATCCCCGTTAAGTCGTAGCCAAATTCATTCCACGGGTGGACTCAAACTCCTCTCCTGCTGGGGACAGGGCTGAGTCTGGGGCCACGGCGGTGGAGAAGCAGTGCCGGGAAGGGTGTCTGTAAGAACGCTGGCTGGTGGACGGTGTGTGAACTCTGGCTCCTCCGAGCTGGGGACCAGTCCCGAGTGGATCCCTACCACCCAGCTGGGTGGCAGTGGACTGCTGTCTCGTATGAACCCAACGATGTGCCAGCTGCCTCAGGGTGGTTCTTAGGGGACCTACTATCTGCCGGAGGCAGGTGCCAGAGGGATTGTGCTCCGTCCCGTTGCACTGGATTCCCTGGTGACTGTGGGCAGGTCCCTTAACCCTGAACTTCACCGGTCCCGCCGCCTGCACCTCTGGGCGCATGGGTGAGATCGCCTGGATGCAGGGCTTCTTCCCCGCAAGGTGAGAGCTTCCTTCCCTCTTCTCTTGGCATCTGGCTTCTTCCCTCCAGGCTGGCTGGTCCTCCCTTCTCCCCGCCCCCATCCCGGGCGCCCCCTCTGACAGGCACCTCATTAGCAGAATCTCTGTAAATAACGCCAACCAGTTAGAGTTACAACAAGGTAGCTCATTAAAGGCATTTCGCTTGTCTCACTTTCCAATTAGTGTTTCTGCGGGTACAGCTGCCGGGACTGCTTCTGACAGGGTACCTTTGGCGTGTCGTGGGGCCTGGGCAGGCCTGGATCACCCCAGGGGAGCCAGTATCCACAGACTCAGGTAGAGGTTCCCGACTGAGAAACAGCCCCCTTCCTGAGCCCAGCCAGCCCAGCAGCCTTGGATGCCCAGCATGTGAAAGTGGAGGTACTGTTCTATGGTGGAGGACCCGGATGCTTCGGGCATCCCAGAAATGAACCCAGACTTGGGTTTGACAAGCAGACCCTTATATGGTCCATCTCTCTGGAATTTTATTCCAAGTTGCTCTATCAAAACTTCCCTGTCCTGCGTTCCTTCTGCTCAGAGTCTTCCTCTTACCTTCTTTTACCAGTGACCTCAAATTCTTCCATCTCAGATTCTGGGGACAATATTCTCCTCCTTGGGTGCTGGGGTTATTGGTGACAAGCAATAAAGGGAATTTCAGGCGAGAGAGGAGGGAAAAGAATGTACCAGAGAGACCAATTTTTATCTATTTCTCTACATTCAGTAAACAGGTTCAGAGAGGGTTGGCCACTTACCTCAGATCACACAGCTGGTCGGTGTCATTGCATGGGCCGGAGCTGAGATCACATTCGAGCCTGTTGGAGGAGCTAAGCTCTGATCACTTGAGTGTGGCTTATGTGGAACAGGAAGTTAGTGGGCATGGAGAGTAATTTTCCAGTCTTTCCCACCCTGCCTCTCCCACCCCCGGACCTAATCCCGTTCCATCTTTTTCGAACTAGGTTTTTATCCCTGACCACACCCCTGTTTTCACTTGGGGTCTGCACTTTCTGCTTCACTTTGGGAAAGGAAACGGGCTCCCTATTTCTCTCCCTCTTGCCGAATCGATAGCGTAGCTGGGCAAGGCAGAAAATGAAATTTACATGCAATGGTTTCCATGGCAACCACGGTGCTGGACCAGTTTCTTCTGCTCTTGGGGGCACGGTCTTCCGAGAGGAGCCAGGTATGAAAACCTCGGCTCCCCGAAAATGTGGTGAGGGTTTTAAACAGATCTAGAAAGGTCGAGTATGCTCGACTACCAGCTTTCTGTCTCTGGGCCACCTGAGGGAAGGGACAGGGACCCTCCTTTTCCCCGTAGGTCACAGGGATGAGTTACGGATACTGTTATGCTCAAATCACCATCGCGAGCAGTTTTAACCACCGTGCTAAATGCTACATCACGATTTTCTTTCGTCTTTGCTTCAAACCTAAGAGGTGGGTACCCATTGTGAGCCCATTTCACAGATGGGGAATTCGAGTCCAGGGAATATTATAAACCTTGCACAATGGCTCAGAGTCAGAGCCCCCAGAACTGAATCTAGATTGGCTGGACCCCTAAACCTGTGGTCTTAAGCATTCTGTGATAGGACAGTGGCGTTGTGAGTGGTACCTAGAGATGAACGGACTCGCTTCCTGTTCTTCCAAGGTCTACAGAGAGAGCTGGAGGGTCCAGGTTGAGAGCCCAGCCAGGCAGCCACAGCCAGGGGCCCTTGAACTCAGTATCTTCAGCCCCGAGCTAAGGATTAAACCTCTCAGGGGTGATGCGTGGATTAGATGAGATAGAATCGGAGGGGAGGCGCTTGGAGTGATCCCTAGCACATGGCCAGTACTCAGTGTTGGTGACTGTCATAGTCTGGGAGAGAGACGAGTGGGAGGAGCTTCACACAGTGTCAGGTGTGTGATGAAGAGAAGGGGGAGGGGTACTGTGCGACCCCAAAGGAGTCGGCTGTAATGAGGTCTGGGGGGTCCAAGAGCTTTCCAGCAGACAAGGACAGGGGAACGTTTGAGGTGGGGAGATTGGCTGGGAGGAAGGAGGGAGAGTGCGACATTTGGGCAAAGAAGGCATCTGTCGCTCTTGTCCTCTTCCTCCTTCTCCTTTAAGAACCATTCCTTGCCCTTTGCTG
>NC_136480.1:1470138-1755138 GCF_902686455.1 Sciurus vulgaris
ATTACTTAGTACATACAGGCCAGGGGTGCTGTTGAATCTTCTACAATGCAAAGGACGGTCTCCAGAATGAAGAATTATCCAGGGCAACATATCAATTCTGCCAAACTGAGAATCCCTGATTTAACCCATAGAGAGTCATCCTATTTATTTTTATTTATGTCTGTATTTTGTTGGTACTAGGGATTGAATGTATGGGCACTCTACCATGGAGCCACATCCCCAGCCCTTAATATTTTCTATTTTGAGTCAAGGTCTCACTACATTGCTGAGGTTGGCCTCCAAATTGTGATCCTCCTACCTTGGCCTCCCAAGTAGCTGAGATTATAGACATGTGGCACTCCTACCAGCCAGAGTTGCCATATTTAGCACTGGGACATACTGCAAGAATGTACACAACACACACACACAAGCATTTATTGTTGAACTGAAATTCAAATTTCATTGGAATCCTGTATTTAATCTGGCAATCATGAATCCATCCCCCTATTGATGGAGTCATGGTTAATTCCAGTTTTTAACGATAACAAATAATGCAAGAATGAATGAAGGTCATTGCACATTTAATTCTGTTCATGTGCAAATACTTCTATAGGATAAATTCCTCAAAGTGGAATTATTAGATCAAAGATCAAAGTTGATTTTTGGTACTAGGGATTGAACCCAGGGGTGCTTAACCCCTGAGCCACCTCCCCAGCCCTGTTTATATTTTATTTAGAGACAGGGTCTCGCTGAGTCGCTTAGGCCTCGCTCAGTAGCTGAGGCTGGCCTCTAACTTGTGATCCTCCTGCCTCAGCCTCCTGAATATCAGGATCACAGTGTGCACCACTGTGCCCAGCTAAAAACACGACCAAACTTCCTCGTAAAGACTGCATCAATATATGCTCCCATCCACCAGCAATGTAAAAGAACACCTGCTTTCCCACAAATGCTGACCCAGATTCAGCCCATGGCAAGAGAATTACGTGTATTCACCATCTGCTCATTATCACCTTCACTATGATTGTAGGAAATGAAACTGCCAACTCAGAGAGGTTAAGTTACCTGCCCAAGGTCACACAGCTGTGGGTACTGGGGCCCTAATTTGATCCTGCTATGAATGAAAGGTCAGTTGGTGTTCACATGAGGCATTCGGAAAAGGTCATGGCAAGCCGGCACCCCCACCCTCACCTCCCACGTCTCACCTGATGCTTCCTCTCCTGGCGTTATTGATCACCTGTGGAGATGGGCCACTTGTCCAGCGCGCGTTAGCAGCAGCCCTGGCTGCAGAGCGATTGTGGAGAGCCAGTCGCATTAGACTCGGTTAATTGGTTAAATAGATTCCCCTACGTGTGCACCGTTGAGCTCTCTGCTTCGATAAGGCGTAATATTAATTTTAATTAAATCTCTGAAGGCTTGGCCAAATATTTCCATTTTCTGAACATGTCCCTTGATCACGGAATTTATATTCCCTGGCGAAGGGGCCATTGGGAGGAGCTGCTGCTCCCTAGGATTCTCCCTCACTTCCTGCCCTGGGGGGAGGGGAGCCCTTTAGAGGGCGGGGAAGGAGGTTCGGAGAGGCCGAACACACGCCTCAAGAGCCTACTATGTGTCAGGCACGGCGCTCAGGACTTCTTACTCATTGTTTAATAACACAAAATGGGAACGGGGGCTGTGGCACAAGACTGTCATCCCAGCAGCTCTGGAGGCTGAGGCAGGAGGATTGCAAGGTGGAGGCCAGCCTCAGCAACTTAGTGAGGTCCTAAGCAATTCAGTGAGACCCTGTCTCTCAATAAAATAGAAAAAGGGCTGGGGAGGTGGCTCAGGGGTTAAGCACCCCTGGGTTCAATCCTCAGTAAAATAATAACAACAAAATGACCCACGAAGTAGCAAGATTGAGTCTTTTTTTTTTTTTTTTTTTTTGGTACCAGGGATTGAACTCAGGGGCACTTGAGCACTAAGTCACATCCCCAGTCCTATTTTGTATTTTATTTAGAGACAGAGTCTCACAGAGTTGCTTAGTGCCTCATTTTGTTGAGGCTTATCTTTAACTTGAGATCCTCCTGCCTCAGCCTCCCAAGCTGCTGGGGTGACAGACATGCGCCACTGTGCCTGGCCCTACCCTTGAATTTTTAAAGTTATTCAAACCAATAAATCATCCACTGTTTCTATTGCCTCTGGTTCCAGCCTCAGGGTCTATTTCTTCTTCCTCTTCTTTACCCTAGTCCTTCCCATTCTCTCCTTCTTCTTCTTCCTTCTCTTTCCTCTTTTTACATAAACCATTTTAAGGTGCTTAAAAACATTTTGGGGTGAGTCACTTCCAGTATCAACTCTGAGTAGCTATAAGAGTGGACACAGATAAAAAGAAACTTTCAGCTGGGTGTGGTGGCTTGCACCTGTAATTCAGGAGGCTGAGGCAAGAGGATCGCAAGTTGGAGGCCAGCCTCAGCAACTTAGCAAGGCCCTGAGCAATTGAGCAAGACCCTGTCTCTAAATAAAATATAAAAAGGGCTGGGATGTGGCTCAGTGGTTGAGTGTCCCTGGGTTCAATCCCTGGGACCAAAAAATATGTAGTGATTCCTCTGGTTCTCTCTTGCTTCCAGACTATCTTTCTGAATTCCTAGAGTCTTCTAAAATGAGCAGACATTATTTTTGTAAATAGGGAAAAATATCCATATTCATCGTAGCATGTTTAAAAATGAAGTTGCAAGTGTAGAAAGTCGTAAGAAGAACATGAAAAAAAATTCAAAGATTTCCAAGATAATGCAGATCTGCCCACAGTCTTCCCACTATAGGACAAGAATCGATTCTTATATTTTTTTTTGCCAATTCAATAGGAAAAACCTGGAATTAGATTTTTTTGGTTTGTTTGTTTTAATTTATGGTTTCCTGATTAGTAGGATTGAGCTCCTTTTCCTGTGTTTATGGGCTGTGGGTTTTTCTCTGCTATGTGGATTTCCTGTTTAGAGCTTCGCTATTGTGTCCTCTGGTTTGTTTATCTGTTGCTAATTAGGGTTAGGAGTTCTTTATCTTTTGGGGATGTTAATTCTTTTCCATATTAGATGTTGCTTCGATTTTCTCCCCATCTGTCATTTGCGTGTGAAAGGTATTTAGGGTGTCTTTTCCCACATAAAAACCTCCATTTATATAGTCCCAAGTGTTTCCTTTAGGGAAGCTCAGTCTTTGGCTTTGCTGACAGAGGTTTTTGCACAAGATTTTTTTTTTTTTTTTTTAATTTTGGAACCAGGGATTGACACCAGGGGCCTTAACCCCTGAGCCACATCCCCAGCCCTTTTTCTATTTTATTTAGAGACAGGGTCTCACTGAATTGCTTAGGGCCTCACTAAGTGGCTGAGGCTGGCCTCCAACTTACCATCCTCCCATCTCAGCCTCCTGAATTGCTGGGATGGCAGGTGTGTGCCACCGTTCCTAGTTGAATTAACTCATTAACGATCACGCTCATTTATTGGACATCTGGGGCCCACACTGGGTGAATTACTTATTTATTGAACACCAGAGGCGAACATGGAGTTTATTATTACTTCTCCTCTCATGGCCTGCAGTTATTCAGGCAACACCTTTATATTAATCTTCTCCCACTCCTACATAGGCACCTACTAATTTATTTGCATGTCTTTGGATACTTATTAATCTTATAAAATATTTAATGTTCTTTTGCATCAAGTCCTAGAGACGTCAATCATTGTGATGCTCTAAGGCAAGTCCAGAGGGCTGGGGCTCGGTGGTACAGCACTTGCCTCAAACATTCGAGGCTATGGGTTGGATTCTCAGCACCACATAAAAATAAATAAATAAAGATTTTTTTAAATGCTTTCTTTAAAAAGAAAAGAGAGATGTCCAGAGAGCTATATGTATATCAAATTCATTGCTTCTAGAAGCTGCATAGCATTTCTAGGGTTGCATTGATCAGTTTTCTTTTTGCAAATATTTTTATTGGTGCATTATAATTCCACTATTAGAGGGCTTCCTTTGACATTCCTATATTCCCAGAATGTAATTAGGTGATTTGTGTTCCCAAGAATTTCCCTTTCCCTTCTTCCTTCCCTCCCTGATCTCTGCTGGATATAAGTTGTTCTCTCTTCTATTTTTTTTCTCCTTTATTCTCTCTACCTTTTACATATGAGAGGAAACATTCCACCCTGGACTGTCTGAGTCTGGCTTATTTTGCTTAGCATGAAATTCTCCAGTTTCATCCATTGACCAGAAAATGACATTCTTTTTTTATTTGAGGAGTGAACCCAGGGGTACTTAACCTCTGAGCCCCATCCCAACACTTTTTATATTTTATTTAGAGACAGGGTCTCGCTGAGTTGCTCAGGGCCTCACTAAGTGGTTGAGGCTGGCCTCCAACTTGCGATCATCCTGCCTCAGCCTCCCAAGCCGCTGGGATGACAGGCGTGCACCATGGCGCCCGGCTTCTCCTTTCTTCTTTATAGCTGAGTAAAACTCCATTGTGCATATATATAGACACCACGTTTTCTTTATCCATTCATCGGTCGATGGACACCTAGGCTGGTCCCACAGTTTGGCTGCTTAAACATGGGTGTGCATGTGTCACGACAGTGTGCTGATTTGGGATAAATTTGGAGGGGTTTTACGGCTCCGTCCTATGGTGGCTGCTTCCCTCGTCTTTTGCAGAGTCTCCCACGATTTCCATGGTGGTCATTCTTATTTGCGGTGCCCGGGTGATGGGTATCAAAGCTGCCTCCAGTCCTCTGATTCCTTCATCCGCTGCGGACATCTGTCCCGTGCGGTTCTGTGGATTTCAGCTGACGTGTCTGGAGAGCCTGCGACTTGGATACGTTTGCTGTTTCACTTAATTTTCTCTAAATGTTGTCTGATTGCTCTTCAGAAGGGCCGCACCCATTTTTACTGATACCCAAGACGTGGGTTTTCCTGACTCTGTATGTTTGCCAATGCAGGGTTGTTTTTTTTCTTGTTTTCTGACTTCTTAATTCTTGCCACCGTGATGGGTAAGTGTTTTCATGTGCGTCTTCTGATTACGAATGAAGTTAAGCATCTCTCCACGTACTTAGGAACCATTTGGGCTTCCCTAGCTAAGAGTCGCTTAATCATATCCCTTATCCTTTGGCTGTGGGATGATGATTTTGTCGTTAATGTGCAGAAGTTTCTGGCATGTTCTTCGGTGTTAGATACTGCAAATATCTTCTTCAGTCTATCATTCGGCTACAGCATTAACCATGCATCTTTATGGACCAAAATTGCTTCATTTTGATAAAATCAAATCCATCTCTCTTCCGCTTTGTGGCTTGTGCTTTTATATCTTGTTTAAAAAGATCTTTCTCTTTTGACCTTGTTTCCCTTTTGTTTTAAGTGTATTTTAAACTTTAGGATAAACGGCTCACACCTGACATCCCTGCGCAACTCAGGAGGCTGAGGCAGGAGGCTCGCAAATTGGAGGCCAGCCTCAGTAACTTAACGAGATCCTGTCTCAAAATAAAAAAAAAAAAATACAAAAGGGCTGGGGATGTGGCTCAGTGGTAAAGTGCGCCTGATTCGATGTCTGGTACCCACTCATTCCCAAAACCCTTTCTCCTAACCCTTGGGGCACTTACACATTTTCTTCTTACACTGTTTTCCTATGTCTTTTATCTTTCACGGTGAAGTCACAGCAGTCAATAATCAACCAATTCTTCAAATATGACGTTCCCCTTAGTGTCCGATCAAAGATAAGGACTCAACTTTATTTCACCACATACAACAAGAGCATTTTCTCACACTATCTCCAGTGCATGTGTGTGCATAGGCATCCGTGATTGATGGGAAGAGAATGTATCTACCATGACAATCTGAAGGGACAATGGCCCATGGGTTTGGGTATATGGCCTTTATCAGGAGAAGAAGCAGAATCCTGTTTCTTTTCTTAGAGTTAGTATCATGCATAATTGGTATTGGACGTTAATAAATGTCATTTCTGTGTCAATTGAAATAATCATGTGGTTTTTCCCTTAGGTTATCCACTGGTAGATTTCACTGACGGGTTTTCTAATATTAAACTCTTCTTTCATCTCTCATAAATCCTATTAGGTATGTTACTATTTTTTTTAAAGAGAATTTTTCATTGAAGTGTAACTTGTGTACAGAAGAGATGAGATTAGATGCAGAAATACCCATGTAGCGAGCATCCTGGACAAGAAATGGCAGTGACCGTCTGTCTGGGAGTCCCTCAGGTCAAGGGTAAACCCCACTCTGAGTTCTAACACCGTTGATTGGTTTGGCCCACGAATGACTTTTCTATAAAGGGATTCGTGAGTGGTATTCTTCTGATGCTTTGTAACACACTCTTGCGTTTGATTAGCATGTTATCAGACTTAGAATCTTTGCATCTGTATTCAGATGTGATATGGTTTAGGAATCGATGTTATTCTTCACAAAATAACTAGGGCCACTTCCTTAATTTTTGAAAAAAAAAAACAACCCCACTTGCCTATTATTGGGATCTTTTCCTTGAAAGCTTGATTGAACTTGGAACATGTCTTTATCATAACAAGTTATTAATAACTTGGCAAACTTTTGATCTGAGTTACCTGGAGAAATGTGTATTTGATCTATTTCTTCCCAAATCTGTTTTTTAAATCATATTTTCATTTATTTATTTTTGTAGTGCTAAGGATGGAAGCCAGGGCCTCGTACATTCTAGGCAAGTGTTGTACCACTGAGCACATCCTCAGATATCTGTGTCTTAAAAGAATCTTACCATGTTGTGTTAGCCCATTTTCTATTACTATGATACAAGGCCTGAGGAAGGTTAACTTTATGAAGAAAAAAGGTTTACGTAGTTCACAGGGGCACAGACTCAGCTACTTTCCACTAATTCAACTTCTTACAGGCACCAGCACCTCAACACCATCAAGTGAGGACCAAGTTTCTATGGAAACATAGCAAACAGATCAAATCTTCTGTTTAACTCTTTACCCCTAACATATTTCACAGTGTGCAAATGAGTATTTTTATGCAGTTTGCATCATCAAAGTTGACTTATAATTCCAAAGGAATATTATTATTATTATTATTATTATTATTTTTGTAGGGCAGAGGATGAAACTCAGAACATTACCGCTGCTTGACAAGCACTTTACCACTGAGCTATACCTCAAGTCCCAGTAAATTGTTAATATTATTATTGTTATTATTAATTTTTGGTACCAGGGATTGAACCCAGGGGTGCTTAACCACTGAGCCATATCCCCAGCCCTTTTTATATTTTATTTAGAGACAGGGTCTTGCTGAGTTGCTTAGGGCCTCACTGAGTGGCTGAGACTGGCCTCCAACTTGTGATCCTCCTGCCTCAGCCTCCTGAGTATCTGGGATGACAGATGTGTGCACTGTGCTCCATGTAAATTGTCATTTTTAAGGCACTGGGTTTTAAGGTGGTTTGTTACATAGCATTAGATAATGTGACCAAGTACTATTCAAATCCAGCCCCGGGTATCACAAATCTCTTGTTCTCAGGTGTGAAGGAGTTAGGAGGGAGAGGGATGCTCAGGGACTAACCCCTGCTTTTCTGATCTGTCTACACCCGGAACAGGACAGAGAACTGCTGTCAGGATTTTTTTTTTTTTTTTTTTTTTTTGGCCTGGTTTTGTTCTGCTGCTTTATTCTTGCTTTTCAGAGGTGACAGGTTGACAGTGTCCCCCTGGAGTATGCCAGAGAGGAAAGAGCATAGTTAAATAGCATTCCCCTAACGGAATCTGTTCCCACACTGACTCTGGAAACTCATCTTCCCCGTCCCCTCTGCCTCTGCACACACACCCCAGAACCCAACCACCTTCTGTCCAGATCTTCACGCTACTCCTCAGATCCGTGAACCACCCCACTTGGAACCTCAAGTTTTAGATATCGGGCAGGAAGCAACCTGTGCTTGGTATCCTCTTCCTTTTTTGGTGCCGGGGATTGAACCCAGGGTGCTTAACCACTGAGCCACCTCCCCAGCCCTTTTTATATTTTATGTAGAGACAGAATCCTGCTAAGTTGCTGAGGCTGACCTCAAACTCGCGATCCTCCTTCCTCAGCCTCCCAAACCGCTGGGATTACACAGCAGCCTGCTGTGTTTGGTATCTGGGTTGCACTGAATGTATCGACTCCCTTTGCGTCCAAGATGGTACCATATTCCTGTTCCTCCTGAAGTTTTAGCCTATGGCAAGTTTGATCCTTTCTTTCATACTGGTCTTGTTATGTCTATTACTAATGATTTTCTATTTTTGTGTGTGTGTGTGTATGGCTATTGTGAATGGGATACTTTTATTTATTTTTTTCCCTCAAAGTATTTTCTTTTTTGGTCCCAGGGATTGAAACCAGGGGTGCTTAACCACTGAGCCACATCCCCAGCCCTTTTTTGTATTTTATTTACAGACAGGATCTGGCTAAGTTGCTGAGGGCCTTGCTAAGTTTTTGAGGCTGGCCTCCAAGTTGCAATCCTCCAGCCTCAGCCTCCTGAGTCACTGGGATGACAGACCCAGTGTTTGCTATGTTTTTTTCTATGCACCATAAAATCTAACCTATCAACTAGGCACAGTAAGAGATGAACAATTCAGTAACTACTAATAAAATAGGACACTCATAACCATACACTGTAACAAAATCTCCAGCATCACCAATCTTGTGCTTTGGGCCATTCTTAAGGAAAATAAGGGCTCCTTGAACACAAGCGTCGCCTGCTCTTGCCATCAGCACCCCATCTTGCTTTTTTGGGTTGCCTCTCTCATCCCCAGGATACGATCCTCATTCTTCATTTCTGCAATCTTTCTGTTTTTAATTTAATTTAAACTTTTTTTTTTCCCGAGCTGATTTCAGACAGTGGCTGTTGACCACAAAGCACACCTGAAACTTGTCAGCCTTCACTTTAAAGAAAAGACCATGGCAGAGGCTGGGGCCGGAGGATCGTGAGTTCAAAGCCAGCCTCAGCAAAAGTGAGGTGCTGAGCAACTGGGTGAGACCCTGTCTCTAAATAAAATGCAAAATAAGGCTGGGGATGGGACTCAGTGGTTGAGTGCCCCTGAGTTCAATCCCTGGTTCCTCCCCCCACCAAAAAACGAAAAGAATTTAAAAAAAGAAAAGAAAAGGGCCTGGTAAGGAGTCTGCTGCCTGTGGTCAGTGTCAAACACCAGACTCATGGAAAGTGCTGATTTCTACACTGCAGTGCCCAACCCAGTTCCCATACAGACATTCCCTACTTCCTCCAAAGACTTGCAAAGGAGGAGGTTGAGACATTAATCTGTCCCCACTTATGTCTTGTGCATTGTGTGTGTGTGTATGTGTGTGTGTGTGTGTGTGTGTGTGTGTGTGTGATGAGCTTCTAGACCTAAATGCAGTAACAGAAGCATGGAGAAACCAAAAGAGTCAATCTGATAACAGATTCAGCTAAATGATTAACGGGAGGGTAGTCTATACAGCAAGGATACAGTGGTTAAAGGAATGATCCCGGTTTGGAGTGTGAGAATTTCATCACGTGACTCAGGATGACACACAGGTTAAAGTGTATGCATTGTATTTTTCTGTAATTGTTCATTTAATATTTTCAAACTCTAGTTGACTGGGCGTCCCTGAAACCAGAGGCAAAGGGAGACAAGGGATGCCATTACCCTGGAATCTCCAGGTAGGTGACTCGTAGATGTGGAGGTGAGCATTCTTGGTTGGCTCCTGACTTGTTTGGTTCTGATGGGTCAGTTCTCAAGTTTCACTGTGAAGTACAAAGTTTGTTACACGTTTCTAACAGGCAGTTGTAAGGAATTTCCTTTGTATATGTGGCTTACTGATAGTTTTGCAAGTTAGAAATGAATGTCGGATTTTGTCGATCCATGTCAATGCTCATATGATTTCCCTATTTTAATCTGTGAATATGGTGGATAATACTACATTCATCATGCTGGGCCGACCTTCAACTCCTGAATGAATCACATCTGATTTTATCATGACCTAATTTTTTATTATACTCTGGATCTAACATATTAATATTTATTTAAGCTTTGAGAAAATTCCTCATGGAAGATTCTGGTTTCCTTTCTCTTTTCTTTTTTAAAAATATCCTTGCCTAGGTCTCTAAGAAGGAGGTGGAATGTTCTCCATCATCCTTGATGCTCTCCAATTTATTGCCATTGGAAATTTGAGTTTTTTTTTAGATCAACAACTCTGTAGTTAAAAGGTAAATCAAAACTAAAATTAAAGATTGCTTCAAAAGGAACATCCTTGCTACTATTCTTTTTTTCAGCCTGGGTTCTTCCCCCAAATTTATGCAAGAGTTTAATCCTCAAAGTTTTATGTTAAAGGGTACCAAAAAGGTGGGAACTTAATCTGACTGTGGTGTTAACAGGTGGGAAAGGATTAGATTAGATTAGGCATTGAGGTGGAGTCTTGATGAGTTTCTAAGTGGAGGGAGAGAGGCCACACACTGATAGAGATACCCAAACTCTCTCACTGTGATGCTCGGCAGCCCTGGGGACCCTCCTCAGAGTCTACGCCATCCTGTGAGAATGTCGAGCTGCATGTGAGCTAAACAAACCTTTTTCCTTTATAAAGCAGATTGCCCCAGGTGTTTTGTTATAGTAACAAAACCTGATTACTACCTGTGAGAACTTATTTACAAGCTGCTGCTGAATTGATATATACATTTATTCGAAAACAAAAAGGCATGGGGGAGGAAAGGCTGACAGTAACAAAGAGCCAAGAGTTCTCCAAGACAGACTGTAAAATAGAAGTAATTTCATTTTCAACTCTAGGGATGGATATATAAACGTACATGTAAATTTTTAAAGTAGACCTGAAAAATACACTTCAAACTATTCACAAAGGTTAGCTCTAAATGAATAGGAGAATGAAGTTAGAGAGAATGAGAATAATTGCAAAAGGGAACTTTTATGTTCCACTCTAAGCACTTCTGTATTGATTGACTATTTTATGGGGAGAATATATTTTTATATTACCCTTGATTTTTGAAACCATTTTTTTTTTTAAATTAAAAGGATCACGTCAACTGCATTTTCCCAACACAATGCAAATAAAACTGGAAATTAGCGGCAAGGGGATAGCATCCCCAAATTTTTCCACTTGGAAATTTAAAAACAAATCTAAATAATGTGAATTAAACAATAAATCAAAATTGAATTACCAACTATTTAGAAATGAACAGCAATAAAGGCACTTCACATAAAAACCCACAGGATACCGCCCAAGCCCTGTGTACTTAGAAGAAAATGAATAGCCCTAAATGCAGTCATTAGAAGAGAGGAAAGATTGAAAAGATCAGGGAACTAAGCATTTACCTCAATAAGCGAGGAAATGAACATCAAAATAAATCCAAAGAAAGCAGATGGAAGAAATTAATGAAGAAAAGGAGCAGACATTAATGAAATAGAATAAAACAATAGTAGGCTTGAGCTATAAAAATGAAAGATAATTCTTTGAAAACAACTAATAAACTAGACAAAACTAGTGAGTCTGATCAAGAAAATACACATCAGTAACTGTGCAAATGAAGGAAAAATACAATAAAATAAAATATGGGGAAATACGAAGTACAAAATTTTTGCCAATGAATCATCGAAAGTAAAATGAATTAATTTTTTTCTTTTTTTGGTACTGGGGATTCAACCCAGGGGTGTTTAACCACTAAGCCACAACCCCAACCTTTTTAAAGTTGCCGAGGCTGGCCTCCAGCTGGAGATCCTCCTGCCTCAGGCTCCCGAGCTGCTGGGATGACAGGCGTGCGCCATTGCGCCCGCCAGAATTAATTAATTATTAGGATGGTGGCGCTTGGCTCACCTGAACTCCACCCCATACCTTCCTGCCTGCCTGTCTCCACTCCAGGAGTGGGAATGCTTAAAAAACTACATTTCCCATAAGCCCTTGCAACTAGAGCTGCGCCTGAGGCTTGGATGGAGTCTGGCAGGTGTCCCAAAGCAGAACTGCAGGAGGGAACCACAGCAGGCAGGGACAAGCAGAGACTGGATTTTGTGCCAAGCTCTTTAGGTTCCTGTGGGGCCGCTGGGACAGTCTTCAGCGGAGGTTGGAAATTTCTTTTTCCTTTCTATTGCTCACTCTCCCAGAAACTCAGGAAGCTTTCTAAACCCTGTAGCATACAGTTTTCTGCCTTAACCAGTTGTGGTCTACAACCAGGCACTCTGACTAGCACATCAAAATTGATTCAAGATGATGGGGAAGGGTGGGGGAGGGGGGCAGGCACGGTGGCGCAGGCCTGTCATCCCAGCAGCTGGAGGCTGAGGCAGGAGGATCGCAAGTTGGAGGCCAGCCTCAGCAACTTAGGAAGTTCCTGAAGCAACTTAGTGAGACCCTGTCTCTAAATAAAATATAAAAAGGGCTGGGGATGTGGCTCAGTGTTTAAGGGCTCCTGGGTTCAATCCCTGGTACAAAGAAGACAGCCTAATAGAAAAAGAAATAAAGAAAAAAGAAAGAAAAGTGTGTAGGGATTGGGGAGGGCAGAGAAGGTAGCAAGTCCAGACAGTTTTATGGAAAAATTCAACCAAACCTTTAAAGAACAGGTAACTCCTACTTTAGAAATCCTGACTGATATGTTTGATCTTCCAATTTTTTTTTTTTTTTTTTTTTTTGTATTGGAGATTGACCCAGGGCTGCTTAACCACTGAGTCACATCCCCAATCCCCAGCCTTTTAAATTTTTTTATTTAGAGTCAGGATCTTGCTAAGATCTTAAGGCCTCGCTATGTTGCTAAGGCTGGCCTCTAACTTTCAAACCTCCTGCCTCAGCCTCCTAAGCTCTGGGATTACAGGCGTGCCCACCACACTCAGCCATCCAATCTTCCAATTTTTAAGTGCGTGAATTTAAATTTTCAAAACCCTCTGTGCCAGCACAATAAATATGGGCTGAACAAAACGGGCTTATGGGCTGGATTTTGCTTGTGGAAGCCTTAGATTTTCCTTTCTGATGTGGTCTGGTTACTTGCTCTAACAGTGGTCCACGTCACCTTTTGAACACAGTCCTTGCTCATCATTTTAAAAGGGACCTGTTTTCCTTTTCCTCTCCTCCCCTTCCCCCTCTTTAACCTGGGGGCAGGGAACAAGATTCCCTGGAGTTATCTGTGCTGAACAGGAAGGAGATGTCACCGGAAGACCTAGGAAGGGCTGGTCTCCCAAATTAACAAGTGAATTCAACACATGCTCAGGGCACACCTGGGACCCCCTGCCAGGCCGGCCTGGAAAGCAGGCTTAATGGGGTTAGAAGGAAGTGATTGGGGGTGATGAGAGGAAATGAATCAGAGAGAAATGAGGTCAAGTCCCCAGCCCTTTTTGAGTTTTTATTTAGAGACAGGGCCTCGCTGAATTGCTTAGGATCTCACTAAGTTGCTGAGGCTGGCCTCCAACTTGCGATCCTCCTGCCTCAGCCTCCCCAGTCCCTGGGGTGACAGGCATGCACCACCGCGCCTGACTTGGAGTCCCTCTTTAAGCTTTATGCTCTAAGTCCAGCCAGAGGCCACCTCCCTCACCCCTCTAGGGATCCACAGCTCTCAGCAACCTCAGGGTCTGGATCAGAAGGGGACAGAGTTGGGGGCAGGGAGGTGTTGAGTGGAAGCAGAACCGGGGCCATTTCTGGGCCTGTTCTCAGCTTCCAACTGCAATTCCAAGTTCATCCCCCGCCCCTCCACCTGCACCCCATGCTTGGAAGGGCAATTCCTGCTGCTATTAAAAAGACAATGTCCCCTCTTTCTCCTGGATCTCTCAGCTTTAATTGTGTACCGCTGGCTTTGCGCCTCGGCGGCGCTGGCCGACTCTGAGATTCATAATTTCAGGCTGACACCATAGTAACCACTTAGTTTGATTCAAGATTCCAGTGTCTTCCCCGGCTGCGCTTGAATAGGGAGAAGCAGGAGGGGGGAGGCGGGGAGGGGGCCGCTCACGACAGCTCCTTCGAGCCACGGTAATTATTTCCCCGTTTCCAAGGAAAATGTAAACAGGAGGTCAGCTTTGGCCAGTCTTCTTAATTTTCTTCGCTTTGTGGCGACAGGTTGATTGGGGGGGAAATTGGGTGCGTTTGCGATTCCGCCTCCTGGGGGAGGGGGCTGCCCCTCCCCCCTCTGCTGGGGACCGAGAGCATTGGCAGTTTCGGTGACAGAAGATGGGCGCCCCCCACCCCACCCCGGCGCTGCAGGGTAATGCACATGGGCATGTCCCGTGGGAGACAGGGATTCTCCGTGCAGCTGTAAATGCAGCCAGAGGCTGCCCGGCATGCCGAGTAGCTCTCTGCCCTGGGCTGTCCCCACCCCGGCCCCGAAGGGGCCTCTAAAGTCAAACCGAGGTTTGCAATCTTGCAAGAAGCGGCTTGGAGGCAACCCTGCTTCTGCATTCACTCAACTGAGGCCCTGAGGCTGTGACCTCTGTGTCGTCCGCTGCAGGTCCTCCCAGTTCTTGAGCTTCCTTCAAGCAGAACAGGTTCAGTTCCCACGTCCTCTCTCCCAGCAGCTAAGCAAGGCTGGACCGTGAACTCTGGATCCTCCCAAATCTTGATCCATCATGGCTCCCAGTGTTTGGATTCCTGTACTTCTCTGGTCCTTGTTTTCTCATCTGTGAAATGGGAACAGTTATAGCACCCTTTCTGAGGGTGTGTGAAGTCCAAAGGGTCTCATGGCACTTGGAGAGGGCCTCTCTCTCTCTCTTTGGGTACTGGGGATTGAACCCAGGGGCGCTTAACCACTAAGTCACATCCCCACCCTTTTTCTATTTAATTTAGAGACAAGGTCTTGCTAGGTTGCTTAGAGGCTCGCTGAGTTGCTGAGGCTGACTTCCAACTTGCGATCCTCCTGCCTCAGCCTCCCGAGTCACTGATCCCTGTTTCAGTTGCTCACAGAATACAGTTTACTCCAGAATGACTGCAGCTTCATCCCGCGTCAGCTTTAGGGCTTGGGGACACTACTGCACCTCTCTGAGCTCTTTTCCTTGTCTGTGAACTGGGTGCAGGGACAGTGACCTCCTCTCAAGGTGGCGTGAGACTTCGCCCCCAGCCCAGGTGAGGCTCCAGGATCCCCTGGCTGCGGCGAGGCGCTGTCCATGGTGCTGAAAACACTTTAAAACCACCTTTTAATGACGCCTCCGTCTTGTGGGTTTCAAGACCCCAAATTAACCACGTCCTGCTGGCTGCCTCTGGGAGGGCTGATTAGCGGTGCCTTCTAGTAATCTCGGGCGCCTGCCAGCTCTGGAGCCCTCCCTCCTGGGGAGCCTACCCTGCAGCCGGAGTCTCCCGCCCACCCCGCCCCACCTCCAGAGGACCGAGCAGGGCTCTCTGCAGGTGGAGGTGTGTGTGTGGGGGGGGGAGGATGCTTGTGATACTGGCCCGTTTCCTAGGAAACCCATCCGCAGAGGAGGAGGGACTGGTGGACAGCCCCTGGGATTCTCAGGGGCACCCGCGAAGGCTCGGCAGCTGGCCGGGTGGGAGGTGCAGGCAACGGTTCCAGATGCCTCCCTGGGGTCTCCGTGTGAGGGGGCCAAGGGTGGAGGCGTCCCATGAGCTCTGCCTGTCTGGTCACTGCCCTGCCAGCCAACCAGCCCCTCCAGCTCTGCTCCTTACTCTGAGACGTGGCTGATTCTTTTTCTTGGTAGCTTCACAAATCCAGCCTGTACCCCCTTCTAGTGTCCCTGGCGTCACCTAGGAGCCAAACTCTGGTAGGTAACCTTCATTTCCTTTTAGGGATATCCCCTGGAGGTCAAGAGAAAACGTGTGCCATGCTTGGTCAGCTCTGGGGACACTATGTGTCCCCACCTGTCATGCTCCTCCCAAGAGGGAGGAGGGTTTCCAACCTCTCTCTTACCTAGCCAGCTCCCTTTCCTGAAGCCAAGCGGCACCAAACACCCTTTTCTGTCTGTTCTTTGTGTGGACGAAAGCTCAGTCCTTGTCCCCAGTGCCAATCCAATAATGAGGACACGGTTTTGAGAAAAAGGAAAAGAAGGTTCATTGCTTTGCTGGGACAGGAGTCCCCGTGTTTCTCCTTTGCTAGCAAAGGGGACTTCTGTCCCAGGGGCTGTGGTTCTGCCACCAGCAGGAACAGGGACTTTGAAAGAGGTGACTCAGAGGCTGCCCCGGGTGCTCTGCTGGAGTCGACGTCCCTTCTTAACCCGGGAGACGGTCATTGCTGAGATCTTCCAAGCCGTCCCCAAACTCTGCATGACGGCTCCTGGGGTGGGTGAGGACTCAGGGACAGAGAGCTGTACCCAGGAGGGGGAGGAAAGGGGGACCCCGCTTCCCCTGCAATGGGGGAGGGGGAGAGAGGAGGGAGGAGCAGGGAGAGAGGAAGAGACAGAGAGGCGTCCCTTTAAAGACCAGCTGCAGGGACAGAGCAGCCAGGTCTGCACTCAAGCATCAGGTGGACTGTGGTTGTGTTTGGAGTAACAAAAATGTCAAAGACCATTTCCCTGCGGGTGACCACAGGGATTGCACGCATGGCTAACCTTCACAGCTACTTGAGGTTGCCCATTGTGCAGATGGTACGATCTAGGCTCAGAGGCCTCTGGAGGGACCCCTGTGAACACCTGGGGCATCCTGGGGAGGGGGAAGCAAACCCTCTGATTGTCAGTGGCGATGACTGAAAGCTACTGTTTTGTGCTAGTTGCTATTTTTGATGGTCTTTATGATCAGCTTCTACGGAGAAGGCATCTTAAGTCATGAGTTGTCTAAATGTGTATTAATGAGCTATGTCTTAGCCAAGACCCTGTTTTTACCCCTTGATGGTTACCTAATTTGCAGGTAGCAACTAGAAATTGAAAGCAGAGGGGACTGGGTTTGGCTCTTTGTTCCTGCTTGGGGTGGGAGCAGGGAGTAGGAAAGACAGAAAGTCTTATCCTGCAGGAATCTGGGAGTCTTCCAAGCCTGCTCCCTCCTGCCTGCTCCTGGACATCTCCTATGGACTTTCTAGAGCATCCGTCAGGGGCTGCAGTTGGAATTCGGACTCTCACTCCAAAGCTGTGTGACTGCATCCAAGTTTCTGAGCCTCAGCTTCTCCCCCTGCTAAATGGAAAAGATGGCAGGACCTACTTTTTTGGGGTGCAGGATGGGGACAGGTACCAGGAATTGAATTCAGGGGCACTCAATCACTGAGCCACATCCCCAGTCCTATTTTGTTTTATTTAGAGACAGGGTTTCGCTGAGTTGTTTAGGACCTTCCTACGTTGCTGAGGCTGGCCTCCAACTTGCGATCCTCCTGCCTCAGCCTCCCCAGCTGCTGTGGGTTTACAGGTCTGCACCACCATGCCCGGCAGACCTACTTTTGAAATAGGGTTATTATAAAGCTGAAATGACTTCATATGTATGAAGCATTTACAGCGATGCCTGGCACCATAGAGGTGTTTCTATGAGAAAACCCATCATAGAAATAATTATGCAGGGCAGACAGGAAACCCCGCTGTGGCTGTACCTGTAGAATCCTCCTGAGTTTTCTGCTGTAAGAGGCAGAGACTCCTGCATCATGTCCAGGCACCGTCCCGGCACAGCTGATGATCCTAGGATCTGTAGGTGAACCTAAAGCTCTTGAGATAAACCAGCAATATGGGCTATGTCCTCCCTGCTAAAGGACGTACAAAGGACCCCCTGATCATGGCCCCTGTCCCTGCCTGGAGGGATGAGGCTGAATGATTGAAATTTCCAGAATGCTAAAGGCTTCACACACTGGCGACCATCCTCTCTTCCTTCCCTGCCCTTCCGATTCTGACATCTTCCCCCCAGGGAGCAAGTGGTCTCCAATGTGCACTTGGAGACCGGGCACCTCGAGGGATTTTGATACACTTCTCCTTCTATTGAGACTCGGGAAAGCACAAAAAGTACATCTGCAAAGACTGTGGATGCCAAGATGGCTGGAAGCCTTAGACCTGGAGAAAGCTTCCAGCTCTGCAGAGAGTAGCAGGGGTGGGGCTGATCCCGTCCAGCAGGGGACCTGCTTCCCAGGTCCTGACCTGCTCCAGCAACGTCAGGCAGACAGAGCACATGGCTCACTGTCCATCACCCCGCTGGGCTCGGGGCTAAGGCTCCAGATCAGATAAACAGAAGCCAGGGGATGGGCCCCCTGTGCTATTGCTCAGAGCCAGGGTGGGATGCCCCACTCCAGATGTGGGTGCTTCTCTGGGGTCTCCAGTCGGTCCTACTGTTGGTCTAGCTCTGTTCTCTTTGGTCTGGATATCAATTTCCCTTGACCTACCTCTCGGGCAGAATTTAATTCCACTTGGGTCTTCTTGTCACTGGCTAGCAGAGCATCCCCAAGACCAGCAGGGACCACATGTAGAAAGGCCTGGAAGATCAAGGAAAGAGAAAATGGCCATGCCGGACTTGGGGAGGGTCCCTCCTGAGGCACATGGGCTGGAGAGAAGGGGGCGTCTGACCGTCTGAGAGAGAGGAGGGGTCTGTTATGGCCCCTGATGGAATCCCCTCTCTACCTGAGCTGGTAAGTTACCTGGGGTGCTAGGGGGTGCATCACAGAGCTCTAAGTCCCCTCCTCAAGGGGACACATTCAAAATAGTTATGACAGGGGCTAGTCCTTCAGAAGGGCTTCTGCCCCAGGCATTAACTTAGGGTCCCTGTAGTCCTGGGCTTCACAGGTAATCAAGGGGTGTCAGGTAGTGGTTATTTTGACAGCCTATTTTTAAAATGTTTTGGGGGAGGGTGGTACTGGGGATTGGACTCAGGGGAACCCCGCAACAAGCCACATCCCCAGTCCTATTTTGTATTTTATTTAGAGACAGGGTCTCACTGAGTTGCTGAGGCTGGCTTTGAACTCATGATCCTCCTGCCTCAGCCTCCCGAGCTGCTGGTATTACAGGCGTGTGTCAGGGTGCTCAGGTGTTTCAGTATTTTGAATAACCCACACTGCTGAAGGCCAGCTCTGTCCTTCCAAGTCCCCACCTGGGAAGAAGACACTATAGGCAGGCAGTCCAAAGAGAAGGATTTTTTTTTCTCTTGGTACTCAGGGGTGCTTAACCAGTGAGCCACATCCCCAACCCTATATATGTTTTATTTTGAGACAGTTGCTGAGGCTGGCCTCCCACTTTTGATCCTCCTACCTCAGCCTCTGAAGCTGCTGGAATGACAGGCATGCACTGCTGTGCCTGGTGAGGACTTTTGTTACAGGTCATATGAGTGACCCTAAGGAAGCTGAAGCAGAGATGTGGAGAATGGTGTTTAGGTGGGAGACAGATTTTGGAGGCTGGGGACACCCATCTTAGAAAGGACATTAGGGAATGGTTTGCAGAGGAGACTCCTATTGGTAACCCAGACCTGTGGACCATTAGCAGAGGAATTCTCAGTTCTACGGAGCTGGGAGTCGATGATAGGGATCCAAGTGTTCTGGTGGTTAATTGGGGATAGACCCTGGAGACAGTATTGGGAACTTGACCTTCAAGGAGAGAGAGCTCTGGAGTGAGCCAGGTGGTAGGCCACTGGCATGTGAAAGAATGGATATTTTTTTAAGCTGTTTTGTCTCAACTCCCTAAGGTCTCCCTCCCAGTAATGGGAACAAAGCCCCTAAAGCTGTTCCAAGAAACAGCTTGTTTATGTGTGCACGTACATGTGTTCACATATGTGTGCACATGTCCATGCATGTGCGTGTATATACATGTGTTTTCTGCATGTGTGCACATGTGTGTGGTCACATATGTGCATATATGTATGCAAGCGTTCAAATGTGTGTTCACGTGTGTGCTCACGTGTGTATACATGTTCGCGTATGCATGTATGTGTGTATTTCTCTATGCATGTGTGTTCACATGTGTGCACGGTGTATGCATGTGTTTGTTTGTATGTGTATGCACATATGTGCATGTATGTATGCAGGTGTGTTCACGTGTGTTCACATGTGTTTACGTTTGTACGCATGTGCACATATGTGCCTGTGTATGCAAGTCTGCATCTGTATGCATGTGTGTGTTCCCATGTGTGTTCACATGTGTGTATGCATGTGTGCGTTTGCAAGTGTATGCACCTGTGCGTTCACATGTGTTTGTATGTCTGCATATGCATGTGTATTCATGTGTGCGCTCACATGCGTATGTGTGTGTATGTGTGTGTGGATGCATGTGTGTGTTCACATGTGTGTGTTCCCATTTGTGTATGTGTGAGTATTCACATGTGTGCATGCATGTGCGTATATGCACTTGTGTGTTCATATGTGTATATGCATGTTTTTGCATGTGCGTTCGCACGTGTGTTCACATGTGTGCGCGTGCATATGTGTGTTCACATGTCTTCATTCACGTGTGCGTTCACATGCATATGTGTGCATTCGTATGTGTTCACATATGTATGCATGTGTGTATGTGTGTATGCGTGTGTGGATGCTTGTGTGTTCTCATGTGTGTATCCGTGAGTGTTCGCATGTGTGCATGTGCACTTGTGTGTTTGCATGTGTATATGCATGTGTGTTTGCATATGTGTGTATGCACGTGTGTACATTCATGTGTGCACGTGTGAGTGCACACGTGTATGCATGTGTGCACGTGTATGCATATGTGTTTGTGTGTATGCATGCGTGTGCATGTGTGTATGCATGAGTGTTTGCATGTCTGTGTATGCATGTGTGTTCCTTGTGTATGCACATGTGCATGTGTGCATTCGCATGTATGTATGCATGTGTGTATGTGTTTACCTGTGTGTGCACGTGTTCATATGTGTTTATGCATATGTGTGTATGTCCACACATGTGTATGCACGTGTGTACGTATGTGTGCATTCATGCATGTGTTCACATGTATGTATGCATGTTTGTATAGGAACGTGTGCGCATGTGTATGTATGCATGTGTGTGTTTGCATGTGTGTATGCATGTGTGTATATGTGGACCCATCCCCCATAGGTGTGTGAATCTTTCTCCTCAAATGTGGGACTCTGCTCCTCTGACCCATGGCTCCCTGCTCCGCCCCCGCCCCCCCCACCAGGCTCAGCCTCTGGACAACCATCAACTCTGCCCAGGGAGGGAATTTATCCGCTTGGCTGGGTCCTTCTCCCAGCCACAGAGGACCATGGCGCCCGCAATTATGCCAGGTGCAAATGCATTTCATCCAGATTTGCAGGACTGGGCGGCGGAGGGCTGTTCTCTGGCTTTATTGCAAAATGCATTATATCCCCTCCTCTCAGAAAAATATTTATCTATGCTAATTCAGCACGGGACGCTGCTAAGTTCTGCATGGGGGATTGCCCTATTAATTCTACTGCCTGAAAATACCACAGCCCCTGCTGCAAAGATGCTCCTGCCGCCTCCGCCCGGTGGTCTGACTGGCCGTTGGGAGAAGCGCTGGGGACCTGTCTTACTCCTTTGCAGACTGGAAATAAATAAAATAAAATAAAATAAAATAAAATAAAATAAACCTTCTGATTCAATAGGCTCTGTGGGAACGGTTCCGTGTTCTCAGGATGTAGACACGGGTTCCACTTGGGGACAGCCTCCACTCTAGGAGGAGCATTGCAACCCCTCTGAGTCAATTTCTGCATCTATAAAATGAAACTGACAACCTGGCAGGGTGGACTGTGGATTATTCATGGAATGCTATGGAAGCCGCTGGAATTTAGCGGAGATGTCCTAAAGGGAGGGCGTGTATATTGCTAGTGGATGGAGCTTGAAGGTCAAGGTGAATGCTTTGCCCTCAGATGAGGAAGATGCCTACCCTAGCCGACTCTCCTCCACGTGGGTGTCTCAGGGACCTCTGAACCTGAGCAGAGGTCACCATGGTTTCCTGCCCTTTTATTATTGTTGTTGTTATTGTTATTATTATTACCAGGGATTGAACCCAGGGTGCTTAACCACTGAACCACCTCCCCAGCCGTTTTTATATTTTATTTAGAGACAGGGTCTTGCTGAGTTGCTCAGGACCTTGCTAAGTGGCTGAGGCTGGCCTCCACCTTGCAATTCTCCTGCCTCAGCCTCCTGAGCTCTGGGATGACAAGTGAGCACCACTCTGCGCCTGGCTTCCTTTGCAACAGGCTTGTAGCCGAGGGCCCCCAGTGACATCTCATTTCCTTAGCCAGTCAACCCCCAAGGCCATGAGCTGGTCGGCAGTCACCCTGTCTTTATTTTCACGTGGCACTGGCCTCCAACCCCAGTTCATTTTTCCTACCCTTCCTCCATTTCCACAGAGCTGCAATCTTCTACTAGATAATGGGGATCACTAGCATTTGGAGCAAGAACCAAATCCCTGGCTTCTCTTGCTCCCCTCTTACAGTCAATTGCCTGGCATGCCCTGTCCTGTTCCCCAGGTCCCTTCTGGGCTATGGGTCCCTCCCTCTGGTGCCTCTGCCCTTCTCATCCCCTGTAAAAGTCCCTCAGCAGCAGCTGACCTCACATCAGCGTCCCCAGGCCCCTTTCCTCTGAATAAGACCCTCGTGTAGTTCAAGGATCCCTTTTCTTCTTGTTGCCAAACCCAGCAAGCCCTGATCAGTCTGAACCTACCAAGGCAATCCAATGCCTCCCACCAGTCATTGATCCGGTGCAGATACCCACGTTCTGTTCCATCATTTAGACTGGAGGTGACTTCTGGAGAATGTTCTCGTCTCCCTTTTCCTTTCTGTGCTTTATTAAGACCTTACATGCACCAAGTAGAATCCTCCCTTCTCCCTGTGCGCTTCAGTGAGGATTAAACATATTGATGGGTGCATTAGGATCACGCATATTAGTGGGATTATTCGTTACATAGTCACACATGCACACATGCACACTACATAATCTGGACCATTTCATTCCCCAGTACCTCCCTTCCCCCTCCCCTCCTCCCTAGCCCAAGTTCCCCTCCCTCTTCTCATACTTTTTTTTTTGTACAGGGGATCGAACCCAGGGGTGCTTAACCACTGAGCCACATCCCCAGTCCTTTTCATTTTTTATTTTGACAGGGTATCTCTGAGTTCTTAGGGCCTCACTAAGTTGCTGAGGCTGGCCTCCAACTTGTGATCCTCTTTCCTCAGCCTCCTGAGCCACTGGAATTACAAGTGTGCTCAACCATGCAGGATGATATCTGTTTTCTTTTTATTGACTTTTGAAGATAGTTTATATATTCTGGAAATAGGTTTTTTGATAAATGACATGACTTGCCCTTATTTTCTTCCAGTCTTTTCATTCTTTAAACAGCATCTTTGAAAAAGTGGGACTTCTTAATTTGGTTCAAATCCAGTCCATCAGTTTTAGTTTTCCTGGAGTGAACTGTGATTTTGGTGGTTGCTTGAACTTGAGGATGCTTTCATTATAAAGTGGCAACAGTTTTCAACTATGTTTTCTTTTGGAGGTTTTATTGCTTCAGGTTTGTACTGAGGTGTATGTTCATTCTGAGTTAGTTTTATTTCATATGGTTCACGTCATGGATTGAAATCCTCCTCCCCCTCCTCCTTCTCCCTCCTTCTCCTCTTCCCATCCTCCTCTTTCCTCTTCCTCCTCATCTCCGCCCTGTCCGCCCCTCCTCCTCCTCTTCCTCTCCCTTATCCTCCCTCTCCTCCTCCCTCCTTCCTCTCCCTCCTTCTCCTCCTCTTCCCTCTCCAGCCTCCTCGTCTCTCATCCTCCTCTTTACCTCCTCCCGCCTCCTGCTCTCTTCCTCTCCTGGCTCTCCTTCTTCGCCTCTCCTCTTCCTCCTCTTCCTCTTCCTCCTCCTCCCTCCGCCCTATCTGGTCACCTCTCCGTCCTCAACCTCTCCTCCTCCTCTCCCTCCCTCCTCCTCCTCCTCTCCCTCCTATCCTCCTTCTCCCTCCTTCCTCCTCTTCCTATCCCTCCTCCTCTACCTCCATCCTCCGCCTCTCCCTCCTCCTCCTCTCCCTCCTCCTCCTCTCCCTCCTCCTCCTCCTTTCCCTCCTTCTCCTCTCCCTCCTCCTCCTCCCCCTCCTCCTCCTCCTCCTCTCCCTCTTCCTCCTCCTCCCTCTCCCCCTCAGGCTCCACTTTACACCTGGATGTCGATTGTTCCCGCTCCCTTGGCTGGAAGACATCTTTCTTCCTTGAGTTTCCCGTTTACGTTGATCAGAAGCCAAGGACCCTAAATGTGTGGGTCCATTTCAGACTGCTGGGGTCCACTGCCACTGTCCAGCTTTTCTCCTGCGCCACACTTCTGGATGACAGCAGTTTTACGGACTCAAAGTCAGGTGCTGCGAGTCCTCCAACTTCACCCCTCTTTTTAACAAATCCAACGATTCCAGTGTCTTGTCAGTTTTAGAATGGGGTCGTCCATCTCTGCAAAAACCATGCTGGGATTTGATTAGAACTAGACTGTGTGTGTGGATCAGTAGGGAGGACTGACATCTTTTCAATGCCCGATCTTCCAATCTGCGGACATAACCGACCTTGCCATTTAGTTAGGTCTTTGCTTTCTTTCCATAGTGTGTAGTTATCAGCATGCAGACTATTTTTAATTTTTAAAGTATTTTTATTCTTTCATTTTTTATTGGTGCCTTAGAGTTGCACATATTGATGGATCTGTGGTCACAGATTTATACACACACACACTATTATTTGGCCAATATCACGGCCCAGCTTTCCCCCTCCCTCCCTCCTTGCTGTCCCCGAGACCCTTTCCTCTCTTCACTGATCTCCCTTTGACTTTTAGGAGATCCACCCCACCTTCGTTTTCCTTTCTCCTTTCTGGATTTTTAATACATTGTGTAAGATTTATACCTAATTATTTCATGATCACTGATGCTATTATGTAAGTGGTTCCTTTTAATATAAATTTCAAATGATTATTTCTAGTGCATAAAAATATAGATTTTTGCACATTAGCTTTGTATCTCTATAGCCTAAGCTCACTCATTAGTTCTAATAACTTTCAAAAGACTCTGAAATTTTCCACATAGATGATTATGTCATCTGCACCTTTTCAATCTGTGTGTCTTTTATTTCTGTTTCTTGCTTTATTGCATTGGCTAGGAACTCCAGGCTAATGTTGAATCGAAGTAGTGACAGTAGACATCCTTATTGTGTTCTTGATCTCAGAAGAAAATAGTTAGTCTTTTACCATTAAACATGATGTGAGGTAGAAACTTTTTTATAAATGCTTTTTGTCAGGTTGAAGAAGTGTTTAATTATGTTTTTTAATTATGTGAAGGTTTTACTGTTCTTAGAGGGAGATAAAAGGAAGAAACTCTTTTCCTTTTTTGAGGATATGAGGACTGGAATTATGGCAGCCATTTTGTGACCATGAGGAGAGCTAGTTTAAGGAGTAAAGCCAACCTATTGATGATAGAAAAACTAGAGATGAAAAGAACCTGGGTCCTTCCATCATTGATCTTCTGAACTAACCAATCCTGGACCCTCACCTACCTACAGGATTCTTGTTGTAAGGAAATAGGAAATGAAATAACTTTATTATTTAAGACTTGGGGTGCTAGAGTTTTGTTCCTTGCAGCTGAGAGCAGTGAAACTGTTACATACCAACACTTGAGTGCAGGGATTTTTCCTTTCTATTTCTGCTTCATGTGTCATGCCTAGATGGGTCCTGGATCAGAGTAGCTAGGTACTTGCTAAATGCTTTGTTGCAGAAACAAATGGAGGCCAGGGCATGAGACATTTTCATACTGGGACTCAGTTTTGCTTCCATCTGCTGGGAAGCCCTGGGGAGAGAGTGACTCTCCTAGAAAGTGTCGTGTGAACAGGAGAAGCCTGGCCCAGCTTTGGAAAGGTGACGTGGAGAAACTCAAGTAGCAATGGAGCGGGTTTAAAATCGGGTGTCAGTCTTGAAGTGTGAAGAGAAAGAGGCACAATTGAATGAGAGAGAGACAGGAACTGTTCCAGGAGACCCTGGCTCCGATTTTCCTTTTATAGGTTCTCAAGACCAATATCCGCTCTGCAAGAAACCATGCATTTTTTTTCTTTCTTCCTTTTTTTTCCTTTCTGGGAATAGCAACCTGTGAGACTTGTTCTTTAGTCATGAGCCATGTTTCGGAAGATAAACGGTACAGATTGCGACAAGGAAAGAGAATATGTAATACTCGCAAAATTCCTGTGCGCGGTTCCTCTCTGCCTGGAAATCATGCTCACTCATGTTCCTGTTAGGGACACCTCCAGGGAGAAGATGTTCCTGCGGCTGGATGTCACCTGGCCTGTCCTCCCAGCCTTCCTGGCTCTGCGCAGCAGCAAGCGGGGTCAGGACACCCCCTCCCACTCCGCCCGGAAACAGCTGCCTGGCGGTGGCGCCTGTGTGTGCTGGGGGTGCGGGTGGGTGGTCCCTCTTGTCACAGCCTCTGAACACACCCCGCCCGCAATCAGGAAAGCACATAACTCTTGCCATCTGGGAATGTTCCGGACGACTGGCCGGACAGAGTATGGGTCGGAGCTGGGAGGTGGAGGCAGAGGGTTCAGGTTCGAATCCTGGTTTGGCCACAGACTGGCTCTGGGCAGCTTGGTTAGCTTCTGGACATCATCCGCCTCCATGAGCAAGGGCTATACCATTAGCACCTGCCGCACATGGTCGCGTGAGGAAGAATCGTGTAGTAAGGATCCTGGCATGGAGTCTACGGCTGGTCAGAGCTGGATACCATCCTCCCTGGCAGAGGGTGGCCAGAGCCCGCGTTATTGCATGGGGGACAGGAGATGTGGCCACACAGTGACAAGGAGCGACTCCCACAGAGAAGTCAGAGCCCAGGTGGCCCCAGAAACAGAAACGAGAACACAAGTAACAATAAATGTTGGCCAGGATGCAGGGGAAAAGGTACGCTCATCCATGGCGGGAGGGACTGCAAATTGGTGCAGCCACTCTGGAAAGCAGGATGGAGATTCCTCAGAAAACCTGGAATGGAACCACATTTTGACCCAGTTATCCCTCTCCTCAGTTTATACCCAAAGGACTTAAAGTCAGCGTACTACAGGGACGCAGCCACATTAACGTTTAGAGCATTTCAATTCACAATAGCTAAGCTATGGAACCAACCTAGGTGCCCTTCAACAGAGGAATGCATAAAGAAAATGTGGTACATATACACAGTGGAATATTACTCAGCCATAAAGAAGAATGAAATGATGGCATTTGCTGGTAAATAGATGAATCTGTAGACGATCATGCTAAGTGAAATAAGCCAGTGCCCCCAAAACCAAAGGCCAGATGTTTTCTCTGATGCATGGAAGCTGACTCACAAGGGGGGAGAATAGCAGTTCACTGGATGAGACAAAGGGGGATGAGGGGTAGGGAGGGGGATGGGGAATGGGAAAGACAGTGGAATGGATGGGACAGAATTTCCTGTTTACATATGAACTCGCGACCAGGGAAACTCCACGTCATGTCTCACCACAAGGATGGGGAGCGATGCTTCATGTGTGTGACATGTCAGAGTGCACCCTGCTGACAGCTAAGAAGGACGCATTAAACAAAATGAACTTGGAGACTGGGAAAGCCATCATGGTCAATGGGTGTTCAGACAAATGCAGGGCGAGGGTGTCCTAGTCAGGTGGATCCACTGGCCGTGGGCAATGGTGTACGACCCTCAAGGTCGGGGGCACAGCACGTGGGCGCCCAGCCGAGAGCCACGGAGATTGGGGAAGTCAGGGAACCTCGCTTGGTATTGGTGGCTGGGCGGGGCCTGGCAGGGCTGGGGGCGGGGCTTACTCTGAGGGCGGGTCCTGACTCTCGCGAGATCCTGGGGGCCCAGTCTCTCAAGTCAGGGAGTTGGGGGGGTACTCTCCAGCAGAGCCACATAGGAGGAGAACCGACCTGCAGGCCCAGGGCAGCCCCAGTGGTGGGCAGGGACCCCAGTCCCCTGGCCCTGTGCAAAGAGGCCTCGGGTCTCCTGGAGCTGTTAGGAAGCAGGGAGAAGAAAAGAAAGAACGCGTTCTGAGCTGGGTGTGTGGTGAGGCCAGGCCAGTGCCTGTGATATAGAAAGCCTTCTGCTTGTAGAAGAGTAGAATTTTGCATTGCAGGACCAGGAGAGCAAGAGCTCCCGCATCTTCCCAGCGAACGGTGTGAAAAGTCACATATGCTAATTCTTGCTTACACAGCAATCCACTGAAGTCCACATATTTTTGATTTTTTTTTTTTTTTTTTTTTTTTTTTTTTTTGGTCCCAGGGATTGAACCCAGGGGTGCTTAACCCCCGAGCCACCTCCCCAGCCCTTTTTACATTTTATTTTATTTAGAGACAGGGTCTCGCTGAGTTGCTCAGGGCCTCGCGAAGTGGCTGAGGCTGGCCTCCACCTTGAGATCCTCCTGCCTCAGCCTCCCAAGCTGCTGGGATGACAGGCATGGGCCATAATGCCTGGCCTTTAATGGTATTTTTAAACATACCTGTTTGTTTGAAGCATAGTAAGGGGAGTTCTGTGTGCCCCTCCCTAATCCCATTATTCATGTTACATTAGTCACAAGGAGTGAACCAATAATGACATGTTATTAATTATGAATTGCTCAAGTCTAGACTTGGTTCAGATGTCCTCAGTTCTCCTAAGGTCCCTTCTCTGCTCCAGGTTCCCATCCAGGATGTCACGTGACGTTTAGTTGTTGGGTCTCCTTAGGATCCTCTCAGCTGTGAAAATTTCTCAGGACTTCTTTGATGACCTGGACACTTGGAAAAGGACCAGCTAGGTATTTTGAGGAGTGTTCCTCACGGGTTTCTAGAATGTTGTTCTCATGGTTAGATCGGCGTTTCCAGGTTTGGGGAGATGAAGTTTTTTTTTTGTTTTTTTTTGTTTTTTTACTTTTTGGTCCCAGGATTGAACCCAGGGGTGCTTAACCACTGAGGCACATCCCCAGCCTTTTTTATATTTTATTTAGAGACAGGGTCTTGCTGAGTTGCTTAGGGCTTTGCTAAATTGCTGAGGCTGGCCTCCAACTTGCCATCCTCCTGCCTTAGCCTCCCGAGCTGCTGGGATGACAGGTGTTTGACATTGCCCTAGGTCCCAGTGATCTTTGTTGAAGATTTAGGGATGTCTCTGATCTTAGTCTGCATCGCATTCCTTTTCCCTGTTTTGGTGACAGCATTGATTTTCCTTTAGTGGAGTTTCCTTCCCCCATGTCTGTTCCCCAGCATCGCGGTCACAAGATTCCAGCTGGACTGTCACTCAGGAGTCCTCCTCTGCCCGAGCACTTAGGAACACAATGTATTTAGTTCCACCCTGAGGGACCCCACTTCCTAGGCTTTTGATGGCTCTCTGACTTCCAGGTGGCTTTGACCAAGGGGAGGCAGCAGCAGAAGACTGAAGAGGTGCAAGATAAGCTAGGGCGTCCCCCATGCCATGGAGTGGCCGCAACTTCCAGCTGGTCGCCCCTGTGAGGTGCTTTTACTGGGTGCTCCCAGCTCCTAAGCTCACCACAGTGGCCTCTCTGATGTCCCCTGAGTCTAAGGAGCGATGGCAGCTTCCTGCTGGGCTCAGCTCTGGGCTGTGTGACTCGCGAGTGCTGCGCCAGCAATGCAACCCGTCAATCCCCTGTATGAAGCGCCTTCCATTTGAAAGACCTAGAGTGGTTTCTGTCTTCCAGATGGACGCACGTGGAAGTCAGCTGGAGTCCATGCTTTCGGGGAACCGTGCCTTCAAAAGGCTGCCTCCTGAGTCTTACAGGCCCAGTGTCCAAACTTGGATGGCCTCTGTCCTGTCTGAGCTCTGTCTGTCCAGATTCCCTGCATCCGTCCATACGTTCCCTTCTAGTTGTGACTTCTGCGTCCACTGCTTGTGATTTTGTATGCTTCTGCTGTTGTGGTTTTTGTGTCTCTGTTGACTTGTAACTTCTACAGAAAAAGGACTTTTCTTTTTTGCCTATTGGGCTTTGGCCTCTGCCATATATTAATGGTTTCCTAGTGCCAACAAAGCCACAAAGCGATTTGTTCGCTCCTCTCTCTCTCTGCTACTTTCCAGAGTGACAGTTTTCCTTTTGTTCTGGAAGTGCATTAGGTAATACTGGATTGGTGCCAGATGCTTGGGTGTGGGGCTGGGAGAGGCAGCCCTGTGGATCAGCAGCGTCTCTGAGAAAGTGGACCAGCGAGTGGCTCAAGCTCTAATGCTTCCCACCCGAAGGGCCCGGGCCATGAGCTTGGGAATCCCAGGGAAGGTTCTGGGTGGGGCTGGCTCGGGCAACATGCTTGCTCCTGGATCCAGGCACAGTGGCTGTGTTGATCGTCCTAGTGAAGGTCACATGCTAGGGCCATCGCTGGAGGCAGGACAGCTGTGGAGAGTCAGCCAGGCACTGGAAGCCACCCAATTTGGTTTATGCAACAGGTATGGAGAAAGCTCTCTGGACCCTAATGAATGAAATCTGCCACACTCAACCACTGAGCCCCATCCCCAGCCCTTTTTATATTTTATTTAGAGACAGGGTCTCGCCGAGTTGCTTAGGACCTCATTAAGTGGCTGAGGCTGGCCTCCACCTTGCGATCCTCCTGCCTCAGCCTCCCAAGCCCGGCTCCTCTGGCTTTTTGACAGTCTTCCTTCCTCTGCTTTAGTGTTCAGGACCCAAGATCCCCAGGGTGACAGTGGGTGTCATCTTAAGAGAATCAAATGAGCAAGCTGTCCAGGCCCCCATGTAGATTTTACTGCTTTTGCAGAGGTGTCTCCAGAACTCACTCCTGTCTGTTAGCTTTTCCTGAGGACTATCAGACCCTTGAATCCCTTCCCCAGGAATCTGTCTGGGTCTGTCCTGGCTGGGCTGCAGCACCCAGGATAAGACCGTAGAAGTGAGTGGCCCGTGGTCTGGATCTGTTGTGCAGCGGGGCCTTCGGGGAGACCGAGGCAGCGTGAAGACCCCCCTGCTTCGAACCCCGATTCTGGCGATCAAGGCAGAGATTTCAGACATGTCGCTCAGAGTACCAGGCCTGAGTCTCCTGAGGGGACAGGAAAAGGGGAAAGGGGACACTGTAAGGGACAGAGTGGGTCCTCTCAGAGAGGAGAGGGACAAGGTGCTTCTCCTGCACTCCAGTTTTATTACTGGGGGGCCCAGAGAAGTTTCTGGAAAGTCCCGCCCAGGTTCGCCTCTTGACTTTTGACTGACAGCAGGGCAACGTCAGACTTTCAAGTCCCCACTGCCGTGGCCACTCCAGGTCCCCTGGCTCACGATGGTGGTTCTAATGGATTCCTAACCACAGGTTCTTAGAGATTCTATGGTCGGGAGGAGCCACCCTCAGCCCCCAGAGTGTCAGGACCTGGTCCCCAGAGTCTCCCCTCCAGGGTGACTTGGCTCCTCTTATGCACATGATTTGGGGCTGCATTTCTCCTGCAGGGAATAGTAGTTTGCCGAGGGACGTGACGTGTCCTGTCCCCAAGGCCAGGCAGGGCTGCAGGTAATGGCTTCTTGGCAAAGAAATTATGTGGGGGTCAGTGCGGTGGGCCGCATGTGGAATCCTCCTCTTCACCTGGGCTCCTGCCATCCTCTCCTGTCTGTGCCCTGACAGATCTACCTACCCCTGTGCCCGGGCAGCCCAGACTGAGAAGAAGATATCATGAGCGCTTGGCTAACCTGGAGTGTCCGCTGCAACCTTGAGCACCCATCAGCTCTGTGCCTCCCTTTTGCCCCGAAAGGAATCCACAGAAATGGCCACCAAGAGAATCGCTGCTGTCTTTCATGACAGGCTGTCAGCTGGTCACTCACAGTGACACTGTGAAGCAGAGACACATCATTTGCCCCTTAACGCATATGGCTGGGTCCTGATTTCTCCAACAATGAGGAGGGTCTAGCAGTGATACGTTTCGGCTACTCCTGTCTTGATTCCGGAATATTCAGAGGTGAAATGATGGGATTGTGAGCGTTGTCACCTAATCTGCCCATCTAGTCTGAATGGACTGATTGGGTGGTAACTGTGGGCAGGTGGGGTGTGGCTGGAGGAGGCAGGTCGTGTCTCAGAAGGGTGCATCTTCACCGTGACCCCTTCCCCTGACTCCCTTGTCCCCCATCCTGCTTCCTGACCTCATGATGAGCTAGCTGAGCAGCTTTCCTCCTCTGGGTCCTTCCGCCATGATGTTCTGCCTCACCTTGAACCCAGAGCAATGGACTTGGCCCACCATGAACTGAACCTCTGATACCGTGAGCCCAGAGGAACTTTTTCCTCCCCTGAGTTGTTCTTGTCACATCCACGAAAGACGGATGAAAGCCAACCGTGGGTCAGGATCCACCCTAGGTGGACTGAATTCAGGGCATTGGTGACCAAATGGTGGTTGGGGACTGAAGCAAGCTAGAGATTAGTTACTACTGTGCCAAAGAGAATAGCTAACTAATAGCACCAGAGCTCAGAAAGGAGGGAACCTGGTAGCATCCATAGTCATGGTGGCGACTCTCTAAGGGAAGCTGGGACCCTGGAAGGGGGACAGTTTCGCAGAGGCTGCAGCCAGGGCAGAAACACACGCCTGGTGCAATAATCTGGCTGTCCTCCCATAGCCGGCCTCCATCAGAGCCTCCATCAGTGCCTCCGTCAGTGCCTCCCATTGGACAAACCTTCCAGGAAGTCGGAGGGCAAGGCAGGCTGGGAAATGTAGTTTTCCAATGATGCAGAACTGGGCCCGGGGGAAGGGCGGGGAGGGATTGGAACTGCAAAGTGGAAAATCTCAGACAGAGTGTGTGACATCCCCAGGACCAGGCGAAGTCCAGGCTTAGCTTGGAGCAGCACCCAATTCAGCTGGGTGGTAGTCTAGGCCACGACCTTGACCCTGTCGACTTTGTTCTCTGACCTCTGAGTTACCTGGGGGACAGCCATGGAGGAACAGGAAGAGGACCCAGAAAGCCCCACAGAGGGACTGAGAGGCCCTCCCCGCTTTTCACGCACGCTTGGACTCTTATCCTGGTTCTCTGGTCCCTCAGCCATATGGTCTCAACGGTGACAAAGTGCACTTGTGTTGTTTGCATCTCTTAACTGGGAATGAGGGGCCACACCTGGGTCAGGGATGGTGGTGGATTCAGTGACCTTGTGGAAAATGTCCTCGTCTGTCCCTCCCATCCTTCATGCTGGTGGTGGTGGGGGTGCTTGAATTGGTGACAGTTCTTCTCTGCAGCTGCTGCTTCAGACGCTCAGCGGGGGACATTCCAGCCCCACCTGGCCTGGGCTGCCAGCTGCAGGGCCTGACCTCACAGGGACGGCCAGGGGTGGGGACAGACTGCACAGCTGCAGGCCCCATCTGTCAGCGCTCTGGGGAGGGAGGGGCAGGGGGTGGGTTAGGAAGGCGGGAGGGAGACAAAGGACCCGGAGAGCAAGATAAACGAGCCCAGGGCACCGGAGAGAGCAGACAGCCAGGACTGCTTTCTTCCGGGAAGCCAACTTCCTGTCCCCAGATCCCTGGTGAGGAAGGCCCCGAGGCCACCTTTTACAGGCATAAGATCCGTCTGTCAAGGCCCATTTCCTGGACCCTGCTCTCAGGAGGGGACAGGGACCAAGGAACGGCCCCATGGAGTCTGTCCCCCATCTTTTCCTGGCGAGTTGACCAGAGGGGTTAAGCGACTTTCCCTGGGGTCATTCAGCTCGTTGGTACTTGGATGGCTCAGAAATCCAGGATCCAGAACCCAGAGAGGGTTGCTCCAAAGTACTCGCGACTGGAAAAGAGACCCACTGGCCAAGTCCCCAGCGCGTCTGCCTGCCCTTGTCAATAAAGCCCGCTGAAGTCACCTCCTAACGAATCCCGGGCACCCAGTCCCCCAAACGCTGAGTAGACTCGTTAACCAGCTGCCCAGGTCGGCGTGACCCAGAGGAGGCCCGCGCCCCTCCCCCCGCCCAGCTGCACCTTGAAGCCCCTCGGCGGGGGAGGGGCGGGAAGACGGATGGTGCCGCTCGGCCGTGCCTCTTCTCCGTCGTCATGGCAACCCAGGCGCAGAATGCACCTGTCACTCAAACGACTGCTGAGCCTCCACGGTCGCAGCGGGGCGAAGGATCCGCTGCAGGCAGACCCGCCCCATGGAAGCCCGGGCGGCGGAGGATTAATGGGCTGAGGAGGGCCTGGGGGTGGGGCAGGGAGACCCCTCCTTCCTGCCTCCCGCTCTGCCTGAGTCTCATCCAGACAGATTTGCTCCGGATGGTCCCAGGGTCGCATGCTCCCAGGAGACCCCAGCAGTGGCTAGGCCGCGCTCCGGCCCAATCTTGGGGTGACTTCTTTGGGGATGGGTCAGCGCCTGCCTTTTGAGAGTCCCTTGCCACCAGGACTCATTCATTCGACCAGAGGAAGGTCCAGTCTGGACCTCCCCCCACCAGAGTCCCAGCCCTTGCTGCAGTGGCTTCGGGGACAACCCCATGGGGGTGGGGGTGGGGGTGGGGTGTCCCAGAGGCTCCAAGCTCACAAATCCCATAACTACTGGTTCCAAAGACCTCCTGGTCAAAGCAGGATTTCTTTCTGCTCACTAGCAGCTAGCAGCTCTTTCTTCCTTCTCACTTCTTTCCTTCCTTCCTTCCTTCCTTCTTTCTTTTTTGGTACCAGGGATTGAACACAGGGGTGCTTAACCACTGAGCCACATCCCCAGCCCTTTTTGTATTTCATTTAGGGACAGGGCCTCGCTGAGTTGTTTAGGGCCTTGCTAAGTTGCTGAGGCTGGCCTCCAACTTTCGATCCTCCTGCCTCAGCCTCCTGAGCTGCTAGGATTACAGCGATAAGCCACCGCACCCGGCCTCCTGGACTCCTTTCAGGTTTCCTAGAATAGCCACCCCACCCCAGCCATTTTCACAAAAACAGCCAGAGTGATCCCATTAAAAAGTAAGCAGAGAGTCAAGCAAGGTAGCCCAAGCCTGTAATCCCAGCAACTCAGGAGGCTGAGGCAGGAGGATTGCAAGGTCGAGGCCAGGCTCAGCAACTTAAAGAGGCACCAATTCAATTAGCGTGACTCTGTCTGAAAATAAAATAATAATAATAATAATAAGGACTGGGGATGTAGCTCGGTGGTAAATTGCCCTTGAGTTAAATCCCCAATACCCTCCCAATCCACAAAAAAGTAAGTAGAGAAGGTCTCTCCCCACTGAAAACCTCTAGACGACAGGCACCTCACTGAACCAAAGTTCTTACAATCCTGGGAGCTGCACGCCCCGCCCCTTGGAAGACCCCGCCCCTTGGAAGGCCCCGCCCCCAGCTGGCGTGATTCTATTGGCTGCCATCTTTTTAGACATACTCGCCAATGTCTCTTTCTCCAATAGGCTGACTCCATGTAAATTGCAATCCTCTGGGTGCCTCCCCTCCTACTTTCTGCTCTATTTATTCCCAAACCTTATCCTGCCTGACAGAATTCATTTTGTTATTGAAGTCACTGTGTATTGTCTGGGTAGAAGGGACCCTGGGTGTCCCCGTGGCCCTCCATAAGAATGTGCTCAGTGGCCATGGGTGGGGAGACTTCTCTCATTCATTCATCTGTTCATTCCGGAGTCCTGAAGAAATCAGGCAATGTTCTCGAATTGGATCGTCCAACCTAGTGGTGTCGATTGGAAAGTAGATGTTCTCGGGCGCGTGGCCCATGCCTATCATCCCAGCAGCTCGGGAGGCTGAGGCAGGAGGATCCCAAGTTGGAGGCCAGCCTCAGAAAAAGCAAAGGGCTAAGCAACTCAGTGAGACCCTGTCTCTAAATAAAATACAGAACAGGGTTGGGGGTGTGGCTCAGTGGTGGAGAGCCCCAGTCGACCTAGTAGGGGTTGGCAGGAGCGAGGGAGAGCTGTTACCTTAGTGGAAACTCAATCTTATCCCTCATGGGTCCTTCCTGCTTTGTGTCTGTCTCTGGACTTAAGTGGCAGGTCAGACTCAATGACACTTTGAGTAGGGGAGACAGGTGGATAATGAACAGAGAGGTACAGAAGTTGTCTGAGGAACTTGCACAGAGCTGGTGGCCAGGGAAGGGTCTTCTGGGAGGAAGCGTTAGCCCAGGGGAGTGGGTCAGCAGAGGCTTCTGGGGTATGTGAAGAAGCTGGTGTTGTGGAGCCTGGTTCAAGGGGTAGAGGATTCTGGTGAGAGACCAGAGGCAGAACAGGCTAACGGAGAACAAGGAACCAGGTTCTGGAGCCCTTCAACAGATGAATGGATAAAGAAAATGTGGTATATATACACAATGGGAATATTACTCAACCATAAAAAAGAATGAAACCATTAAATGGAATTTGCCATTAAATGGATGGAGCTGGAGACTATCATGCTAAGTGAAATAAGGTAATTCCCATAACCAAAGGGCAAATGTTCTCTCTGATATGCGGCTGATAATTCACAATAAGGGGAGAACAGAAGTCCATTGGATGAGACAAAGGGGATGAGGGTCAGGGAGGGGGATAGGCATGGGAAAGACAGTGGAATGAAGGGGACAGAACTTTCCTGTTCACATATGGACACATGACCAGGGAAACTCCACGTCCTGTCCCACCACAAGGATGGGGAGTCACACTCCATGCGTGTGTGACAGGTCAGAGTGCACCCTGCTGTCATGGAGAGCTAAGGAGGACACATAAAATATTTTTTAAAAAAGGAACCCAATTCCATATACTGGGTACTCAGCTGATTTTGTCTTCATGGGAAGCCACCAAAGGCTTGGAACTCAGGCAGGGGACATGGCATGGTAGATGTGGGATTCCACCTTCCCGCCCACCCCAGGGCCAGCTGCAGGTGGACAGCCAGCAGTCTCTAGTGGTCAGCTGCCGACACCAAGTCCTTCCTGAAGAATAAAACTGCCACCATTTCCATAGACTTGGGACCCTCTGGTGGACAGGACTCTCTCTGGAGCCCCCCTCCGGGCTGGCCGAGGTCTCTGGATTTTATATGACGGTTCCCTTTCCCAATCCTGGTCCCTTCTCCTGGGGCGGATCCCTATTGAACGGATTTCATGACGCACTTCATGACGAGGCAGGGATGAGGGGAGGCAGCGTTGGGTCCCCGCAGGGGGGTAGGAGGCCAGACTCACGCCAGGGCTGTGGGTCTTGAAGGTGGGAGGATTTGAACCTCAAGGGATATCGAGGTTTGGATATGAGGTGTCCCCCAAACCACCTGTGCGAATGCAGGAGTGTTCAGGGTGACGAGAGTGGAGAGCTGTAACCCCATCTGCAGAGTATTTCATCTGAGGAGCTGATATTTGAAAGGGGCACAGTAGCAGGTGGTGACCGTGGGCAGGAGGGGCATGACTGGAGGAGGCAGGTCCCTGAGAGCCTGCTCATCTGGTCCCCCTGCCTCCTCCGTCATCTCTCCTCTCTCTCTCTGTTTCTCTGTCTCTCTCTCTCCTTCTCAGCTCCCAAGAGCAGAGCGACTTCCCCCCACCAGGCCCTTCCGCCATATTGTCCTGCCTCATCTTGGGCCCAGAGCCATGGAGTCGCCCAACCCGAGACTGAACCTCAAAACTGTGACCCCAAAGATGCTTTTCCTCCCAAGTTATTCTAGCTGAGTATTTTGGCCAGAGAAGATAGTGGTTCCATCCACAAGCAGGGTGGGCCTGGCCTTGGATTCTGCATACAGCCTTTCCTGGTGAGGTCAGGCAGGTGTCTTGGCCTCTCTGAGCTGTGGGGACTGTAGCTGCACAGAGGTCACCAGTAATAACGGTGCCTGGGTGGCAGGGTTGTTCTGGGGCTTGACTCAGAGAATCTGCTTTAAAAGTTCAGCTGAGTGTTTGGCGTGGGCACCCCACTGTCCAGGTGGCGGGGACCACAGGTGGCCATTTGGAAATGGACCCCTCCCTCTTGGTGCCCTGCTTCTCAATTGAAGGGAATTTCTGCCAAAGGCAAAAAGCACCCGCTGTGGTCTTAACCCTCCACTGAGGAAGGGGTCTTTTGAAGTCTTGGGAATTGCTTGGGGACATCCTTCCTGTCTTTCCGGAGCCCCAGGGGGTCACAGACCCCGAGACATGGGGACACCCTCCCCAGATTCTCCCAGCTTCCAGCCCCAAACGGGCTTCCGCAGCTGGAGGAGGGACGCGGGGCAGAGGCGGGTCCCACGGGGCACGTGATCACTCACGGGATGGCCCCGTCCGTGGCGGAGCGCTTCCGCACTGCGGGTAGACGGCCACTGCTGGAGTTCTGGAAGGTTCCTCGGTTCTGAGCATCACGCCAGCTCCTCACTCTCTCACAGCTAAAGGACAAACGCCCGTCCCAGGGCTTCTGCAGGGCTGATGCTCCTACCAACCTGTTGCTGTCCCCTCCCTGCATGGAACTTGTGGGTTACCTGCAATATCACCTGGCTTCAAGTGGCGAGTTCCAGAAAACTCTGAGGGTCCGGCATGGGTCCTTCTCTCTCTCTCTCTCTTTTTTAAAACAGGGATTGAACCCAGGGGTGCTTGACCACTGAGCCACACCCCCAGCCCTTTTTATTTTTAATTTAGAGACAGGGTCTCGCTAATTGGCTTAAAGCCTCACTAAGTTGCTGAGGCTGGCCTCCACCTTGCAATCCTCCTGCCTCAGCCTCCCTAGTCACTGGGATCACCGGTGCACCACCACGCCCGGCTTGTCTCGGGTCCTTGGATAAATCCAGTTCACAGCAATTCTGTCCTAAACTCGTGTCCACTGGCGAGGACAGGGAGGCATGCCAGGGCACTGTTTCCAGAAAGGACAGTCTTGGGAAGCTTGATCCAGGGCTCACCCTGAGCACGGAGCTGTTGTAAGTGTGATCTGATTCCCGGTGCCCACTCCCAGGGGCAGGGGACTCCGGCACTCTCGGGAGACCCTTTGCCAGGGTCACACAGCTGGCGAGTGTGGAGCCAGGACCTAACCCAGGCAGCCGGCCCAGACACCCTGCCGTGAGCGTGGCAGGCCCAGACATCTGGGGACTCCCGCCCACCCAGACACCAGAGGGACCCCCCACGGCTTCACACAGGTTCCCCCGTTTTCCCCCTGCGTCTCCATCACTGCCTGGGGATCTTGACAGTAGATGGAATTGACAAGGCTTTGTGCTTAATTAAGACGCACGGTGCCACCAATTGGGTAGCGGGAAATGGCTGGGCTGTTTTACAAATAGAAACAATTCTTGTTCATTATCCCTTAATTGAGGCGACAAAAGACTCTGGAAAACATCCATCAGAAACACATTCATGGACATTATCAGAGAGGATTGGGTTTGGGATCACACAAAAGGAACGGCAAATGTTCCAATCAGGAGTTATACAGACAGAGGGAAACAAAGGCCCAGAAGTACAAATACGGCAGAATTAGCCCAATTACACAGTCGATGTGGCCAGGAAATAAGTTTCCTGGCTTCCAGCCAGCTTCTTCTCTTAGTTTCTTTTTACTTCTTCCATTTCTGTGGTCCCAGATGGCAGGGACCAGAAAAGAACCTTCTAGAACCCCAGGAACCTGCTTTAGTGCCCACGGTGGAGAAGAGATGGACTACATAGAGTCCTACGGGGCTTCAAACCATTATCCGAATTCTAGATGTGGCCTGCGTGAAACCGGCACCTCCCTCTTTCTGGTCATTATACTTCTTATGATGTGGCCTAAGATGACTCTGTCTTGGTTTTGGTTTTATGGCCTGCCAGCTCAGCCCAATGAGATGTGTGCTTCTCTGAATTCACCTCCTGTAGCACCCCTCAGCAATCCAGGTAAACTTTGGGTTAACTGGGCATGGTGGTGCTTAACTGTAATGCCAGTGACTCAGGAGGCTGAGGCAGGAGGATCACAAGTTGGAGGCCAGCCTCAGCAACTTAATGAGGCCCTGAGCAACTCAGCGAGACCCCGTCTCTAAATAAAACATAAAAAGTTCTGGGGAGGTGGTTCAGTAGGTAAGCACCCCTGGGTCCAATCCGTGGTACAAATAAATAAATAAAATAAAATAAAATAACAAGAAAGAAAAAAGAAAAGGAAAGCAACAAAAATACTTTGGGCTCGAAAGTTGATCCTTTGCCAGGTGACATTTCAGCCCTCCTTCTTCTGTCTCTTGTACCCACTGGGCTCCCTTGGAGGCTGGTGTCTGCTGCCACATGAAGCCACCACACCAAATTTTGAATCCTGTCCTGCCCTTCCCCTGACCCTTCTTGTCTGTGACCTGGACAGCCTCTTCTACTTTCTTGTGCCTCGGTCTCCTCATCCGTATTGAGGATAAAAGTCGAACCTACCTCACTGGGCTGCTGAAAGGTTTCAGTCAATTAAACCTGTGCAAAGCGTTTAGCAACTAGATACGTCCTCACTCTGTTAAAATCATCCATTTTCACCTGGGGCAGAATTGCTGAGTTTATATGAAAAGGTTCCCCATCCTCATGGGGACCATGTGGCCTTATCTGTCCCCAGCTACTTTCACTGTTTTATTTTCAAAAATTTTTGGTGCCAGGGATTGAACCCAGGGGTGCTTAACCACTGAGCCACACCCCCAGCCCCTTTTATATTTTATTTAGAGACAGGGTCTTGCTGAGTTGCTTAGGGTTTTGCTAAGTTGCTGAGGCTGGCCTCCAACTTGTGATCCTCCTGCCTCAGCCTCCTGAACCTCTGAACCTCTCTCCCCAAGCAGGCTCTTTGTCCTCTCTGTGAAGGAACTTTATGCTGTGACTCAGATCTCTGGGGTGTAAGTCTGTAGCACCGGCAAGCTCAGGAGCCCAAGGGACCCTTTATTGTCACCTGAGTCAGAATTCGGGGAAGCTGATCTCAGAGAAGGGCTGCAGGATCTCAGGGAAGAAGGGCCTTCCCTCCCTCCTCCAAGTCGGGGATGAAATACAGGCCAAATACAGGGTTCCCAGGGTGGGTCCTCCCAATCTGAGGGTCCCAGGGTGGGTCCTGGCCATCAGAGGGTTGGTGGGGGTTTGGAGGCCAGGTACCCTGACAAGCTCATGTGATAGACAGCGTGTCAGTGTCAGAGGTGAAATGATAAGATCGTGAGAACTCTAAACAGATTCAGTGGGTTGACCCAATGGATGGTCAATAATTCGAATGGACTGCAGTGTTGGGCGGTACCTCTTAGGGCGTGGGTGTGGGGTCCCCCGTGGAGACGCTGCAGGAAGGTTCAGAGGGGACACGATCGGGTCCTGAGAGCCTCAACCCGGTCAGTGCCTGGCTCCCTGGGGGATCCGCTGGGGGCACCTGGAGGCAGGTGGTGTGGTGAGGAGGTGGCACTGGGGCCTGGCTGTGGGGACACATGTGCATCTGGGAGTGGAGTCTCTCTCTGCCTCCTGGTCCCCAGGGGAGCTGCTTCCCTGCACCACACTCTTCCTCCATGAGGTTCAGCCTCCCCTCAGGCCCGAGGAACGGAGCCGGCCGTCTGTGGACTGAGCCCTCTGCCACCGTGAGCCCCAAATCCACCCTTCCTCCTCTACGGCTGTGCGGGTCGGGTGTTTTGATCACATGATGTCAAGCTCGCTAGCAGGGCCCCCGTGTGGCCCCCTCCACCACAGAGTCCTAGCACGGGGTCCCCCTTATAGGATGCCAGTCACTGTAGCCTGGTTGAATCACGAGTGGCCACGTCGGCTGGTCCTGGACTAACAGATTCTGTCCCTGCGCACCAGGCACTCAAGAGGAGCTGGGCTCCCCAGGAGAGCAATCTGGCCGACCTCTGAGAGGTTCCAGACCAAATACATTTTCCTTCCTGGAATGGTTCTGGTCAGATCCTTTGATCACAGCAGTGAAAAGCTGAAACACAACACATGGAGATCTCCTACCCTGTCTTGTCTTCTTCCGAACGATTGTGACTTGGGGGAGATTGCAGCTGTTCCAACCAACAGATGTGGCAGAAGTGATGCTTTGAGACTTCCGAGGTTACATCACAAAAGGCGTGCTCAAACCCCGAGCCGCCATGGAGGTGATCCAAGAACCCGAGGCAGCCATGCAGAGAGGAAGTCCAACGAGCCCCGTGGAAGCCCCCAAGATGGCAGAGAAAGAGTCAAAACTTGCCTCCAGCGGCCCCAAGTCCCTACTCCCGCTTCCCCACCTGACAGCAAGCACGTGAGAGATGTTACTCTGTCACTGCCCAGCTGAGCGCTTCCCACGGGAGACCATTCAATGAGCATTGTTGCCTTAAGCCACTATTTTGATCATGGTTCTTAAACATCATCCCGCATCAGAAAACTGGCAGCATCCACCAAGAGAGAGGAACAGGCAGACAAGAAAGGTATGACTTTAGAGGGACATAAGAGCAAATACCAGGCAGAGGTAAAAGGAGAGACTGAGTGGAAGAAGCTCAGGCCTTAAAAGAGGAGCAGCTTCTACCATAGGCTCCTGGGAGAGAGGACAGCATGTGCAAAGGTCCTGGGGCAGGAAGAGCCTGAGTGGTTGGAAATGGCAAGAGACTGGTGTCCGAGGATGGATTTGGAACAGAGGTTCAAATCGAGTCACCACAGGCCTGGAAAGCTAGGTGTAGGACAGAACTATGGCCTACGGTAGTGAGGTCACTGCGAAGAGAGTCCAGCTTGGGACCAAGTCAGAACCAGCATTTTTAAGAAGCATTTTGACTATTATGAGAGGGACAAAGACCTCACAAATGTTTTGCCCCCCATAATAACCTGGCCTGTGACAGAGCATTGAGGATGGACCCAGTGAGTTGGACAGGTGGCTGGGTAATTGCAGTGGACACATTGCAGGTGGCCATTGTGACAACAGTATCGTTTTCTCTTCTCAGTTCAACTGGGTCAGAAGGGGCTCACCACAATGACATCACCTTCAGAGGTGGGCACATGATCCAGACCTGGCCAATCAGTGATCAAATTAGAGTTATTGACATAAGCTGGGCCAATAAGAATCGACTCTGGGACTTTAGTAAGAACAGTGGGAAGGACACACTCTTTATACCGCTATGAACCAATCTAGTGAAACCAAAATAAAGAGGTGACGATGAGCATCATGTCACTGCTTTGAAAAGTAATTTTTCCAAGCAGTGCAGAGAAACGAAGAGCAGGGAGGAAACAGAAAGTGAGCTAATGACATCATTGGAGAGCCTGGATCCAGCCATGCCTGAAGTCTACGTGGGGATTTCTTAGTTTTATGAGCCAATAAATTCCTTTCCTTGCTTAAGTGAGTCAGTGCTAAGTTTCTACATCTTGCAAACAAAGAGCGAGAAGAGCAATTGCACCTATAATAAGAGGGAACATCTTTTCATCACCCAAATTCCTCTTGGGGATGATATCATCTCTGTAGAAATATTTTTAAAAGCATCAGTGGTTGAAGTTCACAGGACCTGGGTCTGTGTACCAGGATCACTGTTGAAAGTCAGGCTGAGGACCACTCCTCTTCCCCTGCCAATGGATTTACAGTCACTTCAACACGTGCACTAAATCTTTTCTGTTTAGGCAGTGAAAGTAACCAGGTGGGGTTTCCCAGAGGTTCAGGAGGCTGAGGCAGGAGGATTGCAAGTTGGAGGCCAGCCTCAGCAACTCAGCAAGGCCCTAAGGAACTCAGCGAGGCCCTGTCTCTCAATAAAATATAAAAAGGGCTAGGGATGTGGCTCAGTGATTAAGCACCCCGGGGTTCAATCCCTGGTACCAAAGCTTTTTGAAAATAAAATGGTGAAAGTAGATGGCAGAGGCAGGGAGGAGGGTCTGGGACTGAGATATGAGGGAGGAATTGGCCTCAGTCTGTAACCTCTCAGAGGTCAGCCAGATTGCTCTCTTGGGGAGCCCATCGCTTGAGTGCCTGGTGTGCAGGGACAGAATCTGTTAGTCCAGGACCAGCCGACGTGGCCACTCGTGATTCGACCAGGCTACAGTGACTGGCATCCTATAAGGGGGACCCCATGCTAGGACTCTGTGGTGGAGGGGGCCACACGGGGGCCCTGCTAGCGAGCTTGACATCATGTGATCAAAACACCCGACCCGCACAGCCGTAGAGGAGGAGGAGTGGATTTGGGGCTCAGGGTGGCAGAGGGCTCAGTCCACAGACGGCCGGCTCCGTTCCTCGGGCCTGAGGGGAGGCTGAACCTCATGGAGGAAGAGTGTGGGGCAGGGAAGCAGCTCCCCTGGGGACCAGGAGGCAGAGAGACTCCACTCCCAGATGCACATGTGTCCCCACAGCCAGGCCCCAGTGCCACCTCCTCACCACACCACCTGCCTCCAGGTGCTCCTGCGGGTCCCCCAGGGAGCCAGGCACTGACCGGGTTGAGGCTCCCAGGACCCGATCGTGTCCCCTCCGACCTTCCTGCACCTCTCCACGGGGGCTGCAGGCTGCCTTTGGAAACCACAGGTGGGGGAGGAAGAGCCTCCTCTGGGTCTGCAGCGCACCCAGCAGGGAGCCCAGCCCAGCGCATGCAGCGGGGGCGAGTGAGGCCGCCCAGCGCCGCCAGCTCTCAGAGGATCCAGAGAGAGCCCCGGCGGCACCTTGGGGGAGACCCTGACACCCAGCGTATCCCAGGCCCCTCCATTCCTGCCCGGGCAGCACGGAGATCACGGTGCCCGCCTCCCTGAGCCCTGGCCAGGATCGATGGAGGGAGAGGAGAACTTGCCGGGCTCGGAGAGAGCGCGCCCTCCGCCCGCCCCGGGTGCAGACTCAACACAGCAGCTGCTCCTGGGACCTCGAAGTAGCTGTCCGCCCGCAGCCCGGGCGCCCGCAGGAAGCAGGCGCTGCCTTGGCTGCGACGCCTGCAGGAGAGGATCTGCGCCTGGTAACCAGCTGACGGCGATCTCAGAATCGGGCGCCCCCCCAGAGCAGCACGGCCGAGGTGCCTGGTCCCGAGCGAGGGTCACTGGGCTTCCCGGTGGCTGCCAGCGTCCGCCCAGCGGGGAGGGAGCCGCAGTCCAGGTCCACAGAGCCACGGCCGGGCCAGGCCCTGCCTGTCGGGACGGCAGCCGGAGGGCCGCTCCAGGGCCGCTCCAGGTCACTGTACCTTGCAGGTCACCCTCGGGTACTGTCTTGGTGACCCTCAGGGGTGACCCTCCAGGTGTCCTGCAAGTGACCCTTAGGTCCTGTCTTGGTGACCCTCGGAGACGACCCTCCAGGTGCCCTGCAGGTGACCCTCAGGTCCCGTCTTGGTGACCCTCAGGGATAACCCTCCAGGTGCCCTGCAGGTGACCCTCAGGTACTGTCTTTGTGACCCTCGGGTACTGTCTTGGTGACCCTCAGGTCCTGTCTTGTTGACTCTCCAGGGAGCTCCAGGTAACGTCCAGGGACCCCAGATGCTTGGTCCTGAGGACAGAGCCTGGCGCCGCCCACCAGCCCTGGGCGCCCTGCCCTGGCCTCTGTCCCACCCCCGCCAGGTGCCACATCAGAGCCGCCCCCCCCCCCGCAGCCTGCAAGGCTTCCTTCGGTTTCTGCCACCTGGGTTTCACCTGTGGGTTTTCCCATCCACGGGGATGTGGCGGTCAGCTGCCTGAGGGTCGGGCTCAGGAGGAGCTGTGGACAGCAGGAAGAAGAGGGGGCCAGAGGCCGACCCAAAGCCACACGGCAGGCCTAAGGACAGCCAGGTAATCACAGAGTGGCCTGGTGTTGGAAGGTAATGTTCTAGTCAGCTTGGTCGCTGCTGTGACTACAGGACCCACCAGCACAGCCGAGAGGAGGAGGAGTGGATTTGGGGCTCACGGTGGCCGAGGGCTCAGTCCACAGACGGCCAGCTCCGTTCCTCGGGCCTGAGGGGAGGCTGAACATCATGGAGGAAGAGTGTGGTGCAGGGAAGCAGCTCCCCTGGGGACCAGGAGGCAGAGAGAGACTCCACTCCCAGATGCACACGTGTCCCCACAGCCAGGCCCCAGTGCCACCTCCTCACCACACCACCTGCCTCCAGGTGCCCCTGCGGGTCCCCCAGGGAGCCAGGCACTGACTGGGTTGAGGCTCTCAGGACCCGATCGTGTCCCCTCTGACCTTCCTGCAGCGTCTCCACGGGGGCTTCTGGGAACACCACACCCCTGGTCTGAGTCCAGCCCTGTTGCCTTCTGGGTACCCCTCCCCCAAGGCCACCTGATGTCCCCAGTCAGCAACATCTTCAGGGACTGTCTCAACTGCCAGCAAGTCCCCAGCCCTCACCGCCTGCACCCACTGTGAGTCCCACGTGAGTCCCAGCGGCTCCCAAGACGGTCATCACAGAGGTGACCTCACGCCTCCGCCCAGGGCCAGCTCCCTGCATTCCCAGGACCCACCCAGCACTTGCTGGTTCCGACTCCACAGCAAACAGAATCGCCGCCTTCTCCTCCGAGCCCGGGCCCAGGATCACGCACCCTTTGCCGCCTGTGGGACCATCTGGAGGGGGTGGGAACCGGACAGAGAGACGCAGAGGTGCAGATCCCCGGACGGATCCAGCTCGAGGGGTGCAGAGGATTAAAGGAGGCTTCCTGGAGGAGGAAGAGTGTGAGCTGCCTCTTCAGGGAGACTCTTCCTATAAGAAACTTGAGACCCCTGCTTGGCGTGAGGCTCAAGATGCCTGTGTAGGGTGAGTTATGGAAGAGAGGGGAAGCCGATGCCTGCTATACCTGGGACCTGGTGGGGGACTGATGGGCTGATGGTTCTTCCTGTTGAGCATCCTCCAAATCTATTCTTGGGGTCTGGGATCCTCCTTCAGGTTGGCCCCGTTCACCTGTTCTCTCAGCCAGGACTTTTCCACATCAGTGCCTCTCAGATGCTCTGGTCTTCTCTCAGGACCTCCTGTCCTCTTTCTAGAATGTTCTCCCTTTCCTCCACACCCCCATCCTCAAATCTTGCCCCAATGAACTGTACCTCTTCAATGCTCAATCTCAATGTCACCTGCTCAGGAAAGCCTTCCCTGTCGCCCTTCTTGACATCCTTAAGGAATATTTGGCCCAATGCTATGGCACACACCTGTAATCCCAGAGCTGGGGAGGCTGAGGCAGGAGGATCACAAGTTGGAGGCCAGCCTCAGTCACTTAGCAAGGCCCTAAGTAACTCAGTGAGACCCTGTCTCTAAATAAAATATCCAAAGGGCTGGGGTGTTGCTCAGTGGTTGAGCACACCTGGGTTCAATCCCCAGTACCCCATCCTTCCCCCCAAAAAAAGAAAAGAAATATTTACCACATGAGCAAATGAATGAAGGGATGGATGCTTATGTCACTGTTAGTGTGGTTGTTTGATTGACATCTCGGTCTCAGGCCAGACTGAGAGATCTGTGAGAGCTGAGAGTGTCTCTGTGCTCATTATTATATCCTCAGGGCCTAGCAGGGCTTCTGGAACCCAGCAGATACCCAAGAAACATGTGATGGGATCATATTAAGATGTGTTAAAGTTTATTATTATGTCAGGTGCACAGTGCCTACCTGTCATCCCAGCAGCTTGGGAGGCTGAGGCAGGAGGACCTCAAGTTCGAGGCCAGCCTCAGCAGTTTAGAAAAACCCTAAGCAACTCAGTGAGAACCTGTCTCTAAATAAAATAGGGATGTGGCTCAGTGGTTAAGCACCCCTGTGTTCAATCCCTGGTACAGAAAAAAATATTATTATTTTTTAGTTCATCTTAATTCCTCTTTGACCTCTAGTCTTTCTCCTATTAAAACTGAACCATGAGCCAGGTATGGTGGCTCCTGCCTAGAATCCCAGTGAGCCAACTATGGTGGCACCTGCCTATAATCCCAGCTGCTCTGGAGGCTGAGGCTGGAGGATGGCAAGTTGGAGGCCAGCCTCAGCAGTTTAGTGAGATCCTGTCTCAAAATAAAAATAAAAAAGAGCTGGGGGTGGGTAGCTCAGTGGTGGAGCACCCCTGGGTTCAATCTCTAGTACCACAACAAACAAACACTGGACCCTGAAGTATGCGTCCCCTCAGGGAGTTAACTGACTACAGCTAATAGGAGTCGGAGTCTTGGTTTTCTCATTTCTGAAGTTGATGCTTTTAATTTGCAAGAACATGGTAGAAAGTAACCTATCAAAAGTTCTGAGGGTCTCAAAACTTCATAATAGATTTAAAAGTGCATAAGAGAGGGTGTGGGAAGCCCATGACAGTTTGTCCCTCTTGGAGGAAACGAAGTGTCCCACGGTTGGAGAAGACAAGAGGGAAATGTATTAGTCAGTGTTTGCTGCATAAGAAAACATCCTTACAGCCAAGTGGCAAGTAAGTAGGTCCCTAAGGGTGCTGGGCTTTGAAGGAATTGATGCAATTCTCAGGGGACCTTGGTTAATTCTCAGGAGTGAGCCGGACCCCTAAATCACTCACCAGATTCCTGTCTTATTGCAATCTCTTCTTGCATGTGTGCCTGCCCTTGCGATGTTATCTGCACAATGTCCTCACCCATGCCAAGGTGATTCCGGCACCCATGCCCTTGAACCTCCAGAACTGTGAGCTAAACAGACCTCTTTTCTTTATAAAGTACCAAGCCTCAAGTGATTTGTTATAATGTCAGAAAGCAGTCTAACACAGTATTCCTTTTTATTAGTGAATAATATTCCATCAGATGGATATACCACATTGTTTATCAGTGGGTGGACATTTAGGTGGTTTTCCAACATCTCTACTTTTATGTCTTTATGCACGATTCAGTGAACATTTGCCTTGGCATCTCCCCCTTATGCTTCAAATTTGAACACTAGGAAAATTATATACATAGATAATATAATTTTATATATTACAGAGAAATCCTGCTAAACCCACAGCCTCCTCTCTGGTAGGCAGGGTTACAAAAGGGATGAACCCTTGGCCTTGATGGAGCCCTAATCAGCTAATTAACTAGCCTCTCTCTCTTTTCCACCTCCCCTCACAAAGGGAGGAAACTTCCATTTAATCTTCAGACAAAGAGGCAAGTTCACCACAGGCAATAAAAGAACATTTAGCTTAATAAAGCTGGAGTCTCCCCCTTGGGGGCTGGAATCTTCTTTTCCCAATCCGCTCCCTCCTCAGAGTGGTCCAGAGGGAGGCTGGGAGGCTGCTCTGGGGGACGAGGACCCACCTGTGAGCAATCAGCGCCCTCGGGGAGCCACACAGGAGCTGAGAGCAAGTGCCACAGGGACCAGACAGACGCCAGCAGATGTGACTCGACCGTCCCCAGTGACGATCCTGCACGCCAGCAGTTCCAGAGCCCCTTATCACCTGGAAACTGAGCCTTGTGTGCAAAGTCTCTCCTTTAATAGACTGTGCGTCAGGAGGGGTTGGAGGTTTTGAATGTCCTGGGCTCAGCACGAGGCGTGGCTCCAGAGAGAGTTGATAGAACTTTCTGGAATGCTTAAATGAAAGAACAGGGGAATGGATGAGTGGATGGAAGTGAATCAGGAATGGTATTCCGGTCCTTCCTTGGGCTCCTGGACCAGGGAAGTGGCCCTTAGCAAGGTTCAATCCAGGTCACCTGTCCAGGGGGTCATGCTGGAGACCCAGAAGCAGTGAGATGCAGGCCTGGCCATCTGAAACTCTGCACTGCTGTTGGACAGGTGGACAAGGAAATCAAGCCCTTCAGCTATGGTAAGTATAGCCAGAGTGGCCTGCCCTTCTTTAGAGTAGGGTCCACCCAGGAGGGAGAAGGGTCCCTTGCCCAGACAAGTCTGGAGAGGACAAGCCTGTCTTGAGGAAGGACTCCTGGACAGTGGGTGTCAGGAAATAGTCTCCCTTGGATTTGCCTGAACGTTAGACTCTTGGATTTTGTCAAAGGTCATTTGAAAACTGGCCACAGGAGCGGTATTTTAAGGCTTTCTCTGTAAGTACCTTTAAAGGCAGTGTTGGTGATGTATGATACCATGAGAACTGGCTTTTAATCTGCTGCCTGCTATGATTTGCAAGTCCACAGACCCATGAGTTAAAGGCTTGGTCTGGCATTATTGGCAGATGGGGAACCTTTAAGAGGCGGGGCCTAGTGTGAGGAAGTTAGATCATTGTGGGCGTGTCCTTGGAGGAGGTATTGGAACTCTCATCTCTTCCTGTCTTTCTTTGCTTCCTGGCTACTGCCAGCTGAGCAGCTTTCCCTAGTACACACCCCTGCCTTGATGTACTGCCTTACCACAGGCCCAAAAGGCAATGGGGTCAACCCACCATGGACTGAAACCTTCAACACTGAACCAAAATAGATTTTTGTCTTTATACAATTACTTATCTCAGGAATTTATTACAGTAACGGACAACTGACTGATATACCGCCCATGAAATTCAATGGATTCTTTCCAGTTAATGAGGGCCACATGGTTTAATAAAACACCAAATGTTTATGGAAGATCTGCTTGGTTGGACTTGGCCTCCAGCACTTCACAGTGTAGTGTGACTCCTTCCTCTGGCCACAGGGAAGATGATGGATACAGTTCTGTCACCCTCACGAGGGAGGTACCTGCCCCTCTTCCTTTTGCCGGTCTTGACTTTCTATTTTCTATCTTAATCTCTTTCTATACATATCATTTGTTATCAACTGTTGTAATATATTTTTATATGGTGATAAAAAAAGGAAAAGATACAGATGGCAGATTTAGCATGTGCCCTCCCCCCCACCTCCTCCTCTTGCTCTGAATCTCTGTCAATGACAGAAAATATCTTTCTCTCTCTTTGTCCTTCTCATTCTCTGTTTTTATTCTCTCGCCCTCTCTCCCTCGTGAATCTAGAAGAACTCCAGGAAACAGCAGCAAAAGAAAAGTGCCATAAAAAAAAAGCAGAGATTCCAAGGCATTCCCGAGAACCGGAAGGAAGAGGGGATTGATGGATGAGGAGCTCCAGCCAGAGCTGCCCCACAGGGGGTCATCCTGGGTCTTCTAACGTTCTTCCCAGAGACAAGGGTCCCGGGTGCAGATCCAGATCCTGAGTAGTGGGTAGTGCTCCCCCTACAGGTCAGAAAGGAGGAAGCAGGGTCTGGCCTTCCGGCAGGAGCTGTAAACTGGCTGTCTGAGGGTCCTCAGGTGGTGGGTGGTAGTCCTCCAGACCAGGAAGACGAGACTTTCAGGAAACCCAGTGGAACACCCCAACCTATGCCCTATGTCCAAAGTAAATAGAACCAACATCTACCAACAGGGAAAACCACGAATCTCATGTACCAACATAAGCGTCCATGCAAGTTCCAGCAAGCCCAAGCAGAAAGCTCACCATGATAGAAAGAGCAACAGCAAATGACTAGAGAATTAATGCTGATGTAAAAGAGCCAATTATAAACCAGGTGTGGTGCACACTCACTTGTAATCCCAGTAGCTTGGGAGGCCGAGGCAGAAGGATCGCCAAGTTGGAGGCCAGCCTCAGTCACTTAGCAAGGCCCTGAGCAACTCAGCGAGACCCTGTCTCTAAATAAAATATAAAAAGGGCTGGGGATGTGGGTCAGGGGTTAAGCAGCCCTGGGTTCAATCCATGGTGCCAAAAAGAAAAAGCCAATTATAGATCTCAGAAATAATAATATTGGAATAAATATTCCGTAGACAGGATGAACGGGGAACAAGGAGATGGGACTAACCACCGCTGTCAAAGGGTGGGGCTGAGCCGGGTGGGAAGGAAAGGAAGGTACTGTGCTGTGGCATTTTCTCAGTGCGTGAACAAGCTTTCTGCACAGGGCATGTGTAGGAGGTTAAGTTCACTACTGAGTCATGGCTTGGCACGCTAGGAGTCATAAACCTGGAACGCACGCAGGGGAAGCTGTGTTCCTCAGTGATCCAGGAACTGGACCTGCAGACAGTATCTTAGTGGGACTTTGAATTGTCTCCTTTTGAGGAGGGGAGTGGCATTTTGCATTTATGTGGGATGAAAGTATAATTTAAGCAAGAGGAGTCTGGGAATTTTTGTGCATGATGAAAAGTTACGGTTTTCTTTCCTTTTTTATTTGTTCTTTTTAGTTATACATGACAGTTGGGTGTATTTAAAAAAATTTTTTTTTGGTACCAAGGATTGAACCCAGGGGCACTTAACCACTGAGCTACATCCCCAGCCCTTTTTTCTGTTTTGTTTAGAGATAGGGTCTTGCTGAGTTGCTTAGAGCTTCACTAAGTAGCTGAGGCTGGCCTCCAACTTGCAATCCTCCTGCCTTGGTCTCCTGAGCCACTGGGATTACAGGCATGCATCACCATGCTTGGCCAGTAGAGTGGATTGTGACACATCATACATACATGGAGTATAGCTTCCCATTCTTGTGGTTGGACAAGATATGAAGTCTCACTGGTCATATGTTCACATATGCACACACACTCGCATAGAGTTGCTGGGATAGTCACATGATCCTGCTGCTATAACAAAACACCTGTGTCTGAATAACTCATAAAGTAAAGAGGTTGGTTTGCCTCACCATTCTGGTGACTAGAAGGTCCAATCAACATGGTATGGGTGTCCTGGCAAGAGTCTCCTTGGCTGAGCCATGACATGGTAGAGCAGCAGACAGGGAAACAACTGTGTGCAGAAGACAGCAAGCACGTGGGGTGGCCTTGCTTTATAACATCCTCCTCTCATGAGAAGTCACTCACTGTAGGGGCCGGCACAAATTCCTTTCAAGATGGTGCCTTCATGACCTGATCATCTTCCAGTTGGACTATCTAGACATTGCTACACTGGGGACCAAGCTTCAAGCACATAGAACTTGTGGGACTCACTCAAAACCATCTTCCAATGATAGAAGGAACGATTGACCTGGCAGTCATTCACAAAATATATAAGCCAGGCCCTGTGGTGCACAACTGGAATCCCAGAGACTCAGGAGGCTGAGGCAGGAGGATAGCAAGTTGGAGGCCAGCCTCAGCAATGGTGAGGCACTAAGCAACTCAGTGACACCCTGTCTCTAAATAAAATACAAAGTAGGGCTGGGGATGTGGCTCAGTGGTTGAGTTCTCCTGGGTTCAATCTATGGTATCCACCCCCACAAAAAAGCTAAATATGCATATGTATATATGAATATGGTGAGAGAGAAGCACTTTTTCTACAGGAATTGTGCATCTTGGCTCAGAAGTTTATAAAATTGCTGTCTGAAAAATGGAGCCAGACAGAGTCAGGTAGAGATTCAGATAGGCAGAAAAATAAAAGAAGTTTTGGTGTCATTGGAACCTGAATCTAGCCAGGTTCATAGAGTCATCCAAATCTTCAGGAGGAGGAGTCTAGGGGGAGAAAGTTAAGTCTTTGGGGGTGTGTCCAATGAGCCAACAATACCAATCCAACCAACCCAACCCAAACCCCAAAACTCCCTGCAATACCAAAGTATTCCATTTTTTTAACTTTTAACTATTTTAAGTTTACTTTTAACCGTTTTGAGTGACTACCTTGTGAGTAGTATAATTCCAGGTTTTATAGAGAATTTTTGAGGATAGTGTTGTGTGTTATATTAACATCATATCCAAAAACCCTTCTGAATTCTTTCCTTGATTTTCTAGGTAAACATACTCATGCGTAGACTTGTTATTTTCTCCTTTTCTTTCCAACATTTACACCTCATGGATTTTTTTCCCGTTTTGTTTTTCTTTCTGTCTGTACCTTGTCTGAAATCTCTGGGACAGCACTGAATAATAAAGTTGGTAGTGGGTATTTGTGGCTTTTTTTCTGTTTATTCATTGGCTCTATATTTACTCAACTTCTGCTGTCAGGCAGAGGGTGCTGCAATCTAGAAATAAGGATGTGAACAGGAGGGACAGTCTCTCAGAAAGTTTTGAGGAGAAATAAGAGTAATGAAAGAAAGTGTCTATCAAGGAAAGGAAACACAGCAAGACCCTGAAAATATGAAATCTTCCCTGACAAGATGATAACCAAATAGAAGAGAGGGATCTTCATTATTTGGTTTCTGACAAATACTTGCTATCATTTGGATATTTGAATGTCCCTCAAAGCCCATGTGTGGAAGCCTTGGTCACAAGTCTGTGGTCCTTGTTTTTGGAGATGGTGGAACCTTTAGGAGGAGTCTAGAGGGAGAAAGTTAGGTCTTTGGGGGGCGTGTCCTTGAAAGAGATGTTTGATTCATGGCCCTTTCTTGTCTCCCTCTTTGTGTCCCAGCTGCATTGAGGTGAACAGCCCTCCTCCGCCATGTGCTCCTGCCATGATGTCCTGTGTCACCACAGACCCAAAGTCACAGAACCAACAGGCCATGAACTGAAATTTCCAGTACTCTGAGAATAAAAAAGCAAAAAAAACTTTTCTCCTTTTGAGTTGATTATCTGAGGTATTTTGTTACAGTCAGGTGATGACATGATACTTGATCAAAGAGAAGAAAATGTCCTTTTTTACTTAAAAAAAAAAAAGAAATCAGGAATATATATATTGATTATTATTAAATTCCTTTTTAGGCTGGGTGTGGTGGTGCATGCCTGTAATCCCAGCGGCTTGGGAGGCTGAGGCAGGAAGATGGTGGATTCAAAGCCAGACTCAGGAATAGTGAGTCCCTAAGCAACTCACTGAGACCCTGTCCCTAAATAAAATACAAAATAGAGCTGGGGAGGTGGCTCCATGTTCGAGTGCTCCTGAGTTCAATCCCCTAGCTGTCCCCCCAAAATCCTTTTTAGTAATCACAAACGTAATCCAAGTTCTTTTTTTAGCCTACAACAACAATAGATCTACTGATATCAAACCAGCCTTGCATTCCTATATTCTTGCATTATAGTGGTGTATTATTCTCTGACTGGTCTCTTGGATCCATTCTTTTACTCAGAATGTTTGCATCCTTTTACAAATAAAGATCAGATTTTTTTTTTTTTTGGTGTGTGTGTGTTTTGTCAGGTTTGGTGGAATGGGGTTGGGAAAGTTCCTTCTATTTCTCGCCTCTGAAATAGTATGGGTGTGACCTGGACACCAGTTGAAAGGTCTCATCTTGGGAAAACCAGTTCTCTCCCAGAGCATCTGGAGGTTCTGGAAGAGGTGTGCGTTTTTTTTCTTCCCCACTTCTCTCTTAGCAGTGAGCTTCTGTTGCGATTGAAGCGCTTCCATTTTTGGACCGCCTCTCTCAGCATAGGCTCTGCCTTCTCTTGCTCTTTGTCTTAATCCGGGCACCTGGGGGTGTGACGAAATCGACTGGAGATTTAAGATCGAGGAGAGATATGTCCCAGCACCTCCCAGCAACACCCGCAAGGTAGAACACGACATCATCCCCTGTCCTCTGGACGGACGCCTTTGGTTTCCCTGCAAAGAGCCCCCTTTCCCTTCCCTCCACGTGTCTCTCTTCTCCAGACCCTCTCCCTCAGGAACACACAGCTTGGTTCCTCTGCTCAGTCAGCTACTCTTTCTTCTCAGCACAGCACCTTTGCAAAGCTGAGTCCCCTTACATGTTTGGTAACACAAGGGTCACCTCCTGTAGACCCTCAGCCTTTTAAGGAAATTTTCCATCAGAGGAAAGTGCATGTGTGCGGCGTTTATTTCCAGATTGCACCACACAACCTGGGAAATAGAAGCAGCTATTGTTACATTTTTGTGTTGAGGGTGAGTACTGGGCATTGAACTCAGGGGCACTTAACCACTGAACCACGTCCCCAGCCCTATTTTATATTTTATTTAGAGACAGGGTCTCGCTGAGTTGCTTAGCACCTCACCATTGCTGAGGCTGGCCTCCAACTGTGATCTTCCTGCCTCAGCCTCCTGAGCCACTGGGATGACAGGTGTGTACCACCGTGCCTGACTATTGTCATTTTTTATTTAAAATAACTTCCCCATTCACTGTGAGACGTGCATTGATTAGAGTTGATCAGTGTCTTCAACTCCAGGGCCACTTCGGACCATCAATAAAATTGGAGGCTGGAAGGTGAAAAGGAGAGGTCAACATGGAGGCCAGTGTGTCTTCTTGACTTTCAGACGACCCTGGCTCCCCTTACTCCATGCCCCCTCTTCTAACATTACTGGACATTTGGGTTGTTTCTGATGTTTGGTTTACCTAAGCAGAACCTCTATGAAACCTTCTTATAAACGTCTTTTGGTGAATGTATACATACCTGTCAGTCAGGCATAGACCTGGTAGTGGAATTGCTTGGTCATCTGATGTTACTGTCGCAAAACACCTGAGGAAATCAGCTTAAAGGAGAAAAGATGTATTTTGGCTCGTGGTTTCAGAGTTTTCTGTCCGTGGTAACTTGGTTCTGTTGTTTCTGGGTTCAAGGTGGGACAGAATATCATGGCGGATTTTTATGGTGGAGCAAAGATGTTCACCTCATTGTGGCCAGGAGGCAAAGAAAGCGAGAGAGGAAGGGGCGGGAGCCAAATACGCCCTTCAAGGGAAGGTTCCCAATGACCTACATCCTCCTCCTAAAGTTTCCATGAATCCATAAATGGATTAATCCATTGATGAGGTCAGAGTTCTTATGATCCAATTATGTCCCCAAAATACCCCGTCTGAATGCAGCTGCCTTGGGGGATGAACCAACACATGAGCTTTTTTTTTTTTTTTTAATGGGGTGGGGGTACCAGGGATTGAACCCAGGGGTGCTTACCCACTGAGCCACACCCCCAGCCCTTTTTATATTTTATTTAGAGACAGGGTCTCTCTGAGTTGCTTAGGGCCTCACTAAGTTGCTGAGGCTGGCCTCCAACCTGGCGATCCTCCTGCCTCAGCCTCCCCAGCCGCTGGGATGACAGGCGTGCGCCACCGTGCCCAGCCACATGAGCTTTTGAGGGACATGTCCTATCCAAAGCACTACACATGGCGGGCATATGTTCATCTTTAACAGACACTGCAAGTCTGTTTTTCCAAAGAGGTTATACCGATTTACTTCCTCACCAGCAGCCTAAGAATATCCCAACGTTTCGAGGCCCGGCGTTTTATCACAGCCATCCCGAAGGGTGTGTGGTAGCAGCTCCTGGGGGGGTTCAAGTTACATCTCCCCCATAATCAAGGCGATCAGCAGTTTCTCACGGGTGGGTCCACTGTGGAAATGTCCTGTCGCAGGAAGGTCAGCCCACGCCCTGCTGCTTTTTCTACTGGGTCTTTTCCTTGTGGCTTGGCGGGAGCTCCTTCTGTCCTGGAGACGAGTCCTTCAACAGATGTCCTGTTGTAAATATCCTCCCCCACTCTGCGGCTGGCATTGCAATTTCCCGATGGGTGCCTTCGGACGGACAGCAAGGCCTCAGTGCAGACCGGCCTGCCAATCACGCCTCTCTCTGGCTGACGCTGGTTGCTCAAGCCGTCTCTGTTCACCCAAGGCAATGAGGCCAGTCTCCTAAGTTCTCTTTACCCCGGATGTTTGCCTGGCTCGTTCACTGAAATCCCTCTTCAAATGTCACCTCCTCACGGAGGTCTTCCCAGACCACCCGCTAGGGTGTGGGTGTGGGTGTCCCCAGAAGCCCCCGTGGAGACGGTGCAGGAAGGTCAGAGGGGACACGGTCGGGTCGTGAGAGCCTCAACCCGGTCAGTGCCTGGCTCCCTGGGGGATCGGCTGGGGGCACCTGGAGGCAGGTGGTGTGGTGAGGAGGTGGCACTGGGGTCGAGCCTTTGAGGCGCTCTCTCTGCCTCCTGGTGGCCACATGCGGAACTGCTCCCCTCCGCCACGCTGTTCAGCCTCACTCAGACTTGGAGCAATGGAATCGGCCATCTGTGGACTGAGACCTCGGAAACCAAGAGCCCCAAATAAACTTCCCCTCCTCTCCTTCTTCTCTTCAGATATTTTGGCCACAGAATTGAAGAAGCTGCCTAAGACACCACCCTACCTAAAATGAGGCTCTGCCAGAAGCATTCTCCCGTCAGGCCATTGAAAAGTTTCCCCAGTGGACCAGAAACATGTATCCGTCTCATCGCAGACTGAGTTACGCTTTGTCACTCACACTCAATGTCAGCCCCAGGAGGCAGGGACTTTCACGTTGGCGTTTGCTGCTCTGATCACAGTGCCCATAGTAGGTGCTTACCACGTCTTTGTTAAATCAGTCAACCCATCGATGATCTCACCTAGTCCTCGCCATTGCTGTCCCTTTGAAATGCAAAACCGTATCAGTCATTCACACTTTAGTATAAATAAATACCTTTTCTGGGTAATTTCTTTCAGGCGGGAACACTGAAATTCAGGGAATCCAGCTCAATTATATATGTGAGTTCATTCCCTTTCTTTCTCTGAGGGGAGAAGGAAGCAAGAGAGGGAATTTTAACAGGAAGAGGTGATGGGAAGAGATAAATATGGAAGCAGGGATACAATTACTGGGGAGTCACTTTTAAGAGTTAAGCCTGGATACAGCTGAGACCACTGGCCATGTAAGTCATGCGGGGGGTGGACAACCCAGGAAGCATCTAGGGGAACAATCTGTTTTTCCTTTTTGTGCTGGGCTCTGTATTTAGATCAGGAGGCACAGATGGAAGAAATGGTGTTTGAAGCCATGTTGGAGGCTGGCAGTAGAGTCAAGAGTGGAACTGGCGTTGTCTGACTCCCAAGCCCACGATCTCTGCTCAGATGCCCAGGGAGATGGATAGCTGGACCTTTATGGACAGGAGACTCTCTGATATGGTTGCAAGTCATGTGGTACTGGCTGGGGAGAGACTGAGGACAAAGAAGGATTGTGCCCATCACCCCAGGACTTACGAGACCAGCTGCATCTGGGTCAAACTCAACTTCTAAGGTGACACTCCAATCATTCATATTTATCTCTTCCCATTACCCTTTCCTTAATAAAATTCCCCTTCCTGCTTGAGAAAGGATGGGCACAAACCCATTTAGGCTAAAGAGTAAATGACAGAGTTTGATGATGTTTTATTGGACACAAACTCATTTAGACTAAAGGGTGAATGACTTCATTTGATGCTGTGTTATTGTTCTTAGTGGGAATTTGCACTTCTCAGATGGGACTCTAAGTGGGTAATACTTGCCATTGGTGTTGGTTTTGGCATGCATTAAATACTTGAGGTGGGGACAGAGAACCCTTTCTGCATCTCAAACACCAGGAAGGTACCAACACTTCAGCTATACCTAATTATAATCCATCTCCACATTAGCATAACATTTTCTAATTTGCAAAGTACTTTGATTTCTATCAGTGGTTCAGAGGAAATGAGTCTCCGGGGAGTACAGCCTCTCTCTCTCTCTTTTAGTACCAGGGATTAAACTCAGGGGCACTTGCCAGCCCCATTTTTATTTAGAGACAGGGTCTCACTGAGTTTCTTAGGGTCTCACTTTTGTTGAGGCTGGCCTCCAACTTTTGATCCTCCTGCCTCAGCCTCCTGAGCCGTTGTCAGTCTCTTTAAAGGGATAAGGAGTGACACTTGAGTCTCTTTCTGCTTTGTCTGTATACTTTCCAGGTTCCCAGGAGTGGGGACACACAGCACTTCAGGGTAGATGGTCCTGCTCCCAGGGACTCCCAGGTGAGGAGAGAGTCCAGCCTCACCTCTTTCTCTGGTCTGTAATGGCTTTTTCTACAGGTGTGAGTTTTGCCCAGTGATTCCGGGGTGAGGCCGTTGAGGGGAGGGACAGGGGTTGGGTGGGGTGCCTTATTGGTTCTGGGGCCTCAGTCCTTACATCTGTGAATATTTGGTGGCCAATGATCTCAAAGGCCCTGAGAGAGTCTGTAAACCTCAGGCTTCCTCCTGCTGGACCCAACTGGACACCAGAAACCCAGTTATCTGGGGGATAAGGATTTGGGATGGGAACAGGTCAGAGTATAAAACTGGGAATGTTCAGGGTTCCAGAGCCCAAAGGATCAGGTCCCAGATCTCTGTCATAACTCATGTGAGCTGAGTTACCCTAAGCAAGTCACTTGACCTCTCTGATTCTTCATCTATCAAAGGGGACTCGTGGTGCCCTCTAATGAGGACTGTGGGCAGTGAGGTATTGAACAGAACCAGGGCATCTCTGGAAAGCCCTCTGGGATTCCCCATGCTGCCAGTCCCTGTATTAGGCCCACGGGCTTCCTCTGGCCTGCCCCTGCTGCCCCTGCCCCTGTCCTTTCTGTGTGCTCTAGCTTTAATGGCCTCTTTTGTTTTCTTGAATAGCTGTCTTTCTCACAACTTAAGATCTCCTCCTTCTTCAAAGAGGCATTTTCCCCCTCAAAAATGAGTCCCCTGGCCGGGCACAGTGGTGCATGCCTGTCATCCCAGCAGTTTGGGAGGCTGAGGCAGGAGGATTGAAAGTTGGAGGCCAGCCTCAGTCATTTAGCAAGGCCTTGAGCAACTCAGTAAGATCCTGTTTCTAAATAATTTTTTTTTTAAAAGGACTGTGGATGTGACTCAGTGGTTAAGCACCTCTGGGTTCAATCCCTGATAACCCTCCCTCAAAAAAAAATGAGTCCCCTTATTATAAGTTCCCAGGACACCATTGTAGCAGGACATAGTTAAGTAAAATAAAAATTTCTTTCTTTCTTTTGCATTCAAAAGCCAGAGGGAAGCAGTTCTAGACTCTGTGGTGGCTTTACAACCTTCTTGCTCCATGAATCTCAACAGATGGCATAAACTCATAGGCTCAGAAGGCTGCTCTAGCTCTGATCATCACATCTCCATTCCAATGAGAAGGGGGACAGAAAAATAAGACTCAAAGAAGAGCAAGGAAAAGCTTATGTCTCCAAGTGCAAGACACTCCTAAGAAAGTTGCTATGGCCCCAATGTTTGTGTCCCCCTTGCCAAATTCATTATTTGAAACCTAAACTCCAAGGGAAGAGTATTAACAGGTGGGACTTTTAGGTGGGACCCTCATAAATAGAATTCATGCTCTTATAAAAGAGCCCCAAAGGAGGTCGTTCACCCCTTCCACTAGGGGAGGACACTACCCACAAGGAGTGGCCCTCACCAGACAGCAAATCTGCCAGTGATTTGACCTTGAACTTCCAGCCCCCAGAAGTGGAAGCAAGAAACTTCTATCTTTATAACGTTCCGGATCTCCAGTATTTTGTTACAGCAGCACAAATGAACTCAAGCAGAAGTCACACCCTGCTCATAAGAACACCCCAGGTGACCACACCTAGCTGCCAAAGTTGCTAAGGAATGGACACCTTGACCTTATTCCCAGTTGCAAAGAAGGAAGAGAATACATATTCCCGATCAAAGACGCCTGTGTGTCTCAGGGCCCTGCATGCTCCAGTCCTCGATCCATTTAGTGGTGACCTGATTCTTTCAGATCTCATCCTATTTAAGTCACAGACTTGGAGAGCAGAGAGCCCCTGCCTGGCTCTCAGGGACTCCCCGTGCCTGGGACAGTATCTGGGATACAGCCAGCTGATGCTCAAGAAGCATCCGTGTCGCAGGTCCATAAAACCAGTCAGGGACTCCTCTCCTTACCTCCGATGGAACCTTGTAACAGGGCCCCCAATATGCATTTAAATTTTCAGGGGGGCACCGGGGACCTGAACCCAGGGGTGCTTAACCACTGAGCCACATCCCAGCCCTTTTAATATTTTATTTAGAGACAGGGTCTCACTGTGTTGCTTAGGGACTCGCTAAGAGCTTGGCCAGCCTCCAACTCGCGATCCTCCTGCCTCAGCCTCCCCAGCTGCTGGGATCGCAGGCGTGCGCCACAGCCACCGGATCCGTTCTGCATTTTTTCTTTCCTCCTGGGGGGGCTTTCTCCCAGGGGCTTCGTGGTTTCCAGTGACTGGGGACTCAGGTCCTTCTCCCTCTGGCTGCCTACAGAGAGGGGTTGCAGAGCAGGGTTTTGATGTGCAGATGCCGAGCTACGGGGAGGGCTGGTCTGAATGGAAACTGACAGATTCCTCCGTGAAGACGCCCCTGCGTCCCCGGAACACCAGCAGCCTAATTGGCAGCGCCGTACTTCAGTGCTTCTCCAGCGCTGTTCGGGCTGGCGAATCACCTGGGGAACTTGTTAAAAATATGAAACTTCTGAGTCAGTAGATTTCGGGGTGATATATTTGGTTGCAGGTGACAGATCGCCGACTGGCTTAGGCAAGAAGGGAATTAATTGTGAGAGGATTGAGGCTTCCGCTGTAACTGCGAGGAGGCTGGGACCTGCGTTGGGGGTGGTTGGGTCAGAGAGGGGGATGCCTCAGAGGGGACCCACCTCTTTGCAGCTCCAGGTCTGCCCCAGGAGGCTTGCAAAACCCCGAGGAAAGAGGCCATTTCCCTGGCTTCGGTGTTTCCCAGCAACACCGTGGCTGTGGGGCAGGGTTCTGTGATTGACAGGTCAGGGTTGGGAGGTCCCCCCCCCATCTCTGCAGCTCCGCCCACGGGGGCAGTCCAGTCTGGCTGGTGTCCACCTACCCGGCAGGAACTAGGAAGCGCTAGTCATTAAAAGCCCTCCAGGGACTTTGAATGCACAGCCAGTCTGGGGGCTCAATCTTGCAGATCAAGAAGGGCAGGGTTGCTGGGGGCGGCCCCTGTCATTTCAGTGGCCCGGGAGGCTGAGGCAGGAGGATTGCAAGTTGGAGGCCAGCCTCAGCAACCTAGCAAGACCCTGTCTCTAAAAATATAAAAAGGGCTGGGGATGTGGCTCAGTGGTTAAGCAATCCTGGGTTCAATCTCCAGTACAAAAAAAAAAAAAAAAAAAAAAAAAAAAGAAGGCAGAATTTTGGGGATCCAGACACAAATGCCTCCAAGTCTGGGGCTGCAGCAGGAGAAGGGTCTCACTGCTTGCCTGAGTCCTCAGCCCTGTGCACCTGGAGGACCGTCAGGATCTGAGGCCAGGTGTCCAGGACGCCCTCCCCTGCTCCCAAAGGGATGGAGGTGTTTGGGCGGGGCTGCTCCCGCTGTGTCTCCCAGGAGCCCCTTCGGCCCACGCAGCCCCAACCAGTGCGCCCCCTGCTGGTGGACGGAGCCCCTGCACCAAAGTCCTGGTCCAAACTGGCCCTCAGCAGCCAACTGAGTTCATGGCTGATTCGGCCTGCAGGGTGCTTCAAAAATAGACTCGGCTACCAGTATATCAAACTCAAAGAATTGGCATTAAAAATCCTTATTTTCACTGGGTCCAATGGTGCACGCCCGTCAAACCAGTGACTTGGGAGGCTGAGGCAGGAGGTGCAAGTTGGAGGCCAGGCTCAGCAACTTAGGGAGTCTCTAAGCAACTCAGGGAGACCCTGTCTCTAAATAAAATACCAAAAAGGGCTGGGGAGGTGGCTCAGGGGCTGAATGCCCCTGGGTTCAATCCCCGGCTTCCCAGCCCCCCCAAAAGAATGTCTGCAGTGGAATATTACTCAGCTATAAAGAATGATAAAATTATGGCATTTGCAGGCAAATGGATGAAATTGGAGAATATCATGCTAAGTGAGATAAGCCAATCTCAAAAATCCAAAGGACGAATGATCTCACTGATAAGCGGATGATGACACATAATGGGGGGTGGGAGGGGGGCAGGAATGGAGGAAGGAGGGACTGTATAGAGGGAAAAGAGGGGTGGGAGGGGTGGGGGGAAGGGAAAAATAACGGAATGAATCAAACACCATTACCCTATGTAAATGTATGATTACACAAATGGTGTGCTGTTACTCCATGTACAAGCAGAAACATCATGTATCCCATTTGTTTACAATAAAAATAAATTTAAAAAAAAATGTCTGCAATTTGCCCTTGACCTCTGACCCCCAGCTTCAGCATTTTTTACCCTTCTGGTCCCTTCTCCCGCCTTCCAGCTAATACCTTTCTGCAGCGAGTTTTGCACCAGATGTCAAGCACCCAGGTCCCTTGGGGCTGGGAGGGGTGCTGGGGACTGAACAGAGGTCAGGGGTCAAAGCAGAGAGGAGGCTGGTGGGCTGTGGAGGCTCCTTCCTCCCTCTTAGCTGGGGGGCTCCTGCGGTTGCTGTGCCGTGAGCTGATCCTCAGCCCTGGGGGCTTCCTGGGGCCCTCCGCGGAGTCCCTTGACGGGGTCTCCCTTCCCCATTGTCTGACAGGGGCCCTAGAATCCCACCACTAGCATCTCTAGCCAGGCTGGTCCCCCTGAAGGAAGGAGCCCTGGGCTTGGGAGGGGACGGGGACCAGCTGGAGGACAGCTCCTCTTCCCTGTCGCTTGGTGAGCCTGTTTACCATCATTTTTTCTCTCTCTGGATCTGTCTCATCCCACCTTGTCTGTCTGTCTGTCTGCTTTCTGGCACCTCTGGGTGCCCCTCTTCCCGTCTCCCTGGGTATCTCCCTTTCTTTGTGCCGGCTCTTCTCTCCTCTGCGTCTGTCTGTCCACCTCTGCATCTGTGGGGCTGGGTGTCTGTCTGTCCATCAGCGGCCCGCAGGCAGCTGACAAGCCCCGCGCGTGCTGAGATCCCCTTTGAATATTGCAGCAGCCGGTGGTCGGTTGCTAAGGGAACAGGTCAGGAGGACCAGGGGGAGGGACGGCCGGGGTGCCGGCAGCCAGGCAGGGGGTGCGGGGAAGGATTTTCTGTTTTCATCTTCTTTGGTGCTTTCTTTTTTTCCGAAGTGCACACACACACACACACACACACACACACACACACACACACAAAGAAAGAAAGAGAAAGGAGGCGACAATTTAAAATCATTTTTCGAGAATCAACATGACAGGAATAATGGGTCCTAATTGTGCTGGACTCAAAGCCAGGGAAAGAGTGGTCCCTCCCCCTCTGTGCCTGGAGGGGGTTGGTGGTCAGATTCTGTGAGTGGGGTGATTGGAGGCCTTTGCCAGGTACCAGGGCTGGCGTCCCCCTGCTTGGCCCTTGGAGAGATTTCAGGACGTCCCTCCAGGCTGGAGCGTCCTCGTCAGGCGCAGGATGGAACTCTGCGGCTCCCCACGGCGGGCATCGGGCCTCCCGTGGGCCCTTTAAGCTGGGGCTGGAGACCAGGGGTGGGTCGTGAAGGCCAGACTCTGGCCGTTCTCAGAACTGGCTTGCCTCCCAGTTCTGAGCATTGAGAAAGCACCCTCTGCCCACCTCTGGCGAGGTCACCCAGGGATGAACACGCAGCAGGCCCACATAGCACCTGGCACAGGTGCCCACGCTGGCTTGGCCGCCCACCCCCCGGCCTCTGCCATGCGCGTTACAGAGTCCTGTGAGTCTGGACTGGGTGAGCCTCCTGCTTCTGGTTGTGGGGTGAATAGTTACTTGCTTGTACAACAGACCTTTGTAGGCAAGAGACTCTCCAGCTTGCACGATCCTCATGATGTCTTATTAGCTGCACGATTAAAGGCCATTGACCCGGCCTTTCCTAGGGGTCCGGCACTGTTCTAAATGTTGGCCCTTTATTTATTTTATTTTATTTTGGCATCAGGGATTGAATCCAGGGCTGCTTAACCTCTGAGCCACATCCCTAGTCCTTTTATATTTTATTTAGAGACAGGGTCTCACTGAGTTGCTCAGGGCCTAAGTGGCTGAGGCTGGCCTCCACCTTGTCATCCTCCTGCCTCAGCCTCCCCAGCTGCTGGGATTCCAGGCAGACACCTCCACGCCCAGCAGATTAGAGTCTTGAATGCAATAAAGGCTTGTGCAGAGGACGATCGGGGACTCCTGGGGGGATTAAGCAGAGGGGACCTCCCCCCACTACATCCCCAGTGGATAAACAGCTCACTTCAAAGATATGCCCACGTTGGAGCCCTCTGTCCCTAGGCTGGGCATCTGCTCTGCAGAACTCAATTTGGTTAGTACAGAATTACAAGTGTTTCAAAAAGCTTTTTCCTTCAGCCATGCTAGCCTCTTCCCACCGCCCCAGGTAGCCTGCCTTCCATCCTTCTCTCCCCACATGCTTTGATCCTATCTGTCCACAGTCAGATGCCTTTGTACCCTACAAAGCAGATGCCTGCTGAGGGTAGGACTGGGTGGTGGAATAGGGCTCTGGAAGTATCCCAAAGTCCTTGTCTAGCTCAGCATACAGTCTCCTTTCTCGGTACCTAGGATTGAACGGAGGGGTACTTAATCACAGAGCCGCATCCTCAGCCCTTTTTATATTTTATTTAGAGACAGGGTCCAGCTGAATTGCTAAGTTGTTGAGGCTGGCCTCCAATTTGCGATCCTCCTGCCTCAGCCTCCTGACTCACTGGGATTACCTGCCCTGGGCTCTCCTCTCAGAGAGTCCCAGTCTCCAGCAGCTCCAGGACCAGCTGAAGCTGCCCAGGGTCTCTTACAACTCACAGGGCTCCAGGCAGACCACAAGGCAGAGGGCATCCTTCCCTGGTAGAGGCTCATCATCTTGCTGGGATGAGATGAAGCAGAGGGATTGAAATCAAGAGTGGGAGGTAGAGGCACACAGGAATGGAGTCTTCTGCAGAGCCTGCACCTGAGGAGGAGGTGGGCGGGAGAGAGAGGTGGGCCTGTGTGTAGGCAGGGGCCGGCCACAGGGAGACCGTGGGAAGAGGGAGGAGAGAGAACTGGATGCTCGCCAAGCCCTGTAGTAGGGAGGACTGGCAGGCTGTGAAGTAGGCCTGGCGTCATTATTGAGTTCTTTTGGCAACTGGCAACCACCCCATAACCTTGCCACCCAGTACTAAGCAATAGTTCGGGTTTTGTTTTGTTTTTTTGGTACCAGGGATTGAACCCAGGGGTGCTAACCACTGAGCAACACCCCCAGCCCATTTTATGTTTTATTTAGAGACAGGGTCTTTCTGAGTTGCTTAGCCCCTTGCTAAGTTGCTGAGGCTGGCCTCCAACTTGCGATCCTCCTGCCTCAGCCTCCCAAGCTGCTGGGATGACAGGCGTGCGCCACCATTCACCCCACCCTTTTTAAAAAAGTGAGAGATAAGGGCGACTAAGTGTCACTCAAAATACGTCCATTCTTATACCCCCTCCACGATTTTTGCGGTATCTGCCCACCACGAGTCAGATCATTTAATCACTCTCTTTCACTCAGCTTACTTTTTAGAAAAAAAAAGCCAGGTGTCTCTAATTTGCATCAGGGGAGATATGATTGACATACAGCAAAACGGACCCGTTGAGCGTACCGTTTGTGAGTTTCGACAAATGAGCACAGTCAGGGAAGGATCGCCACAGTCGAGATACAGAAAGACTTCATCGCTTCCCGAAAAATGTCTCTCAGGACCCTTTACAGTCCACCTTGTGTCCCTCCTCCAGCCCCAGCGACCCCTGAGCCTGTTCCCATGGCTTAGCCCTTTCCATAAATGGAATCCTACAGAATGTGACCTTTCGTGTATGTCTTTCATGTAGCCATAAAGCTGCCTTTTCAGAAAAAAAAAAATCAAGCTTAAACTGCAAACCAAAATGCTTTTATTCCATGGTACAGCATTCATGTATTTATATATTGTGTTTTCATGTAGTGATTCAACAAAGCAATAACCTGGTCTTACCTCAGTGTTCCTAAATAAGTGAGGTGTATTGAGGAGGAATTCTCCCTTTGTAAGGTACAGATGCACACAGCCTGGTAACCAGCACCAGGTTCAACACAGAATCGCAGCATCGCCCCCAAAACCTTGCCTGGTACCTTTCTGTCCAATGGTATCTCCCACCCCAACCCTGCTCCCCTCTAAATGCTGAAATGACTTCTGTATCCATAGTTTGGTCTGTTCCCGGATTTCATCGAAATGGAATTAATGCAGCCTTTTGAATGTGGTATTTTTCACGGAGCATGCTTTGGAGACTCCTCTGAGGTGCTGCACGTACTGAAGTATCTTCGTTATTTCTGAGTAGTATTCTATTGTGTCCCACTGTTTGTTAATCCACTTGCCAGTCAGTGGGCACTGGGCTTATTTCCAGCATGGTTCTATTATGAATAAAACTTCTATCAATAGGTTTTTGACTATATGCATTTTCTTCTCTCACACAGAGGCAGAAGGCTGCATAGGAAATGTTTGTATAGCTTTATAAGAGACTACCTGATGGTCTTCCAGTGAAGTTGTACTGTTTGCATTTCCACCTGTGAGAATTCCAGTGGTTCTGTGTATTAGTCAGCTTTCCATCACTGTGACAAAATACCTGAGGTAAACCACGTATAAAGAGAAAAGGTTTATTTTCGCTTGTAGTTTCACAGGTTTCAGTCCATGGTCGCTTGGCTCTGTTGCTTTTGGCTTGTGGTGAGGCAGAACAGGATGGTGGGGGCTGGTTGTAGTAGAGGCCTGTTCACTTTGTGGCAGACTGGAAGGCGAAGGTGAAGGAGAAGGAGTGTCCCAATATCGCCTTCAAGGTCATGCCCCCAAAGATCTAACTTCCTTCCACTAGTCTTCACCTCCTAAGGTGCCACAGGCTGAGAAACAAGCCCTTGACACACAGACCTCTGCTACACAAGGGGCACTCCAGATGCACTCTGCATCTTGTCTGCACTTAGTATTGTCAGTTTTAAAATTTTAACCCATCTTGTAGGTGTGAAGTGGTAGCTCACTGTAGTTTTAATTTGGGTTTCCCTAATGAGGCTGAGCATCTTTTTAGATGTTTATTTCTCTGTCTCTTTTCTCAACTTAACACTCCCACCCCTTTTTTTTGTTGTTATTTGATGCCTTTTCATTGAGCTGCAGGATTCAGCCTTTGATCAGATACACATCTACCAAATATTTTTTCCTCTGTCTTTGGATGCTCTTTCAATCTTTCCACAGTATCTTTTGAAGAGCAGGGGCATTTAATTTCGACGAGGTCCTCAACTCACTTTTGAAACTTAAAGGTGTTGTTCTACAACTGGAAAACCCATATCACTTCTCATAAATGGAAGTACTTTGGGCAGAAAGGAACAGAAATCTCAATTTTCAAGAGCTTCAGGGGTTGTCCTGATAGACAGGCGATTATCTATGGGACAAGGTTGCAAAGGCAGCCCCTGATAAGGTCGCCAAGAGTTGAGGCCGGTCCGTCTTTCTGCTTCCCCTTCTGCAGGTTGGTAGTACCTCTGCCCTTAGTCTTTGTTATGGTGTGGATGTGAGGTGTTCCCCAAAAGCCCATGTGTGAGACAATGCAAGAAGGTTTGGAGGTGAGATAATTGGGTTATGACAGCCTTAAACTAATCAGTGGATTAATCCACTTGAATGGATTAACTGGGTGGTATGTGGGCTGGTATGGTGTGGCTGGAGGAAGTGAGTTGTTGGGGACATGCCTTTGGGGTATATATTTTGTCCATGGTGAGGAGAGTCTCTCTCTTTTATTCCTGTTGTCCATGTCCTGAGTCTCTTTCCTCCTTCACACTCTTCCGCTATGATGTTCTGCCTCAGCTTGGGTCCAAAGTTATGAAGTCAGATATCTATGAACTGAGACCTCTGAAACTGTGAGCCCCTAGTAAATGTTTCCTCCTCTAAAATTGTTCTTGTTGGGTCTTTTGGTAGCAGCACCACAATATCTGACTAAAACCATCTTGTTCCCTCATGTGACCAGATAGCTGCCTAGCTCCAGACATCACGCCTATGGTTCAGAGCAGGAAGTGTATGCTCTTGTGCTGGCCCTTGCCTGGCCCCGAGTGCAAGCGCTTCCTTAAACACGGCACCCTGGGTACCTCGTTCATCTCACCTGAGTCCTCCTGAGTCCTGGTCCTGACACAGAGTTGGAAATTCTTTTTCTCTTGTCACATGATCTCTGTCCTGGAAACTTGGAGAATTCTTGGGAGTCCGGGTATCTTTGTATATTCCTAGGAAAAGTGGAGAAGGCACACGTGTGTGGGGGAAGTAAAGAGCTTCCCTATGCTCAGGATGATTTTGATGTGTGTCCAAAGCACGTGACCCAGCATGCTGTTTTGAAGCCACTAGCTTTGTTAATGTCTATACTCTGATTCTGGAGTGGCCACCAATGCAGTCATGTTCCAAGATGGGGCTTTTGGGAAATAATTGGATCATAAAGTCTCTGACCTCATCAGTGGGTCAATCATTGATCGACTCATAATTTGAATGGACTGTAGGGAGGTAATGCAAACTTCAGATGTGGGCCCTAGTTAAAGGGAGTGGGTCATGGGGGCATGACCTTGGGGACTGTATCTTGTCCCCATCCCTGGCCACCATCTCTGCTCTGCCCTGTGCTCCCCATCGTGATGTTGTGCCTCACTACAAGCCCACAGCAGTGGGATCAAGTGACCATGGACAGGAACTTCTGGAACCATGAGCCAAAAGAAATCTTTCCTTTTTAAAGTTGTTTTTCTCAGGTATTTTGTCACAGCGACAAAAAGCTGACGTACACTTGGGAAACCCGTTTGGCTCCAGATGCAATTGAGTTTGTGACCCTTTAAAATCCACATGCATTAAGGTTCTAAGGGACACAGAGTAGCACAAGCCATCTTGGGAAAGAACAAAGTTGGAACGCCAGGTTTCCAATTTCAAAACTGATTCAAAAGCCACTGGGTGATACTACGTAAGAAGAGATGCGTAGATCGATGGAGAGAATGGAGAGTCTAGGCACAAAAGGTGGCCATTCATGCTCAGTTGCCTTTTGGCAATTGTGGCAAGACTATTCAATGACTATTCGAGATGTTTCAAAAAAAGATCCTGGAGGAGCTGGATGTCTGTACGTGAAAGAATGACTTTGGGTCCCAACCTCACACCATACAGAAGAATCAACTCAAAATAGATTAAAGACCTCACTCTAGGAGTCGATAGAGTGGATTCCTTAGAAGGGAAGAGAGGGAAATCTATGTGATTTTGAGTTCGGCAAGAGCTTCTTAGCCATGACACCAAAATACAATTCAAAGAATAGGTCAGTTGGATTCCACCAAAAGTGAAAAACCTCTTTGCATCAGGGGATACTGTCAAGAAAGCAGAAAGATAACCCACAGAGTGAGAGGAAACATCATCAAGTCGGGTATCTGATGAGGGTCTCATATCCAGAATAGATAAAGACCCCTAATGAGTTGGAAATGGAAAGATGAATAACCCAATTAAGAAATACACAAAAGATTTGGGAGGACATTTCTTCAAAGGACATATGCAAACAGCCAGGAAGCTCATGAAAAGTGGTTCAACCTCACTGATCTGTAGGGAAAGGCAACTCAGACCCAGGAGCTGCGATTTCATAACCACACCAGGGAAAGGCATTGGCGAGACTATGGAGAAAGTGGAACACTATATTGACGGAGGAATGTAAAATAAGATGACCGCCGTGGAGAAGTTTGGCAGCTCCTCAAAAAGGTAAACACAGCTGGGTGTGGTGGCACATGCTTGTCATCCCAGTGCCTGGGGAGGCTGAGGCAGGAGGATTGCAAGTTGGAGGCCAGCCTCAGCAACTTAGCAAGGGGCTAAGCAACTCAGCAAGACCCTGTCTCTAAATAAAACATAAGAAGGGCTGGGGAGGTGGCTCAGGGGTTAAACAGCCCTGGGTTCAATCCCTGGTACAAAAAAAAGAGGAGGAGGAGGAGGAGGAGGAGGAGGAGGAGGAGGAGGAGGAGGAGGAGGAGAGGAAGAAGAAGAAGAGTTGGAAAGACTCTTGATTACTGGGGTAGGGAGAGTATCAGGGCTGACTTCCAGGGTTCGAGGTTCTTGGGGAATGAATATAGGAGAAACTACCAAAGGGCCCACTTTTAAATGGTGTACTTTGTGTTGCATGAATAGTATCTCAATTTAAAATAATCTTTGCAGACTCATGTGCCTCTAGAGGCTCCAGGCTGTGAAGCGAGGAGGGAGATTGCTCCACCTGAGAATAGAGCATCTATTTCTCATCAAAGGATCATGCGGTACAGCGGAGCCAGCAGAGGAGAGACTGTGGACTTTCCTAGGTGGGAAGGGAAGATCCTTCTTCCTTTTATTTATTTTGGGTGCTGGGAATTGGACCCAGGGGTGCTCAACCCCTGAGCCACCTCCCCAGCCCCTTTTATATTTTATTTAGAGACAGGGCCTCACTGAGTTGCTCAGGGCCTCGCTAAGTGGCTGAGGCTGGCCTCCAAGTTTCAATCCTCCTGCCTCAGCCTCTCAAGCCACTGGCATTATAGGCATCCACCACTTCACCCATCGAGGTACCTGTTCCTTTTCAGCCCCCAGGAAGCTGCTGCATCTCCAGCTCAGGGCTGGGATCCCCATCCACCAAGACAAGTATCACCTGGGGAAGTTCCAAGCCAGCTTGGCGTAGGCTGTTCCCATCACACGTGCGTGCACAGAGCTTCAGAGACACCTGGGGTGCCAACTTCTGGGCTGCCACCTGCCCTGGGAGACAGACAACCTGCCACCTCCCCCTCCCTGTGTTTGCACTGCCTGGCTTCATTAGTTGGGAGGTGATGATCTAATTTCCTCCAAACAAATGCTTGGGTTGTGGGGTTTTCCTTCAACAATGAACGCTGGCAGACGGTGACAAATCTGCCTGTACCTTATGGGGCTGGGCTGGGGGAGCCACCCGGGCATGCCTACCTGTGTGGCGAGCCCTGTGCACGGTGGCCAAGGGCTCCCCTGTGTCCTGGCTGGAGATGCAGAAAAGATATAGCTGGTTCATCTTGGGTGGGGCAGGGAGGGGTGAGGGACGGTCCAATAACCCTCCCAGCAGCTCCGTCAGGGAGCCTTGGGTTTCCTGCCCTCTCTCCAGGGACCTGGGCAGGTGACACTGAGACAGCTCAGAAACCAGGGTGATGGATAGGGCAGACCCTGGGGACCAAGCCTGTGGCCAGCAGGGGGAAGGAGGCCTGGGTAGATAGGTGCAGAGCCCCTTGTAGGGACCCCAGAGCTGAGCTGGGGAGATGCTGTGTGGGCCAGTACACCATATGGGAGGCTCCTCCCAGGACATGTGTCTTGGTGCGTCTTGAGAAGACTGACCACCAGCCCAGCGGATGGCATTCACCAATCTCTCCTCTAGAGCCAGGTGAGGGGCTGAGAAAAGTTTCATTTCTTTTTTTGGGGCCAGGAGGGTGCCAGGGACTGAACCCAGGGGCACTCACTCAACCCCTGAGCCACCTCCCCAGCCCTTTTTCTATTTTATTTAGAGACAGGGTCTTGCTGAGTTGCTTAGGGCCTCGCTTAGTGACTGAGGCTGGCCTCCACCTTATGATCCTCTTGCCTCAGCCTCCCAAGCCACTGGGATTATAGGCGTGGGCCGTTTTTCCTCTTAACAGTGAGCAGGTTGCATATTTTTTTCAAGTCCATGGATTTTGGACTGTTCAATCTACCACGGGATATGTGTTTCCAGACTTGATTATCCAGTTCCCTCTCAACATTGACATTGGAGGTCGTGTGTGTATGTGTAAATTTTATTGTTATAAGCAAGACTGCCAAGGGCGTTCTTGGTCACGCATCTCTGAGTAAGGGTGAATGTAAGACAAATCCCTAGAATTTGAATTGCCAGAGGAAAAACTTGGAAAATTGCAATCACATAAGTTCTTACCAAACAGCTCTCAGAAAAGTTGTCTTAATTTACATTTTCTTCTTCATTGATCTCCTTACCAGCAATGGGTTGGTCATTTGGGTCTTATTTTTTATTTTTTTTTTTTGCAAAAGAGGTGGTGAATATATTCTTGATTTAATTTGCATTTCTCTCATTCAGAGTGAAATTGGGCTTCTTTTCCTGTGACATCTTTTTTGGAGGGTGGGAAAGCGTTTGAACTTCTTTCATAAATTACCTGATCATCTACTATGTGCATTTTTCTTATGCTGTAATTTTTCCTCAATGGTTTGTGATGGTATGTTAGGGAACTTGACCTTCATCTAAGATTCTGGTGGTAAATAATTTTCCCCTAGTATTTTTTTTTTGTTTTGTTTTGTTTTTAACTTTTGAAATGGACATTGTGCTGGACTGAAGTCCTACAGTTTTACATACCCAAATCTGTCAGTCTTTCATCCATTCTGGTTTCTGGATTTGATATCAATGCTTAGAAAGGCTTTTCTCACACCAAGATAAAATAAAAAAAACCACCCACGTTTTCTTCTATTACATTTTTAGATTCATTTTTGACATTTGAATTTTAATGCTTTTCGATTTTTTTTTAGTATAAGAAAGTAGAGATTCAGCTTTATTTTTTTTTCTAAATGGTTGCACATTTATCCCAACACCAGTTATTAAGCTACATACCCTTTCCCCCAATTTTTGTCCTTTTTTATCTGCTGTTAAACACTCAGAGATTCATGGACTTATTTTTGGATCTTTCTGTGCTTTTCCATTGATGTATCTGTTCATGTTTTGAATACTTTTGTCAAGTTCAATTGAGTTTTTTTTTTTTCTGTCAAAAAATTCAATTAGAATTTTGATTTAGGAAGGATTGACATCTTTACAACTTGAAGTCTGCCTATTCAATAAGAAGGTAGGACTCCCCAATTATTGTATCTTATTCTATGTCGCTTATTTGAACTCCAGATCCTTGTCTTCATGTAAGGTTCTACATTCCTCTAAATTTTTTTCCTGGAAATTTTATATCTTCAGTTGCTATTGAGAGTGAGCCTCGGTCTTTCCTTGTATTTTTAGCAGTCGATGTTTTATATAAGAGAAAGGTGGGATTTTTTGGGGGGGAAGTACCAGGATTGAACCCAGGGCTGCTCAACCACTGAGCCACATCCCCAGCCCTTTTTATGTTTTATTTAGAGACAGGGTCTCGCTGAGTTGCTTAGGGACTCGCTAAGTTGCTGAGGCTGGCCTCCACCTTGCGATCCTCCTGTCTCAGCCTCTCTGGCTGCTGGGATGACAGGTGTGCATCACCATGCCTGGCCTGAAATCTCCAATTCTTATCAAGCCCTTCCACATTTTGTGGTTGCTTCTCTGCAGAACGCCCTCATCTTCAACTACCAAGAAGAAAGTGCTTCTGAGGATATTTCCCAGCATTCTGTTCCCTCACCATCTTCCTGGTTCTCTCCCCAACCCTAGGATGAGGGTAGTTGGCCACAGAGGAATTTCCTGTCCCAGTTTCCCTTAGAACGTTGCTGCAGCCTGTGGAATGGTAGGGTCTAATCTTTCTTCTGACGTGACTCCCTTATAACCAGTTGCACGCTGCAGAGGTGACGCAGGACTCAAGATGAGGTCAGCAGAGGCCATGCAACTTCTGCTTCGAGAGGAAGCGCTCATCTTGGGGCACTGAGCCCCTGTGTCAGCAGCTGGGCTGCTCTGAGGCAGCCATGCTGTGAGGAGGCTCAATAGGGAGGCCCTGAGACCACATGAAGAGAGATGCTGCTAAGGTCGGGTCTCAAGTGCCCTGGAGGCCTGTGGGCTGGAGGTCTGGTCTTCAGCCTGTGACACTTTGTGGGGGTTGTGTGAGGAACCCCTAAAGATTCTCTGAAGGTGGGGCCTAGTGGGAGGAAGTTAGGTTATTGGGGCCATGCTCTTAAAGGAGACAATGGCGCTTGGCACTCTTCCTGTATTTCCTTACTTCCTGGTCAACTTGAGGCGAGCAACCTCTTCTGCCATGAGCTCCCACCATGATGTACTGGGCTGCCACTGGTTAAAAGCAAGGGTCAAGCAACCATGGACTGAAATCTCCAAAACGGTGTGTCAACAATACATCCTTCGCCCTCTAACTTGGTTTTTTGTTTTTGTGTTTCTTTTTTTAGTACCAGGGACTGAACCCAAGGGTACTTCACCACTGAGCCACCTCCCCAGCCCTTTTTATATTTTATTTAGAGATGGGGTCTCGCTGAGTTGCTCAGGGCCTTGCTAAGGGGCTGAGGCTGGCCTCCACCTTGAGATCCTCCTGCCTCAGCCTCCCGAGCCACGGGGATGACAGGTGTGCACCCCGTGCCTGACCTCTAAGTTGATTTTCCCAGGTATTCCCTCACAGCGATGGAAAACTAAGTGACACAGATGCCCAGGCAGCTACTGGTTGCTTGTACCACCTGCTACAACAGCACAATCAAAACTGCTTGATCACGTGCTTCCCGAATCCCTGACCTGAAAGTATAACAGCCGTTATTTGAAGCCACCACCTTTTAGTCGCTAGAGCAGAAGGGAGATGGGGTGTGTGTGTGTGTGCAGGGGGCCGTGTCTCAGCTCCTGAAGGCTTTCAGCTCCTGTTCTGATTTGTCAGAACAGTCACCCCCCTCAATGTGACTTGGATCTTGCTCCTGCTAGAACAATGACCACCGGTGCTTTTGTCGGGAGGAGCAATTGGCCCTTCTCTGGGCTGGCATTTGGCTCTGACCTGTTGCCATGGCAGCGGAGATTGGCATTCCCTTTGCTGTTGGGAAAGGGAGGCCGGCTCCAAGTAGATTTGTTTTTTCCCCCTCATCCCCAAATCTCTTCTCCTCTCAGCCAGTCTCCGCAGTTTAGAATTCATCTGTCTTCTCCACCGCTTTTGCCATCTCGAGAAGAAAAATCTCTGAGCTCGCCTCGTTGAATGGATATCAAAATTATATTTGATTTGAATTTAGCTGCCAAGACGCTGAGTCTTGTCGAGGCTAATCTCCTGTCTCTCTGCAACTTCTTCTTGAGTCGCAGTTAAAGTTTTGCACTGGACCTCACAGCCAGGGGAAGGGGGCCCTTTGGGGAGGGCTGTGCTTCCCGGGCCTGGCCCCCTCTCTTCTGTCACTCATTTCTGTGTGCCTCAGCTGGGAGTCTGGCTGCCACGGTGTGGAGGCAGGAGGGGGAAAGCTGTCCCGGGGGATTGAGAAAAGGCTGGGGAATAACAGAGAAGCTGAGATTGGAACCAACCAGAGAGCAGGTACTGAGGAGAGGGTGGGCAAGGGACTCTGGGAACAAGAGAGCAGCCCCACAGCCTGAAGCAGGGCATCTCACCACCCAGCGCACCATTGATGAATCGATCGATCGACCTAACCATCCTGCAAAACCTTTTATTGTGCATCTACTATGTGCAAAGCTCTTTTCTAGGGGTTGGACCTGGCAGACAAAAAAATCCCTGTCCGTGGGGAACTCTGAGTTTGGGGAGGGGTTCATGACAGCTGCTGCAGAAACAGGGAGTGTGGGGGAGGGGGCGGGCATTGCAATTTTACATAAGATACTCAGAGCGGGCCTCCCCTGAAGGACACGATCCACCATGTAGAGAGAGGGAGGGATTTTGGGGGCATCTGCATGAGAACAGGCTCTGGAGGTGGAAGGAACAGTAAATGCAAGGGCCCTGTGGCCTGGGGACTCCCTGGGCTTCTTCAAGAAATAGCAAGGAGGATGGTGAGTGAGGAGGAGCCAGGCTGAGGACGAGGCTGCGTGGAAGTCAGACTTGGCCTTTCACAAAGATGGGAAGGAGCATCAAAAAGGTACGGGGGTTGCCAGTTTGGGGGTTCTCATGTTCCCTCTGCCTCTGGGAAGGCCTCCAGTGACGGCTGGAGAGAGCTTTGGGGAGGCTGGGCTTGCAGAGTCTCCACTGATAACAAGCTCACGGCTGCTCACTCACACCAGGGCTAGGGGACGTGGACCCACCAGAAACCCCGGCAGAAGTTTCTCATGGGCTCCTTTGAGGACCAGGTGTCCAGGGCTCTGGGAGGGCAGTAAGGTCACTGGGAGGCACATCTGGACAGAGGCGTGCCTAGCATCTGCCCTTGGAATGAGAGGGGAGACCATGAGGGAGAGAGAGAGACAGACAGATGGAGACCAAGAGGGGCAGGGAGCCAGAGGGGACATGCACGGGGCGGGTGATAAGCTTGTGTCCTTCGTAGAACATCAGCGTTGATACCTGCGTCCCCGCTGACACCAGGTCAGGTGATGCTCTGCTCCTCTGAGCTCCACTTACTTCAGGAAGCACGGGGGGGGGGGGGTTCCCCATGCTTCAGAGGTGAGAAGGCCCCAGTGCCTTTCGGCCTGGTAGGGGACAGGGTGGCACCTGGCAGATGGGCTTTCACGGTGACAACGTCCTCTTGGTCCTGAGATGGTCCCCTGGGCTCCACAGATAGGAGGGTCTCTCCCAGGATCCCCTGCAGCCAGTGGGACCCAGTAGGCAGAGAAAGGCTGACAACCCAGACTGAGGCAAGAGGAGGGTGACGGATTCAGGGAGGAAGCCTGGACAGGGGCGAGGAGCCCCGGCATCCAGAGGGCAGACCCGCTGCCCACGATCTCTGCCCAGAGATGAGCAGGACCGTCTTGAACTCTGCAGATGGATGTCAGGGGACACTGGCTGGGTAGACTGACCTGCTCCAGAAGAAGGGAGTCACCTGCCTCAGCCCTGAGCCAGTAATGGGGAGGCTGACCTCTGGACTTTACACTGTGAGGAATGAAACTTTTTTTTTCTTTTTTTGGTCCCAGAGATTGAACCCAGGGGTGCTTACCCACTGAGCCACATCCCAGCCCTTTTTATATTTTATTTAGAGACAGGGTCTCGCTGAGTTTCTTAGGGCCTTGCTAAGTGGCTGAGGCTGTCCTTGAACTCACCAGCCTCCCGTCTCAGCCTCCCAAGCCGCTGGGATGACTAGCATGCGCCACAGAGCCTGACTGAGACTTTTTGTTTTATCAGAACTTTTTCTTACTCTGTATTGAAAACCTATTTTATTTCTATAGGTGTGCACGCTGGCACATCTTACACACATAAGTTGATGGGAACAGAGGCATTTTATCATGGTAACGTCATTAATTCTTTTGAGAAATAATCAACTAATTTTGTTATTTCTTCTTAGTTGTATGAATTCTTCTTCAGTCATAAGCAGGGAGCAGGGAGAAGTCGAGCTTTGAGGTCGGCCAGGCTGGATCTCCTTTCCAAGTCCTGTCTCTGATCGTCAGCAAGCCTTTCTTTCTGGGCCTCAGTTTCCTTATGCCTAAAATGGGCTTGGTCATGGCCCCTCACCAGCTCAGGACAGCCGGAACCCTCGGCTTCTCTTGTCTTGGATCAGAGCATGGTCTGGGCCTGAGCTGCCCTGACATCTGACTCTCACTGACCACTGGACAGCTTCCTCCTCCTCCATCTCCTCCTCCTCCTCCTCCTCCTCCCTCCTTCTTCCTCTAATTATTGTTGCTATTACTTTCTAGAGATTTAGCCCAGGGGCCCTTAACCCCTGAGCCACCTTGACTGGACTGGAAGCCCCCCATTGACATTCCTGAGGTAGCATCCAGTCACACAAAACAAATTTCCTTTAAGTAGAAAAATGGCGCCTCCTAGATTGCTTTTTTGATATATTTTAATATACCTGGTAAATTGCTTCAGAATGAATGTTTGTGTCTCTGCAAAATTCACACATGGCAGCCCCAAGGCCCACAGTGATGGTGTCAGAAAGTGGATCCTTGGGATGTGATTAGATGGCGGAAGTGGAGCCCTGGCTGAGGCCATTGGTGTCCTTATAGGAGGCCACAGAGATCTGCCTTGCCCCTTCCACTACGAGAGGACACAGCAAGAAGCTGCCACTTATGATGGAGAACCAAATCCGCCAGCACCTTGATTTTGAACTTCCCAGCCTGGGAGCAATTTCCATTGTTCATAAACCACCCAGGTATAGTATTTTTCTAGAGAAGTCTGAATGGACTGAGACACACAGAGCCACTGGACTATTGCAATAGAAATACTTGACAATCGTAATGGTTAATTTGAATTATCGACTTGATTGGATTAAGAGATGCCAATGATTAAGAGGTTTCTGGGTGTGTCCATGAGGGCGGGTCTAGGAATGATTGACATGTAGGAGAGCCAACTGGAGTGGAGCCGTTCCCTAAATGTGGGCAGCACCGCCCAATAGGATGGAATAAAAGCTGGAAGAACAAGGGAGCAGATGCAGATGCAGCTCGCTCTTCTTCAGCGGGTTCTTGATGCTGCTTCAATCTTCTGAGGATGTCAGACCCTGGCTTCTTCACTCTTCCAAGGCAAACACTGCCACTGATTCTCCGGGTAGTTTCCAGAAGCCTTGGGCTGGGACTAGGGTAGCACTGTTGTTGATCCCTCTTGTTCTGGGGCTTCCACCTCTTGGACTGTGCAGCTGCTGGTTCCTCCAGCTCTCCAGCTGCAGACGCCATTGTGGATGATCCAGCTTCTGGTGGTGGAAGCCCATCTAATAAACTCCCTTTTATAATCATACTTCCTGTTGATTCTGCTCCTCTAGAGAACCCTGACTAAATATGACCATATATCACCTACAACCATGACTGGGTCAGCAGTGGTGACCCCACTGTCCTTTGGGAGTCACTAGGTTAGCAGAATAGCAGGCAGACCTTTGTGTAAAAGCAGAGTCCAGGCGTGCCTGGTGGGCTAGGAGAGAGATGGCTGAATTGCTCGGGATAGTTAATAAAGAAGGTTGTGGAAATTACTTCAGCAGACTAGGAAGGAGTGTTGGGGGAGGGGTGGAAAGGATGGAGAGAAGCTGAGGGGGTTAGAGGAGGTGGAGAGGAGAGAGAGCGTGCACCCGCATGCTCACTGAGTAGGACGAGAATGCATGACGATGAGTGTTAACATATCTACTGTGACGCTTCATATGCCCTTTCTCCTTCATTTCCTGCTTTCTTGCTTTAGGATTGAGAGCGAGATTCTCTCCTCACTTCTGAGGTTCTCAGGCTCTGTCTGGATGGGGAGGGGAGAACCTCAACGAAGTAACTAACAGAGTCCTGATCTTCTCTCCTAGTGCCTGTAAGGCAGGGCCAACATGCCTTCGTGTATCAGTTAGCTATTGCTGTGTAACAAATCGCCCTACAGTCTGCTGGTTTGAAACCACACACATGATTTCTTACACATCTACAGTTTGTCAGGGCAAGTCTGCTGGGCTCAGATGGGCTGGCTCATGCATCTGGGCCCAGTAAGGGTCAAGCAGACTGCTCTGCTGAGGTCTGGGGTTTCTTGCATGTTTAAGGGTTGCATGGATGTAGGCTGGTTTGGTTGGCTGGTTCCCCATCCAGTTAGTTTGAATTATTCACACAGCAGGTGTTAAGCATTTAAAAAGATGGAGTGGACACTGCAAGGATTCCTGAAAGCTGAGCTCAGAACTGGCTCAATGCCCCCACCCCATTTTACTGACCAAAGCAAGTCAGTCACAGGCCAGCCCAGACCAAAGGGGTGAAGAAAAGGACTCTACATATTTGTAGGAGCAACGTTGCAAAGTATACAGATACAGGGAGGGATGAAGATTTGGGGCCACGTTTGTATCAATGTATCATACCTCCCAACCCATAGATAGCACTTCTGTGAAATCCACCAGCAGAGACCATTGCTGCTTAACCCAAATCTTCGAGGTCCCCCAACAATGCAGTCTCCAGTGTGAGAGGCACAGGACTGATGAGATTATACTTATACTGCAAAAGAACCACAGAGCAGAGGGATCAATAGCATCACTGTAGGCAGCCACTCTGTGTTAGGTGCCCAGGAGCCAGGGGTCCTTCGGATAGGTAGTAGGGAACTGTATCCCTCCATTTTTTGTCACTATAATGAAATACTGGAGGCTGGGTATTTTATAAAGAAAAGAGGTTTACTTAGCTCATAGTTCTGAAGATTCAAGGGCACGGTGTCTGCATCAGTTTAGCTCTGGTGAAGACCTCATGGTGGACGGCTTCATGATAGTGGTAGCACCTCTGAGAAGGTGAGGTCACAGAGTAAGACAGGAAGCCAGAGAGAGAGAGACAGAGACAGAGAGACAGGCTGGGATTTCTGAGAACGGCGCTAACCCCTTTGGAGGCCACGCCCCCAGAGCCCAGCCTCTTCCCGCTAAGCTCCACCCAGCAGGCTCCACCCACCTCTCTACTGCCCCCTGGCGGGCCACTCTTCCATTGCAGGAACCTGCCAGGGACAAACCCCATGCAACCCACAACCATTCACAACGTGGCAGCGTCCGCCCATGCCGCTCAGCCCACCCAACGCTGTCAGCCAGGGAGAAACGACCGTGCCAGAAGAAACTGGGAAATCGTCTCCTGGCCCGAAGGCGTCCTGGGCCTGAACGTCTTGGGCAGGGAACCGTAGGACTAGGGGCGCATATGGTGTTTTTAATCTCGCATTCCAATTGGCAGGGAAGGCTTTGGAAGAGAAAGGACCATATGGGATTTGAACAGCTGGCTTAGTAAATGCAATGGAAGAACAAGATTTGATTTTCTGGACCGTGGCATAAGATGGGTTCTTGGCTAGGACCTGATATTAGGGATCTTAATAGCATGCTTTTGTACCGCACTTAACTGTTTAGAAATCGCTTTTGCAGATTTGCTCTTTCAGTGACCTGGGGTTGAGGGGAGGGTGAATTTTTACCCCATTCCCCAGATGGGGTCAGAGAGGACAAGTTCTTTGTCTGGGATTGTAGGGCTGCTAAGTTTCTGGGCCAGTCTCCCATCCAGATACATCTGACTCCAAAGTCAGTCCTCTTGATTGTATTACTGTGTTTCTAGGAAGAATGGTTTGAAACGATGATTTTCACCTCTTTGTGACACATAGAAGTTTTAAAATGTTATATCAGGATGTATGTGTATATTTCTGTATGCGACTGGTATGTGTAACATGTATGGCGTGTATAGTTTGTGGATATACGTGTGTGGGGTATATGTAGGATGTGCATGCATAGCTTGTATGTGTGCACGTGTGTGTGTGTGTCTGTAGTATGCATATGTGTCTACTATTTGTGAAAAAGAAGGTCAGAGGGAGATATGCCCTGAATTCCGGAAGGAAGTATCTGGGAAGAGAGTCTTCTGTGCGCCTGGGACATTTATATATAAAGAATGGAGACTGGCCAGGGGCGGTGGAGCATGCCTGTAATCGCAGCGGCTGGGGAGGCTGAGGCAGGAGGATCCTGAGTTGGAGGCCAGCCTCAGCAATTTAGGAAGGCTGTGAGCAATTTAGTGAAACTCTATCTCTAAATAAAGTAATAAAGGGATGGGGATGTGGCTCAGTGGTTAAGTACCCCTGGGTTCAATCCCTGGCGCTAAATAAATAAATAAATAAATAATAAAAGGCGATTGGGGATAGTCCCTATGTCCCGAATCTTCTGCGTTCACAACCTGCTTCCCTTGCCGTGGGGCAGTAGAGAAGTCTGTCCCTCCAGTGGGACCACGCATTCTCCTCTCTACCTCTCTTCCTACTGTTGTCTGTGGTCACAGATTCGCTCGCCCGCCTCCTGGTCTGGACAGGCATTCTCTGGGCCACTATGAAGGAGGTGGTGGCTCTGGGGTCCAGCCTCCTTCTCTCTCTTCCGAGGTTCCCTCAGTGATCCACTCAAGCGCTGAGCTCCGCAGCGTGGGCAGCCAGTCTACCTCGCCTCACCACCAGGACCGGATTCTCCTGGTCCCGCCTCCCAGAACCTGCAGGGGAGGAGCATGTGATGGGCTGACCCATCAGAGCGCTGGACAGAGCTGGTCGCTCCCCCCTGCTCCCGACTGGGTGAGTTTCTCCCTAATCTAACCTTGCCCTCTGCCCTTCTTTGGATGTGCACCTAATTATGCCCACCCTTGTCCCACCAGAGGCCAACGGAGGGATGCCCTGTCATCTGCAGCGCTCCTAGATACTCAATAAGTTTTGGATGAACTTTGTGCTCCCGGAAGAGGAAGAGGTACAAGCATCCCACATCCCACGCACAGCATGGCTAACCCAGAATTCTCGCTCTGCGTCTTTTTTTTTTTTTTTTTTTGGTACCCAGGATGGACCCCAGGGGTGCTTAACCCCTGAGCCACATCCCCTGCCCTTTTTCTATTTTATTTAGAGAAGGGTCTCTCCGAGTGGCTTAGGGCCTTGCTAAGTTGCTGAGGCTCGCCTCCAACTTGCAATCCTCCTGCTTCAGCCTCCCAACTTGCTGGGATTACTACCACGCCCGACTTTCTCTCTCTGCATCTTCACTGGAGGAGTTGGAGATTTCCTCCAAGGGTTCAAGGTTGACTCTTCTGACCCCTCCAGCAGACATCAGCTGGTCGTCTCACCTGCCCTGGCTAGATGGCGTGGCCAGGTCTCCTGTCCTGGACAGTGTGCATGCCTGTACTGTGTCTTCGACACATTTGTCCCATGGAGGGGTCCTTCCAGCAGGTTCTGGTTGCTTCAGGGTATGCAGGGAAATGGAGCTGCACACCCTCCTCTCCATGGTATCTCTGGGCATCTCTGTTACCACTCCTAAGGGAACCATGCACCCTCTTTGAAATGGGGCTGGGGATGTGGCTCAGTGGTTAAGCACCCCTGGGTTCCATCCCTGGTACAAAAAAAAAAAAAAAAAAAAAAAAAAAAAAAAAAAAAAAAAAAAGACACAGCAAGAATCTGGGTTAGCCACACTGTGCATGTACAGATTAGAAAAGACCGGGGAATCTGGTGTCAAACACTATCAAATTCCATAGCAAGAGAGTCATTTCCTTACAAATTATCTTTTACATCTTCTAATGGCTGCAAGAAGAATACCTTGATTGGGTGCTAGCAGGCTTTAACACCTTTATAATACGTGCTAATCTCTCTTCTCTTAACAAAGAGGGAGCCGGCCTCCAGCTTCGAGTCTTGCCAAGAAGCAGAATCAAATGAGGGTTTAATGATGTTATTTTGACTTCACTGTGTCTTCTTATATGATGGAAAATGAGACTCCTTGCCATTTATGAAATGATATAAAGTTTCCCATTTGATATATGCTAAATATAAATGAAATGCAAAAAAAAAAAAAAAACAGGAAAGCAAATTGAGGTATGAATTAAAACACAACTAATATTTGAGAAAATGTTAACCTGAGAAAGTCTGGAATAATTAGGGTAAGAGGGAAGGGTGGTTGAAGAGGTGTCTGGCAGTCATTTCCCATCAGGACCCCAAGGGCCACTTCATGCTGTAGGAGAGCAGTGGCCATCCCAGAAACACATCCTAGCACTAGGCTTTTTGTCACTGTGAGCAAAATGTATGACAAGAACAACTTAGAGGAGGCGAAGTTTATTTTTGGTTCTTGGTTTCTGTGGTCTCAGTCCATGGTTGGTTGATTCCATTGCTCTGGGTTGCAGATGAGACAGAACATCATGGCGGAAGGGCATGGTAATGGAGGGTTGCTCAGCCCGTGGCAGCCAGAAAGCAGAGAAAGAGAGAGAGAGCAAGGAGCCAGGGACAGGGTATAGTCCTCAAGGCCACGCCCCCCAGTGACTACTTCTCCCTGCATGCCACAATCACCACCCAGTAGTCCATGCAGCTGTCAGTGGATCAATCTAGCAAACAGTTCACTGATGAGGTCAGACCCCAAGTTATTGCCTGAAAGTCCCACCTCTGAACCTTGCTGCATTGGGGATTGTGCTTTCAAAACATGAACTTTGGGGGGAACATTCCAGATCCAGACCATAACCACACCCAAAGCACCATTGGCATGCTTGATAAACAAAGGTCAAGTCCTGGTCATTGGTTTCTGGTAGTTTCTGGGACCTCTATGCTGCATCCTTGAGCAAGAGTGAAGGGACAGTGGCATCTCCATCATTTATCCGCCATGGACTGGGGAGGGGTGGGCCAAAGACTCAACTCGGGAGGATCTGTCCATTTTTTGGTGAATCTAACAGTGCTGGAATCTTGAGAGCCATCTTGGGCTTGAAGGTAATATTCTGCTATGGTTTGGATATAATTTGAGCATTTTCCAAAGGTTCACAGATAAAGACTTGGTCCCCAGAGTGGTGCTAACTTAATGAGAGATCCTTAGGTCATTGGGGAATGTGCCCTTCCAGAAGATTGGGGCATGCCCCACATTCTCTCTGTCTCTCTCTCTCTCTCCACCTTTCTGCTCTGATTGGAGATGTGGTCACTCTCTCTGACATGTACACCTACCATTGTCTTCTGCCACCCTCACCAGAGTTCAAAGCAATGAGGCTACCCGATCTTGGACTTCAATTTTCCAAACTATACAATAGATAAACCTTTTATCTTTTTGTTAGTTGTCTCAGGCATTTCATTACAGAAACATGAAGCTGACCAATACATGTGTTGAAATTGACAAAGAATAAAGGTATAAGGCTCTGGGTCCTAGAGCTTCCTTTTGGGTGGGAGAATGAAGTCTCTTATCTAAGCTACTTTTAATTGGGGTTTCTGCTCTTTACAGCCACAAAGCAGCCCAACTCACACACACATACACACACACACAGAGTAAGGCGCAGGGTCTCAGGGACCAGGGAGCCAACACTTTTGCTTCTGTAACGAGTGCCCCTCTTTGTGTTTGCCTTGTCTTTCCAGTTCTTTTCCCTCTGAGAAGCAGCATGTTTTCTTTTATCCTCCTTTATGTAATCCAAGCCCATGAAGGCAGCTGTAGGAAACTCATTTGGTCTGTTCTCTCCTGGGATGCCTTTGAATGTCTAGATAAGCCACTTCTCAGTGGAGAAGGCCATGGCAGTGCCTGTACTCCAGCCTCTTACAGGCTGCACGCGGCCCAGGGTGAAGCTCTGGAACCTGTCCCACTGTGCTCTGCTTGGTCGAGGGCAGATTTCTCCCCTAAGTCAGGTACCACTGGAAGGGCATAAATGAGGAAGGTCCACTCTCACCTCCAGCCCCACCACATCCCGATCAGAGGCTGCCAGGGAGATTTGAGACCTCATGGGTCCTCCTTCCTGGGTTACTTGGATGGCAGGGGGTGAGGTCAGGATGACCTGGTTATTGTTTCTTATGGTGACTATTTTTTGAAGTGTTCATTTTAGTTTTTACACTCTCAGCTTTATTAAAAATTGATTTAAAAATCTGTCTATGTCTATATGTAACTAACAAATGAAAATTGCATATATTCAAGGCATAGAATGTGTTATTCTGACATATGTATGTATTTTGAAATGATAAAAATCAAGATAATTAACACATTCAGTGTCTCATTTATCTATCATCTTCTCATGGTGAGAACCATTGTATCAATTTCCAACTGTGTGATACATGCACTAGATGTGATTAATTAATGTGCTGATAATACACCATGTACACCATGCCAACGATCTAGGACATATCCACCCTGTTGGTCTGACCAACAACCATCTATACACACCCCGTGGTCTCCTACCAACCACATCTTCCTGATTGCTATATATTTGACTATTTTAGATTCAATAAATGAGTGAGATCGTATGGCATTTATTTTTCTGTGACTGGCTTTCTTCACTTACAATAAGGTGCTTTAGGTTAATCCATGGTGTTACCAATAGCAGGCTTTCTGCTTCTCCTTTAAATGCTACATGGTATTCCATAGTGTGCATGCATGCACACATATGTATGCATGGGTGTGGATGTACATATGCATGTATGCAAGCATGTTTGTGTGTATGCATATACATGTGTGTTTGATGTGTGCATGCATGCAAATGTATCTGTGAATGTGCATGCATAGGTGTGTAAATGTGTGCAAATATACTTATGTATGCATGTAACATGACTGTATGTATGGGCGTGAATGCATGCATAATAATGTATGCACATGCAAGTGTACTATATGCATACATGTATGTGGTGTGTGTATGTGTGAGTTCATATGTATGTGCACACTTAAGTGGGAATGTGTGTAAACACGCATGTAAGTGCATGTTGTCAGTGTGTAAGTATGAAAGTGAATGTGTATGTAGATGTGTGAACATATGTAAGTGTGTAAGCAAGGGTGAGAGTATGTAGGTGTGTGTGAGTATGTAAGTGTGCAATGCTGCTAATGTGTAAGTGTATGTGCATGTAAATGTGTAAGCATATAAGTGTGGTTCACATGTGCAGGTGTGAGTGCATAAGCATGAAAGCATGTAAGTGTGTGTGAGCATATGTGAGCATGAAAGGGTGTGAATGTGTGTATGAGCAGGAATGTGTGGAAAGCATATATGTAGACATATGTGGGTATGTAAGCATGTAGGTGGGTAAGTTTGTTGTGTTAACATATTTGTGCATGAGTGTGTAAGCATTTAGATCAGTTGGTAAGCATGTATGGGTATGCACTTGTATATCTGTACATGCACACATGCCCAACACACATGTATGCATATATGTAAAAATACACGTATGTGGGTACATGTAGACATACAAATATCTCACATGTATCATATGTGTGCATGTGGTTGCATGTATGATTGTGTGTATGTATGTGTATGTGTGGATAAGTGTATGTGTGTATATTTGCACCATATGCATTTATGTATTCATATGTGTGTATGTGTACATGCATATGCACACATGTGTGTATGCATATATGTATGCTTATGGGTAGCTGCATATGCATGAAAAGGTTTGTTTCCATGCAAGTTACCATGCATGCAGATACAATACACCTATGTGTACAGAAGCACACACATGTAAACATGTACACATATAAATGCATATATGTATGCATGTCTGTGTGCAAATATTCAATTTACATGTGTACGCAAGCATATGCATGTACACATGTAAGTATGTGTTGCTAGTGCACATATATGAACATATATGTACACATGGATATGTGTACGTATGTGTACCCATGTCTGAGCATGCACACTTATGCATACGTAGATCTTGTACACATGCTTCCATATGTACATGCATTAATACACACACATGTATGCACACAATATGTATATGTACACATGTATGTACACACATGCACAAAATATACATGCATGATGCAATGTTAGTACATGAGCACACATCTGTTCAAACACGTACATGTGTACAATGATTAGATGTTTTCTAGGCATATGAACATATATGCACATGGGTACATGCATGTACACAGGTACACATTTATGAGCATGGACACACTTTTACACATTAGAATATGCATACTAACATACACACATGTATATGTCACACATATGTATGCACATATGTGTGCATGCTTATATCTGTGTATCGATGTACATGTGTGTATATCTGTGCTTATGCAAATGGTACACATATGAGCACATATGTTTGCATATGTATACATGTGTGTAGGCATACATGAAAACATACATTTGCATACATATACACCCATACAGAAGCATACATGCATAAAAACACTTGCACATATATACAACTATATGTAAATACAACTGCATATGTGCATACACATGGTGACATACATACACACATGCACACAGAAATATCATGCATGCATATACAGCTACAGATGCATGCATACATGCACTTAGAGTTGCATATGAATCCACACATATACATACTTATGCTACATATATGCATACAATTCTATCCACACCTATACACTATACAAATATTTATGCCCATGCTCACATATGCATACATATGTACCCATACAAACATACATACCAATACACACATACATCTGCATGTACACAGATGCCCTCACATACTTATGAATACATACACACAATTATACATACATACATGCACACATACTTATGCATATACACATTAAAATAATGCACACATATAAGCACACACAAACATACATGCATGCACACACACATGTACACGTACATATACACATAGGCACACATGCATAATACAGATACAAATATGCCTGTATATGTTGATGTGTGTACATTTATATATTTGTGCATGCATAAATGTTAATATGCAAGGAAATATACATTTGCATACCTACAACCTACACATAATCACACAAGTATATACACACATGCACACATATACATGTGCATACACACAGATGTGCACATGCATATGCATTGTACATACATATACAGTGTACATAAACTGCACACACATAAAATCATATATTTGCATTCAAACATACACATGCATAATACACATAGACATGTTCATGCTCATGAATACACAAATACCTATGCATAAATATACATATGCATACATAATACATAAACATACATACACAATGCATTTGCACACACTCATACATATGCATACCTGCACACATACATATGCATGCACACACATGTGTGCATATACACACGCTACACACTCAGGTACATATACGCACATGCATATGCATATTTACATACATACACACATACACCAGTATGCATGCACAGACATTTAGGCCTTTTATCCATTCGGAGTTGATTCTTGTACATGGTATGACATAGTCCAATTTCATTACCCTGCATGTGAATATCCTATTTTCCCCAACACCATCTATTAAAGAAACTGTCCATTTCCTACTGTGGGTTCTTGGCACCCCTAGTCAAAGATCGATTGAATATAATGCATGGAATTATGTGTGGGCTATCTATTCTGTTCCATTGTTCTGGATTTTTGTTTTTGTGCCCCTACCATACTGTTATATTTTAAATCAAGGAATGTAATACCTTCAGTTTTATTTTATTTTAATTTTTTGATCAAGATTACTTTGGTTATTTGCAGTGCCATATATATTTATAGATTTTCTTCCTATTTTTGTGAAGTTTTTATAGGGATTACACTGAATGTGCAGATTGCTTCAAGTTGAATGGACATTTTAACAATATTAATTTCTCCAATCACTGAACATGGGATATCTTCCCATTTACTCATCTTATTCAATTTCTTTCCTCAATGTACAGAGATCTTCAACTCCTTGGTTAAATTTATTCCCAAGTATTTTATTCCTTGTGATGCTACTGTAAATCAGAATTTTTTTTTTGTTAATTTGTTTTTCAAATAGTTCACTGCTAGTGTGTGGAAATGTAGTTGATATTTGTATGTTGATTTTGTATCCTGTCATTTTAATAAATGTGTTCAACAGCTTTATTTTGTACTTGGGATTGAACCCAGGAGTGCATAACCACTGAGACACATCCCAAGTTTTTTAATTTTTTATTTAGAGACAGGGTCTTGCGGAGTTGCTTAGGGCCTTTCTATGTTACTGAGGCTGGCCTCGAACTTCCAATCCTCCTGCCTCAGCCTCCCGAGCTGCTGGGATTAGAGGTGTGCATCACCACACCTGGTTTCCTAACCACTTTTTAGGTGGAGTCTATAGTGTTTTCTCCACATGATCTCATCTGATTTGAAAACATACCTAAAGTTTTTCTTTTCCAATTTGGATGCCTTTAATTACTTTAATGGATCTAAGATTTTCAGTACTATGTTGAATAAATGTTGAAAAAGTGTGGGTACCCTAGCCTGATCCTGATCTTAAAAAGCTTCCAACTTTTCCCCTTGACTGATGTTAGCTGTGGGCTTGTAATACATGGCCCTTATTATGTTGAGATTAATGCTATGTCCAATTTGTTGAGAGTTTTTTTTTTAATCACCAAAGGATATTGAATTTTATCAAACACTTTAGAACATCTATTGAAATGATCATATGATTTATATCTTTCATCCTCTTAATATTCAGTGTCTCATATTTATTGATTTGTGTATGTTGAACCACACTCGTATCCTAGAGCTAAATCTATTCATAAAGTATACACTTTATGTATGCTTTAACGTGCTGTTGAATTCAGTTTGCTAGTGTGTGGGTGAGGATTTTTAGATCTATATTGCCCTTTGTTTTCTTTTCTTATAGTGTCCTAATCTGACTTTGGTGTGAGGGTAATGCTGGCCTCAAAAAATGAGTTTGGAGCTGGGTGTGGTAGTGCACACCAGGAATCTCAGTGGCTCAGGAGGCTGAGGCAGGAGGATCGAAAGGTGGAGGCCAGCCTCAGCAACTTGGCAAGGCCCTAAGCAACTCAGAGAGACCCTGTCTTTAGATAAAACATTTAAAAAGGACTGGGGATGTGGCTCAGTGGTTAAACGCCCGTGGTTCAATCCCTGGTACCCCCTCCTCCAAAAAGTTTAGTTTGGACATATTCCCTCCTCTTTAATTTTTTTGGAAGAGTTCGAGAAGGATTGGCATTAATTCTTCTTTAAATGCTTAGTAGAATTTGCCTAGAAGCCATCTGGCCCTGGGCTTTTCTTTGTTGGGAGGTTTTGGATTACTGATTCAATCTCCTTACATGTTATTGACACATTCAGATTTTCTAATTCTTCGTGATTCAGTCTTGGTACGTTGTATATTTCTAGGAATTTATCCAGTTTTTATAGGTTATCATTATTTTGGCATACGGTTGATTAGAGTGGTCTTTTGTGGTCTTTGTCAGTATCAGTTAATTATCTCCTATCTTATTTATAATTTTATTCATTTGAATCTTCTTTTTTTGATTAGCCTAGCTAAAGGTTTGTAGACTTTTTTTTTTTATCATTTCAGGAAAGCAACCATTTCATCTATCTTTTCTACTATCTTTATAGTCTCCATCTCATCTCAAATTTTAATTATTTCCTTCCTTCTGATAACTTCAGATATAATTCATTCTTTCTTTAATTCCTTCAAGTCTAAAGCTGCATTGTTTATTCAAAATCTTTCTTTTTCATTTTTTATCATTATAAACTTTCCTCTTAAGAAATGTTTTTGTTGTGCTGGGCAAGGTGGTCCACATCTGTAATCCCAGCAGCTCGGGAGGCTGAGGCAGGAGGATTGTAAGTTGGAGGCCAGCCTCAGCAATTTAGTAAGGCCCTAAGCAACTCAGCGAGACCCTGTCTCTAAAGAAAATATAAAAATGACTGGGGATGTGGCTCAATGGTTAAGCACTCTTGGGTTCAATACGCAGTATTAAAAAAAATGCTTTCATTGCATACCAGAAGTTGTGGTATATTTTTAAATTTTTCTCTTTTGATTTCTTCTTTGAGCTATTTGTTGTTCAGGAGTGTATTGCTTAATTTCCACACACTTGAGAATTTTCCAAAATTCTTCCTCTTGTTGACTTCTCATTTTATGCCAGTCATAAAAGCTATTTGAGATTATCTAAATTGTCTTAAATTTGTTAAGACTCATTTTCTGTCCCAACCTATACTCCTTGAGAATGGTACATTCATGCTTGGGAAGAGTGAGTTCGCTGATTCTATGGGGTGAAATGCTCTGTATACATTTCTGGGAGAGCCACTGGATCTGTAATGTTATTCAACTTCACTGTTTTCTTATTTATTTATTTCTTTTGTCTAGATCATCTGTGCATTGTTGACAGCGGGCATTGAAGTCCCCTTCTATTTCTGTATTGTTATTTATTTCTCTCTTTAGCTCTGCCGATAATTGCTTTATATATTTGGAGCTCCAGTGTTGATTGCTTATGTGTTTGCAATTAGTATTCCTGATGAATTGACTCCTTTAATCATTATTGTCTCTTGTGACCAATTGGGATTGAAAACTTTGTTTTTTTAATCTGGTGCAAGCATAGCCATCTGTTCTTTCTTTTGGTAACCATTTGCATAGATTTATCGTCACAATTCCTTAATTCTAAAGTGAGTCGCATAGAGCCCATCTTATTTTCTTTTTATGCAATCAGTCATGCTGTATCTTTTAATTTGATAATTCCATCCATTTTAATTATTGATACATAAGGACTTACTATTGCCAATTTGTTATTTTTTTCTATTTTGTATTTCCTTTGACTCTTTATTTTTAAATCTCTGGCCGCCTGCTTTTGTAGTTTATTGATTTTTTTTTCTCGTTGTCTTTTGTGCATCTATGATGTGTCTTCACCTCTTGGTTTCCTTGAAGCTTACAGAAAGTATCTTATACTGATAGTATTTTATTTTAAGCAGATAACAACTTTGATCACGCACAAAAAATATACCTTCACCCCCCATGCACATATTTTATGCTACAATGTCACATTTTACACTTTTCATATTTAATCAATTGACAAATTATTGAAATAGTAGTTATTTTAATACATTTGTTGGTACCTTTTATGCTAGAATTAGAAAGTGATTTACACACTATTGCAATATTGTTCTGGATTTTATTATACATTTATCTTTACCAACAAATTTTATACTTTAATATGTTTTCATGTTATTACTAAACATTACCTTTTGCTTTTACCTGGAAAAACTCTTTTTCTACTTCTACTATTTCATGTAGAACAGTGGGCGTACTGGTGGTGGACTTCCACATTGGTTTGTCTGGGAATGTATTTATTGTTTCTTCGTTTATGAAATGCAACTTTGCTGTCTATAATAGTTGTAGTTGGCAATTTTTTCTTTTGGCACTTCGGAAATATCCCACTCCCTTCTGTCTTGTAAGATATTTTCTCTAAAAATATCTGCTGATAGCCAGGCGTGGTGGAGCATACCTGTCATCCCAGTGGCTCAGGAGGCTGAAGCAGGAGGATTGCAAGTTGGAGGCCAGTCTCAGCAAAAGCGAAGCCCTAAGCAACTCAGTGAGACCCTGTCTCTAAATAAAATATAAAAAGGGCTGGGGAGGTGGCTCAGTGGTCGAGTGTCCCTGAGTTTAATCTTCAGTACCCGCCTCAAAAAAAAAAAAAAAATCTGCTGATAACCTTGTAGAACTTCCCTTGTGTATGAAGAGTCTCTTCTCTTGTGGTTCCAAGATTATCTCATTAATGATGTCTGAAATTTTGATTTTAATATGTTTTGGCATATCCTCCTTTAAATAAATCTTACTTGGGATCCTTTGACCTTCATGAATCTGGATGTTCACATTCCTCCAAAAATTTTGGGAAACTTCAGCCAGTATTGCTTTAAATAAACTTTCTGATCCCTCTATCTCTTTTACCCTTTTAAGGGTCCCATAACTCATGCCTTTGTCCCTTTGATTTTTCTCCTATGCCCTTTTTATTGATCTTTCTTTTTGCTTTTCTAAGCAGTCAATTTCTTTTCTTTTCTTTCTTTTTTTTTTTTTGTACCAGAGATTGAACCCAGGGATGCTTAACCACTGAGCCACATCCCCAGCCTTCTTTTGCATTTTATTTAGAAACAGTATCTCACTGAGTTGCATAGGGCCTCACTCACTTGCTGAGGCTGGCCTCCAACTCTCAATCCTCTTGCCTCAGCCTCCTGAGCTGCCAGAATTGCAGCAGTGTGCTACTGTGCCTGGCTATGTGGTCAATTTCAAATAATGTGTCTTGAAGTTCACTGATTCCTCCTTCTTCATTGAGTTTGATGCTGGAACTCTCTATTGTATGTTTTAATCCTGTATTGCATTTTCAGTTACAGCATTTGGTTCTTTTAAATTATGTGTGCTTCTTTACTAAATCTCCAATTGGGTTCACCCATTTTTTTCCTGATTTTATTTCACTGTGTTTTCTTCCAGCTCATTGAGAGTCTTTGAATTCTTTTTGAGGTGTTCATAGGTTTCCATTTCTTAGGGATCAGTTGCTGGAAATTGATTAATTTCCTTCAATGGTGTCCTGTGAACTTGGTTATTTTTCGTTCCTGCATTGGTGTCTGTGTAATTTTGAAAGAGGAGATATATTTTCAGTCTTATTTCTAATTTTAAAATTTGTCTCAATTAGTTATGCACGACTGTAGAATGCACTTTGATATATCACATATAATGGAGGGTAATTTCTCATTCTTCTGCTTCTACATGATGTAGATTCCACTGGTCGTATAGTTATATATGTACATAGGATGTCTGATTTATTCTACTACCCATCTCTTCATTCTTTACAGACTTGTTTCAGCATGTGAAGACCCACCGTTGGGACCTGGCCTGACGGGATGGCCTCTAGGGACATAGCCAGTGGAGATTGAGCTGGGTCATGTGGCTGTTCATGATCCACGCTGGGATCTCAGTTGGAAGACCTGTAAGCAGGTGATCAAATGGATGTGGGTGTAGATCCTGTCTGGTCCCTGCAGAGAGATGATTCTGCCTCTTGTACCTTGGTCAGTAGGGTTGGTGTTGGGATGAGGGCTTGGTTCAAGGTCCCCGGATGATGGACCAGTTATCAGGAATGTAGATGGATGTGACTTCCTCAGGGTCCCTGAGAAATTTTCCATTGGGCTACTGGGAGGCTCCCTGGGCAAGAAGTACTGGCCCCCAGATCTTTGCTGAAAAGACTGAAACAGTCACATTGCTTCTTCAGGGACAACTGCTTAGACCAGGGTCTTTAGGCCTGCTTCTGTGGACATAGGTTTTAGGGATTTTTTTTTTCATACCAGGGATGAGACACAGGGGCGCTTAATCACTGAGCCACATCCCCAGCCCTTTTTATATTTTATTTAGGGACAATGTGTCACTAAATTGCTCAGGGCCTCTCTAAGTTGCTGAAGTTGGCCTCCAACTTGCCATCCTCCTGCCTCAGCCTCCTGAACTTCTGGGAGTACAGGCATGCTAAAGGGCTGTTTGAAGACTCGCCATGGGATTGAGCTTGGTGGTTATACCCAACCACAAGGGCATGCGTGACTGAAAGTGAGTTTTTGGCATGAGATTTTTCTGTTTCCATATAGGTATCCACTCTACGGTTTTACTGTTTTTCTTTGGTTCACTAGGTATTAGCATAGGAGATTCTACGACCCTCTCTCATCTCACCATCTTTACTCCGACTTCACCTTGGCCGGACTTTGTGGTCCCTCTTCTTCAGCAACCCACTTTGTCACAACCCCCATCAAGAGTGGTGACTGTCTCAAGCAAGGTAGAGGTACAGACCTGTCATATTTCACAGGATCGCATCTTTTAAAAAGCGATTGAGAATCGAGGGTTTCCTAGCCAGCACCAGACCTGCTAAAGGGGACAGGGACATGACATCATGACCCTCTCTGTCATGAACCTTCTGAGGCTGCATTTAGAACATTATGTTCTATGTTATTGCTTATTGCAAGACAAAATAGAAGCCATATTTTTATGGTGTGGGTGTGGGTGGCCCCAGAAGCCCCCGTGGAGACGGTGCAGGAAGGTCAGAGGGGACACGATCGGGTCCTGAGAGCCTCAACCCGGTCAGTGCCTGGCTCCCTGGGGGATCCGCTGGGGCACCTGGAGGCAGGTGGTGTGGTGAGGAGGTGGCACTGGGGCCTGGCTCTGGGGACACATCTGCATCTGGGAGTGGAGTCTCTCTGCCTCCTGGTCCCCAGGGGAGCTGCTTCCCTGCACCACACTCTTCCTCCATGAGGTTCAGCCTCCCCTCAGGCCCGAGGAACGGAGCCGGCCGTCTGTGGACTGAGCCCTCTGCCACCCTGAGCCCCAAATCCACTCCTCCTCCTCTACAGTGGTTCTTGTCAGATTTGTTATCACAGTAGCAAAAAGCTGACTAAAACACCTATTCTATTATAGAAGCCCAGGACAGAACAGACTTTTGCTGTATTAAAAATAAGTAAGTAAATAAATAAAGGCAATTTGTGAAAAAAGGTTTAGGTTGGTGGATTAGAGCAAGATTTTCAGAGTCAGACAGACGTAGATCTGAATCTCAGTTCTGTTTTTCTAGCTGTGTCTATAAATGTGCAATATGTTCTTATTTAATTAAGGAAAAGAACATGGGAAAACCATTTTTTCTGTCCAAGCCTCAGATTATTTCCCTGTTGGTTGTTATTAGGGAGATTAAGATTATGCATGTGACGTGCCTCCGTCTGTATTGAAGTCAGGTGAGATCGTCACCCTTCTGTACAACATTTAAAGAAATACAACCCTTGGGTACATTTCTGTGCATCAAACACTAATTTACAATACTTGTTAATGATCATTGTTTGATTCCATCCTGGTTTTCTCACAGATACAAACAAAAATAACATTATGAAATACCGCTAAATCCCCAAGTCCATGCCAGACTCACAGTTGTTATTCCTTAACCCACAATGTCAGCTATTGCTAACCCTTCACTTCCAGCCCAATGTGTTCAAAACTGAGTTCCTAATTGAGTCTGATGGTGAACACCTGGAATCCCAGGTGGCTTGGGAGGCTGAGGCAGGAGGATCTCAAGGTGGAGGCCAGCCTCAGCAACTTAGTGAGGCCCTCAGCAACTCAGCCAGACCCTGTCTCTAAATAAAATATAAAAAGGGCTGGGGATGTGGCTCAGTGGTTAAGCACCCCTGGGTTCAATCACTTGTACAAAACAAAACAAAAAAATCCCTTTACCCACTCCCCAAGAGAAGTAGGACTCCTTCCTTCCAACGTCCCCGTTCAATCGAGTGTTAATTTCCCTCAAGTTGCCAATTTCCCATTCTAGAACATACACTGCTAAATGTCCTCTCCTGTGTCTGTGACCCCGTCACATTTTAATCTGCATATCAGACCCAGAGTCCTGAGATCTTTCTCATTCTCAGTACATGGGCTTTGCTTCTCCGATGAGACTGGCCATAAGTTTTCTCTTGAATTCTCGATGCCCCCTCTCCTGAATTCTCCAGAGCTCCGTGCAGTGCTGAATAAGCTGTGGGTGCTTAAGAAGTGGTTACTAAGTACGCTGTAGGCGTGGGTGACCACCTGATCTAAAATAGTCTCCCTTTTTCCCTTTTTTTTTTTTTTTTTGATACCAGGGATTGAACTCAGGGGTGCTTACCCACTGAGCCACCTCCCCAGCCCTTTTTCTATTTTATTTAGAGACAGGGTCTCACTGAGTTGCCTAGCATCTTGATTTTGCCGAGGCTGGCCTCCAACTTGTGGTCCTCCTGCCTCAGCCTCCCGAGCCACTGGGATTCCAGGTGTGCACCACCATATCTCCCTCCTTTCCCTTCACTCTTGATTCTCTCACCCCATTTACTTTCTTTGCTACTTCATGCGAAATGGCTCCATTGTTTTTTTTTTTTTTTTTTTTTTTTTTTGGTCAATTTCCTTTTTGGATCCAAGAGAACAGAAGTACCCAAGGGCCATTGGCATCATCTGATTGTTTTTTCTTCCTTCTATCCCTGCCACCTCGCTGTCAGATTCACTCAGCACATAGTAGGTGTTCAGGAAACCTGCCTGTGATGAACAAAGTCATTGTATATTGGGTTCTGAGAGGAGGTCATGGAGAACTCTTTTGTGTGGGTGGACACACTTGGTTAAACAGGATAAAGGGAGGCCAAGGAAAGGGAGAGAGAGAGAGAGGGGCCAAGACCCGCCTTCTCTCGCACACACGGCTCCAGTTAATCGTACCTGGTGACAAGTCACCGGGAGTCGGCTCAATACCTTTTTACCTGTCTGATGGCCTAATCAAAGTCTGCCTGCCTTAATCCCGGGCTCCATCCCTCACATTGATCTCCAGCCAGAGGACAGAGAGGAGCCCAGGCCTGGGAGCTGAGAGTGCAATTAACAGCCATGCGGCTTCATTCCCAAGCTGTCACCCGGCCACTGGCCCTAATGCGGCAGGATTTTTTTCCCGCACCCCCTTCCCACTGCCACCTGGGCTATTTCTCTTCTCACCTTTTCCTTTCTGCAATTTATGTTTCGAGCCGTCAGCCAGCCAAGAACTTAAAAAAGACAAAACTGAGAGATGGCATCAGGGATTCCCAAACTTCTGGAAGCCATGGAACCTTCTTTTGTTAAAACAAGAATTGTGACAAAAGGAGTCTTTGCAGTTGTATCGATGGGTGGCAAATATTGATTGGGCACTTTTGGCTCAGAGCGGGCTTGTGAGGTTCAGAGAGGTCAAGATAGGTGCTAAAGGTCACACAGCTGAGTGGTAGAACTGTTTTGTTTTGTTTTAAATCGGGGATTTAACCACTGAGCCACATCCCTAGTCCTTTTAAAAAAATATATTTTATTTAGAAACAGGGTCTCACTGAGTTGCTTAGCACCTCAGTAAATTGCTGAGGCTGGCCTCCAATTTGTGATCCTCCTGCTTCAGCCTCATGGGTTGCTGGGATGACAGGCCATTTCAGAGGAACCTGACTTTCAGAACTGACTTACAAAGTTGAATTTTTTTTTTTTTTTTTGGTACCAGGGATGGAACCCAAGGGTGCTTAACCACTAAGCCACATTCCCAGTCCCATTTTGTATTTTATTTAGAGTCAGGGTTGCTGAGGCTGGCCTCCAACTTGCAATCCTCCTGCCTCAGCCTCCTGAGCTGCTGGATGACAGGGGCACAGCAGCACTCCTGGGTCTTTTCTCCTCTTTGAGCCCAGACTTGGTCAGTAGAGTGGATACTATCTTCCGCCAGGGCTGAGCTAGGTTTCAAAAGGCCATGCTTGCTCTGCTTGTTCATGGACACCTGTGCCTGCCCGTGTGGACAGCCCTGGGCCAGCCCAACATGGAATAAATCATCCAATAACCCACTATTTCTATTGCTCCAACCGATAGGAGCAAGGCCACCCCAGATCAGCCACCCACCAGGTCAGCAGCCTGCTGACTGTGGACATAAGCCTTTCCCAGGTGACCCCCAAAATTTCCCTGCAAGAACAAAGGGTGATGGTTTTGAATTTGGGGGAGCTTCATTCCCCAGAAACGGTTAATGACACAGTTCGAAGTCACTGTGGTCCATATTGGTTTTGCTGGGTGGCTCATAGGGCAAAGAAAGATGTAAACTGAAGGATCGTGAATGTCCCATAAAAATGGGAAACGGGGGCATTTGAGAAAACTGTTCCACAGGTGGTGATGGACACAGAGACGCTCTCTGCTCAAGGACAGGGATGAGGACAGCAGGGGAAGGAAATATATACCAGGGACAGAATCTGAACATCATCTGTTAATTACACAAGCGATATGCCAAGATGCTCTTTTAAAGCAATCGAAAGATTCCAGATAAATCCAATTCCCTCTGACCAACCTCTTAACTTAATGTACTCCCTACGGCACCACCCTTAGGAAATTGATGCGCATCCTTCCCAACTGCTTAGAAACGCCTAAAAATCAAAGGGAGATCAGTAGAAGAAAGGCATCCAGGAGTGGCAGGCGGGGACCCAAGGGGGAGTGGTGGGGAGTGATATCGGCCAATTTATTGTTATAATGTGGGCATGTGTGAATATGGAACAGCAAATCCCATCCCTATGCACGACTATCATGCACCAGTAAAAAATGTGGAGCCAGGTAGAGTGGTGCATGCCTGTCATCCCAGCAGCTTGGAGGCTGAGGCAGGAGGATTGCAAGTTGGAGTCCAGCCTCAGCAACAGTAAGACACTAAGCAACTCAGCGAGACCCTGTTTCTAAATAAAATACAAAATGGGGCTGGGGATGTGGCTCAGAGGCCAGGTGCTCCTGAATTCAATCTCTGGTGCCTCCAAAAAAATGTGGAAAAAATATTCTTCTGTGTTGGTACTGGTAGATCTGAGTTCAGTTTCTAAATCATTGTGTAATATTCAATTGCAAAGCCACACAGCATCTTATTTGCCCATTCCCCATTTGATGGACATGCTGAGGTTCCCTGTCCTGTCATGCACCTGGTAAGATGCTTTCTAGAATCCATACCCAGAAGTGGAATTGCTGGGACCTAAGGTTCATGCACAGGGCAAGAGGGTAACTGATTTTCTTCAACCTCGACAGCCGATGAGATTGTCGAACCAATTTTTGCCAACGATGTGACAGAATACAACGATATCTTAGGACTGGTTAAATTTGCATTTGCCTAATTTTGGGGGGTGGGGGATACTGGGGATTGAACTCAGGGACATTCGACCACTGAGCCACATCCCCAGCCCTATTTTGTATTTTATTTAGAGACAGGGTCTCACTGAGTTGCTTAGTGCCTCACCATTGCTGAGGCTGGCTTTGAACTCACAATCCTCCTGCCTCAGTCTCCCCAGGCACTGGGATGACAGGCGTGCACCATCACCCCTGGCTGCATTTCCTTGACTTTAAGTAAGGCTGGGCGCCTATTTGTTTTACTCCATTGGACTTCTGTTTCCTCTTCAGGTAATTCATACCCTGTGGCTACTTTCTTATTTGCTGGCTTATCTTTGCTTATTAATGTGATCTGTTGTTTGTATATTTCAACATTCTGGGACAGATCTCTCTCTGGTGGGCAGCAGGCTGGGGGCTGGCTAGATCAGTTAATGGGGTGGATGTGTAGGGCTGTGTGGTTTATTTGATTGACAGCTGCGCTTTCTCCATCAAGAAGTGGGTACTCTGCAAAATTCATGGTTCTGGTGGAGGTGGGGCATGTAGTGAGTCCTTGCTATAGTTTGGATTTCAAGTCTCCCCCAAAGGTTCAAGGGTTAAAAGCTTGAATTCCCAGCTTGGCAATATTGGAAACCTTTAAGAGGTGGAGCCTATTGGGAGATCTTTAAGCTATTGGGGACATGCTTTTGAAGGTAAGAGGAGGACCCCAATCCTTTTTTTATTATTGTTATTTTTATTCCTGGCCATAAAATGAGCAGTTTTGCTCTGTCTCACATTCGCACCCTGACATGCCTCTATAGGTCCAAAAGCAATGGCGGGGAGATGAGCGGTGGGGGGGTCAAAGGGTGATAGACCGAAACCTCCCAAACTGTGATCCACAAGAAACCTTTCTCCTTTATAAGTTGGTTACCTCGGTTATTTTGTCATAGTAACAGAAAGCTGCCTATTGTGTTCTTGGTGGTGGAAACAATCATTTCCTGCTGTCGATCCCACTGGTAAATGGATTCCCTCCTGGGGAGACACACATCAACTTGAGGGTGGTGCCAATATGCATCTGGACCTCTGAGTGGGGAAATCTAGCATGAACACCTAAGAAATGCCCCAATGCAGGTGGTCGGCATAGGTGCTCATGCCAGAAAAATGGGCCACACATTCTAACTCAGGGTAGAGGTGGAGCAGGGTGAAGAAAATTCTGAAAACCGAGTCGCAGCGCTCCAAGGACGAAGGTCACAGAGGGAAGCCCGGGGGACGTAGAAGCCGTGATTTGGTGCTTGTAAGTCTGCACACCCCTTGGAGTACTGATTGCTTCTGCTCAAAGCTCTGTCCTGAGTTGGACCCTGTGGCAGAAGTGGGCATGAGCATCTTCGGTGGGAGCAACCTTCAAGTGTCACCTGTGACGGAAGGAGGGCCGAAGACCTGAGCGGGCAGTGGGCTGCGCTGTGGTCTCCCCCGGATTCTGAGCCCCACTTACAGAGCTCTGGAGCTGGGATGGACTTCTGATTCGTTCCAAATTCAGGGGACGGGCTGGACCATTCACCCCTGCATTGCCCATCTGCATTGCTACACCCTGATCTTGGCAGGATCCACTTCCGCCCCTTCAGCAGAGGGCGGTGACTGCAACGGGTACAGCTGTGGTCATCGGCCACCAGCTCTCCTGACAGCTGGGACACTCTGCTCCAATGGTCCCGTCTCGCTCAGAGGAGGGCTGATCTCAGAAGGTCCTCAGCTCCCCGATGGAACCCCTTCTGCCTCTCTGGCTTCCTTTCTGCCTGTTCCCCTCTCTCACCCCATTCAGTCTAAGCCAGCCTCACCCCTTCTGCACCCAGAACACACGGGGCATCCTCCAGACTTGGACTCTGCCTGGAATGCCTCCAGTCTGCTCGCAGGGTGGTTGGCTCCTCCCTTGTCTTCCTGTCTTTGTTGATGAAATGTTACCCTCTCCGGAGGTGGACCCTGACCGCCATATTTAACATGGAACCCATGTCCCACGGGTTCTTTGTCCTCTGAGTCCTTCTGTGTGACTCTCCACTGTCACTGACAGACATTGGTAGATTCTCCCTGCCTGGGGGAAATAGAAACTCAAGGAGGGCAGGCCTCTTTGCTTTCTGTGTTCACTGCTGAGTTTCCAGGCCTGGATCAGGGCCTGGCTCATGGAAGGAAGAAAGGAAGGAAGGAAGGAAGGAAGGAAGGAAGGAAGGAAGGAAGGAAGGAAGGAAGGAAGGGAGGGAGGGAGGAAGGAAGGAAGGAAGGAAGGAAGGGAGGGAGGGAGGAAGGGAGGGAGGAAGGAAGGAAGGAAGGAAGGAAGGAAGGAAGGAAGGAAACAGCAGGCAGAAAGACTTCAACTCTTCTACAGCTGATCAATTTGCTCTGTTAATAACCTCAAAGCACAGGGCACAGTGGTACATGCCTGTCTTACCAGTAGCTCAGGAGGCTGAGGCAGGAGGATTACAAGTTGGAGGCTAGCCTCAGCAACTTAGTGAGGTCCTAAGCAACTCAGTGAGACCCTGTCTCTAAATTAAAAAAAAAAAAAAAAAAACAAAAAACAAAAACAAAAAACAAAGTAGGGCTGGGGATGCAGCTCAGTGGTCAAGTGCCCCTGGGCCTTCATGCCCAGCTGGTGAAGCTGACCTTATGAAATTCACAACGGATCTAAATGAACAATCAGCAGACTCATGGAAGATCTACTTTCATCAGTTGAGGGGATAGACCCTCAACTGACTATCCCCTCTGACTGTGACAGACCTTCTTCTGAAGTTCCACTTATTCAATCAAACACTAATCTGGGTGTTTCCAGGAAGGCATGTTATAGATGTCATTAGCACTTAGTCAAATGTATGTAAAGGAGTTTATCCTAGATGACCCGATGGGCCTGGTCTAATCAGGTGAAAAACCCTTAAAGAGAAAACTGAGGTTTACTTGAAGAAGAAGAAATTCTACCTGTGAACAGCAGTTTTAGCCCCTGAGAGTTTCCAGCCAGAACTTTTCCTCTCTCCCCCTCCTTCTCTCTTTCTCTCTTTAACCTTGCTTCTTCTTTTTTGGATTCTCTTAATTCCTTCTGATAAATTTCTTCTTTCCTGCTATTAATAATCTGTAATTAAATAGGTTACATTTTAATATTAGCAATCATATGTGTGTGTATATATATATACACATGTATATAATCTTCTTCTGTTTCTCTGATGGAGACCTGCCTGGTACAATTAATAAAAAAAAAATTAATGGAGAGAGAACTATGGCAGATTTTATACCAGACAGTATAAATAATTTCCAAAGGTATGATTGGTTGACACACCATCACCATGAGCACCATTAGATATCTGTGGCTGGATCACCAATGGTCAAGGTTATAGATCTAAAAGGCACAATCAGTGTAATGGTGGTCCAGAGCCCAACTGACCAGCACATGATGGACTTAGGACATCATGAAGAAGATAGGGTGGATATGGACAATTGCCTTGATATGGCTAGCCAAGAAGTTGAATGCAGAGGAAATTATGAGTGTGTTTCCCAGAACCTAACTGGTCAGTCCATAGTCATGAAGGTAAATCCAGAGGTGATTTACTGTCCAAGACACTGAAGCCAAATATGTAGCCCTTGAAGATATAGCCAATGTAGACAGAATAGGAAGGTTACCACTGGGTAAGAACACAGTCCTTGCTGAGCTCAGTGGCACACACCTGTAATTCCAGTGGCTCAGGAGGCTGAGGCAGGAGGATCGCAAGGTGGAGGCCAGCCTCAGCAACTCAGCAAGAACCTAAGCAACTGAGTGAAACCCTGTCTCTAACTAAAAATTAAAAAGAACTGATGATGTTGCTCAGTGGTTGAGCACACCTGGGTTTAATCCCTGGTACAAAAAAAAAATAGTCCTTGAAGACAAAGTAATATAGACAGGACATCATTGACCAAGAACAAGTCTTGAGACTCAGAGTCAGTTGCTGACTTTAGAAGCCGGAGAGGATACACATAACCATGAAAACCTCAGGGGAAAGATGTCCTTGAGACAGGCCCCTCCGTCCTGGGCTGTAGTTTATTTTTCTCATTTATCCAAGAAGTTATTTTTGTTCATTAAAACCTAGTTACTTGCTGCATCTAGCCAGGATCCTGGAGTGCTCGCTTGGTTAATTTAAGCAAGCAGAGCTTTGACGAAGTAATTTTATTGTCCTTTGGGATTGGCCAGCTTACGCCAAGCCTCACTCTTTCTGTTGAAATGGAGTTAATTTTCACCGAAATTGCTTCTTAGCAGACAAACACATTCCCCATCATTGAAGGCTTATGCTTCTGCAGGTCTATTATTCCTTAATTTACACACCCAGGCCGTGCAGAATCCATGCCCAAGGCAGACAGAGAGTCCCCTCGGGGTGGAGGGAGGCAGAAAGGATGCAGCACCTGACCAGCCCCACATAGCTGGTTAGAATCAGCCTGTAGCATTTCCTCGGTAATTAATCAGCCTGCACAGCCGGAACCCTCCATGGGCCCAGCTCTGTCAAACACACCAAGAAGATGCGAGGACAGAGGCATGTGATTCTGTTTTAAAAACTCACATATTGAGGTGTCATTGAGAAATGACATAGGATGAATATTAACTCAGCCCTTGGTTCTGGTCCAGGACACGGGAGAAGGATCAACCTTCTGATGGGATATGAAAGGTAGGGTGGCCTGAAAAGAGAAGAGAATGGCCTTTGGAAGGGATCTTCCTTAAGGACCCTGAAGCGTCTAGTGAATCTGCAAGAGTGGATGACAGGGGTGGATGAAGTGAAGACATCCAGGGGGAGCATAAAGTGTACTTGAGAGCCACACCTGTCATCCCAGTGGCTCAGGAGGCTGAGGCAGGAGGATCATGAGTTGGAGGCCAGCCTCAGCAACTTAGCAAGGCCCTGAGCAACTCAGTGAGCCCTGTCTCTAAATAAAATATAAAAAAGGCTGGGGATGTGGCTCAGTGGTTAAGCGCCCCTGGGTTCAATCCCTGGCACCAAAAAAATTAAAATACATGAGAAGTGATCAGACCAAGACTGGGCAAGGTCATGGTTGAGCCAGCACGTGGGTCACTCTCACTGTTGCATTTGAGACACAGAAGCTAGCAAAGGTCAAGATGCATCAAAGGGGGCTGGGGTTGTGGCTCAGTGGTAGAGCGCTTGCCTAGCACGTGTGAGACACTCGGTTTGATCCTCAGCACCGCGTAAAAGTAAATGAATAAGTAAAATAAGGGTCCATTGACATCTAAAAAATATTCAAAAAGAAAAGAAAAGAAAAAATGCATCTTAAAAAAAAATGCATCAAAGGGAAGAAGGAAGGACCGCTTGGGTGCCCAGCCTGCGTCCCGGCCAGCACCACGGACAGCTCCAGCCACGTTGGACAGCTCCAGCCAGCGGCGGGCGTCCATATTCCCGTTCCAGTTGCGGAAAGTAGAGAAAAGCCCACATCCCTTCATTCCGCCTTGGTTAGAAAATGTAACCGAAGCTGTTAATGAAGAACCTTGAAAAAAGAAAATGGAAGTCTGTTGACACAGATGCTTTGAGAAGACAAGCCATAAGCTAGCCATTACATCTTGTTAGATGGATTAGGAGAACGCTCGGGAATTTTGCATACCAATTACCATAAAATTTAAGTTCCATCTATACTTATTTTATGGCTCGCCTTCGGAAACTTGAGTTTCTGTCTACATCTGTTGGCTTAGAAGATCCATTTTCCTATAATATTGAAAATTTTGTTGTAATGGTTTTAAAAAGTGTTGACTTGTAGCATGGAGATTAAAACTGCTCATTAGGAGACGCTGCCTCGGTGAGGCTGTTTGTACTAGGGAAACGTTCTCTGCAAAGATGTTTATTTACCTTGATGATAATTAACCCACTGCTTCCCTCACTAATCCGGCAAGCCATTGTCAGCTCAAGCTGTTTAAGAGAGTGATGAATTCCCTAATACTGAGAATATTGCAAGATGCAATATGTAAATATGTAAAACCTATCTATGAGTACAACAAAATCACCCTAACAGATTAAGACACTGAGCATTATTATTATTATTATTATTATTATTATACTATGGATTGAACCCAGGTGTGCTTAACCACTGAGCCACATCCCCAGTCCTTTTTTATATATTGTTTTAGAGACAGGGTTGCACTGAGTTGCTTAGGGCCTCACTAAGTTGCTGAGGCTGACCTCCAACTTGCAATCCTCCTGCCTCGGCCTCCTGAGTCGCTGGGATGACAGGTGTGCACCACCACTGGGTCATCTCTTTAAATTTAATTCACTTGTTACGAATTATCTCTTTGCCTCTGCCATTTGGAAGATTTGGGTTTTGCTTTGAAGCTTAGCTAGGTTCTTAGAACTTAATCAGATGCTTCTTAGTCTTTTTGTGTTTCTTTAAGAACATGCTGTAAACTGGATAATTCACCAACAACAGACATTTATTTCTTCAACTTCTGGAGGCTGACAAGTCCAAGATCAAGCAGCCAGGAGATCTGGTACCTGGTTCCTCATGGATGTCACCTTCTGTGTGTGCCTACATGGTAGAAAGGGAAAGCAGCTTGGGTCTGTCTTCTGCGGGAACCAACCCCACTCAGGACCACTCTGCCTTGATGACTTAACTACCTCCAGATGCCTCATCTCCCAACACCACAGGACTGGGGGCTCAGCCTAGGAGCTCTGGAGAGACACAGACTACAGCAGATACCCCAGACTTTGCAGGTACCTGTGCTGAGGGACAGTCCCACATGCCTTTTCTGTCATTTGATTTTTTTCCTTTTTTGGTCCCAGGGATTGAACCCAGGGGTGCTTAACCACTGAGCCACCTCCCCAGCCCTTTTTATATTATATTTAGAGACAGGGTCTCACTGAGTTGCCTAGGGCCTCACCAAGTTTCTGAGATTAGCTTTGAACTCTAGATCCTCATGCCTCAGCTTCCCGATCCGCTGGGATCACGGGCGTGCACCACTGCGCCCAGCTTGCAAGAACCTTTCTTGAGCTGCAGACTAAAAACCTAGTTCCCTTCTCACCAGTAAGAAAGTCAGGTGCCAGTAATACACATGCTTAATCAGAACAAAGATGAAGTCCAGCAAACACCAGCAAAGAGATCCACAAACAAGATGCACCCAGCACAGGTCGTAAGAGGTTCTTATCTCCACATTATATGTAGGATCTCATGTGACCATGCACAGGACAGGCAAGCTGCATGTGGCTGACGCTGTCACATTGTTTTTAAGGTCCTGTTGGTGGTTGTTTCTTGTTGAACCCATCTGTTCCTGCTTTGTAAGAAAAGGTCTCTTGCTGGGCGCAATGTCACACACCTATAATCCCAGTGACTCAGGAGGCAGAGGCAGGAGGATTGTGAGGTGGAGGCCAGCCTCCACAACTTAGTGAGGTCCTGAGCAACTCAGCGAGACCCTGTCTCTAAGTAAAATATAAAAAGGGCTGGGGATGTGGCTCAGGGGTTAAGCACCCCTGGGTTCAATCCCTGGTACCAAATGTGTATATATAAACACATACACACACCCACACATATATATACACATTGTTGTGCATACTGCACAAGTTCATGAAAAGAAAAGAAGAGAGAGGAAAAAGAAAGAAAATAAGGAGAGAAGAAAGGAAGGAGTTAATTCATAAACATACAGAAAAATGGAAAGAACAAAATTAAAATAATTCGTAAGCCTGTCATTGTTAGTATTTGGGAGTATTTCCTTAAATTCTTTCTACAAATACAAATACATGTATTATAAACAAACTTGAAAGTATATTGTTTTAGTCAGTTGTTTTGCTGCTGCGACTAAGAGATCTCATTAGAACAACTGCAGAGGAGGAAGAGTGGATTTGGGGCTCACGGTGGCAGAGGGCTCAGTCCACAGACGGCCGGCTCCGTTCCTCGGGCCTGAGGGGAGGTTGAACATCATGGAGGAAGAGTGTGGTGCAGGGAAGCAGCTCCCCTGGGGACCAGGAGGCAGAGAGAGACTCCACTCCCAGATGCACATGTGTCCCCACAGCCAGGCCCCAGTGCCACCTCCTCACCACACCACCTGCCTCCAGGTGCCCCCAGCGGATCCCCTAGGGAGCCAGGCACTGACCGGGTTGAGGCTCTCAGGACCCGATCGTGTCCCCTCTGACCTTCCTGCACCGTCTCCACGGGGGCTTCTGGGGACGCCCACAGCCACACCAGAACATATATAGTTTTAATATACATTTTTACTTTAGTTTTTCCCATTGCACTACTTATTCTTTGAAAGCATATGTTTAAAAATATTATTTTAGATGTTGATAGACCTTTATTTTATTCATGTATTTATATGTGGTGCTGAGAATTGAACCCAGTGTCTCGCACATGCTAGGCAAGCACTGAACCACTGAGCCACAACCCCAGCCCCTGAAAGCATATTTTAAATCTTCACATAATATTTTATCTCAGGAGTATGATGTGCTTCTGTAACTCCAGTGACATAATTCTAGAAGTCGTGGTATTTTTGAGCCTGTACTCAAGTCACAAACAGTTGGAGCATTTCCCGTTCGCCTATGTCCCTTCGCCATGAAACCTCACTTCTGCTTCTTCAGAGGGCACTCATTTTTATCTAGTCATTTCCAGGTAAATGCAGTCACTTGAGATTTGAAACCAAATATTTCTGCTTCTTTCTTTCTTTTTTTTTTTTTCCTCTTCTAGATTGGCATCTAAATTTTGTTCTGTTTTGTTTTTGTGCTGGGGATGGAATGAGGGGCACTTAACCCCTGAGCCCCAACCCCAGCCCTTTTTATATTTTATTTAGAGACAGGGTCTCGCTGAGTTACTTAGGGCCTTGCTAAGTAACTGAGGCTGGCCTCCAACTTGTGATCCTTCTGTCTCAACCTCCCAAGGCACTGGGATTATAGGTGTGCATCACAGTGTCTGGCTCTTCTCTCTTTTTAGGAAGCAAAACCTCAGGGTGTAAAACCAATGCATGAACCATAGTTGGTTTTTCTGACAGCCCATATTAGAAAGTTGTCACATCATGTCAGAAAATAGTAAGGGCTGGATTTCAAGACAGCAGAACACACCTCTTTGGGCGTACCTGGGCCGTGATGCATCTCCCCCTGACTGCATTGGCAAAATCACCTGGGAGCTTCCAAAACTTCTGATGCCTGGTCACATCCCAGCCCATGATATCAGATCCTCTGGCAGGATGCAGGTTTCTGCAATTTTTACATCTTTTAGGGAATGGTACCAGGGATTGAACTCAGGGACACTCCATCACTGAGCCACATCCCCAGCCCTATTTCGTATTTTACTCAGAGACAGGGTCTCGCTGAGTTGCTTAGGTCCTTGCTTTTACGGAGGCTAGCCTCCAGCTAGCAAAACCTCAGCCTCAGCCTCAGCTTCCCAAGCCGCTGGGATGACAGGCGTGTGCCACCATGCCCAGCTCAATTTTTACATCTTTCCAGAACATTCCAAGGTGCAGCTGATTTTGAGGCCCCTCTCCTGAGCCAAGTCCCAGGCGAGGGGCATACACATTCTCAGAGCTGTTAAAATACGGCCTTTCAGTCCTACCTCAGATCTGCTGACTCAGAATCTGTACTCCAGAAAGATCTCTAGGTGCTTTAAATGCATATTAAAGTGTGAAGCGTTTATAGGGAAAGCAATAAAAATGGTAAAAACCATTTAAGCAGCCCTTCAGCCCTCTCCATACTGATGGTGGCAGAGGGATGATTATTGGGCCTTTCACAAACAAATGAAATAAGATTAGTTTGCAGAGAGCTGGGCTGAGCCCCCCGCTGTCCAAGGGCTGGGGTAGCCGTACCTACGAAGTAGATCAGCCCGAAACATCTAGAAAGTCCGGAAACTGGAAAACAAACACCATCCTGGCAAGGAAGACACTCTCCACTCTCTGCTCCACCCCTGGAGGGTATCCGAGGGGTATCTAGAGGCAGGAAGGGCGGAAGGAGCTGAGCTCAGGACCTCCCATAATGGCGGCCAGTCCTGAGTGACGGAAGGCCACTCAACTCTAAATCGTGTCTGATTGCTTCCTGCCAAGGGACACTGGGGTCCCTGAATTGAAATGGCAGCATGTGATTTAAAGCGGCCCTAGGAGACTGTGCGGCAGTCATGGTGACCATAGCTAGCTGCAGGGTCAGAGACGTCATGGGACCTGCAGGGCAGGCAGGAGTGAGGGATGACGGGAGAGGCATTCAGAGGGAGTCACATCCCCACTTCCCAGGTGACCAGCGTGATGTTTGAGGACCAGGCATGGGGGAGACCCTCAGGGCCAAGTCTCTGGAGAGACCTGGGGCTGCCGGCTCCCCCGTGGGACCATGGGGAGCAATGAGCCTCCTCCAGCCGGGCTGGTCTCCTCCTGAAGGGCAGACTGGACACAAGCCAGTCACAGGCCTGGCCTTGTTTGCAATTCTGCCCAGCTACACGGTGAAGCCAAGGCAGTGGATGACAACAACGCCTTCCCATTGATCTGCACATGCTCTACACAGAAAAACACGGAAAGGGGTACAGAGTGGCGTTATATCCACATTCATACGTGATCTCTGAAAAAACTATATTAAAATGTTAATAGAGCCGGGTGTGGTGGTGCACGTCTGTCATTCCAGGGGTTCTGGAGGCTGAGGCAGGAGGATTGAAAGTTGGAGGCCAGCCTCAGCCACTTAGCAAGGCCCTGAGCAACTCAGTGAGACCTTGTCTCTAAATAAAACATAAAAAGGGCTGGGGATGTGGCTCAGGGGTTAAAGCACTCCTAGGTTCAATTCCCAGTACCAAAAAAAAAAAAAAAGGAAAACCAAAAAATGTCAATAGGGAGTTCGGGGTAATGGAATTGCATGTAATTTTTATTTTAATTATGCATGTGTTATGATTTTAACATAGAACATATACTGATTTGCTAAAGATGATTAAATGTCTTGTTCTATTGAATGAGAGTCCCTTTCCATACCCTGTCTCTAAATAAAATACACAATGGGGCTGGGAATGCGGCTCAGTGGTTGAGTGCCCCTGGGTTCAATCCCTGGTACCCCAAAAAAGAAAAAAAGAAGCAGAGCTAAAGAAAGCAAGAGGGTAAATTTATGATTACACAAATGGTATGCTTTTACGCCATATACAAACAGAGAAACAACATGTATCCCATTTGTTTACAATAAAAAAAAAAGAGGAAGGAAACAATAACCCTAAAGGGGAATTAAAGTTACCAGATCAGAACTGATAGATAAATAATCTAAGACCCAAGTATTTAGACTCTAGCTAGAAAGAGTGAATTTGCTCATTTCTCCCTTTGGTCTTGCTATTGTCTGCTCTGTGTGTGTATTAGACCATTTCTCTGTTGCTATAACAAACTACCGGAGCTTGGGAACCTTATTAGAAAAGAGGTTTATTTAACTCACCATTCTGAAACTTCAAGGTATGGAGCATCAGCTCAGCTCTGGTGAGGGTTCCCTTGGACGGGTCACTCCATGGCAGAGGGCGTCACATGGGAGCATATGCAAGACCACAGGGAGAGACAGGAAGCCAGTCTGGGGACGCAGCTTCCAGTGCATTGGGAGAACACCCTTAAACCATATCTGGGCCACGCACCTGTGTTTTGAAGCTCTGTTCTGAGGTGCAAAGATGCTCAGGATTGCCAAGATCTTCCTGGAGAGTCCTCTACTAATAACACCCAGTGCCTATGCTGTTGCCTGGGTTTGAACATTTCCTCCAAGACCCAGGTTGAAACTTACCCCCAATGTCATATTGAGAGGTGGATCTTTCAGATGTGGCTCTGTCATGGGGTCCTCTCCTCAGGAAAGGATTTGTGCTACTAAGGAGGGAGCAGGTTCCTGATAGAAATGATGACGTGGGCTGGAATTTTCTCTCTGTTCCATGCACAGTTGCTTGCTGTTCTGCAATGGGCTGATGGAACAAGGAAGCTCTCACCAGATGCAGTCCCTCCATCTTGGACTTCCCAACCTCCAGAACCGTGAGCTGAATAAACACCTACTGTTCATAACTTACCTGGTCTGTGGTATTCTGTAATAGCACAAAACAGACCATGAGCCAAATAAACTTTTATTGTTTATAACTTACCTGGTCTGTGGTATTCTAGTATAGCACAAAATAGATCAAGAGTCAAATAAACTGCTAGTGTTTATAATTTACCTTGTCTGTGGCATTCTGCTACAGCACAATACAGACCATCAGCTGAGTAAACTTCTATTGTTTATTATTTACCTATCTGTGGTATTTTGTCATAGCACAAAATAGACCAAAAGCCAAGTAAACTGCTAGTATTTATAATTTACCTGGTCTGTAGCGTTCTGTTACAGCACAAAACAAACCATGAGCCAAATAAACTTTTATTGTTTATAACTCACCTGGTCTGTGGTATTCTATTATAGCACAAAACAGATCATGAGCTGAGAAAATTTAATTGTTTTTAATCCATCTGGTCTGTGATATTCTGTTATAGCATGAAACAGACTGTGAGCAGAACACACATCTAGTGTTTATAATTTGCATGGTCCGTGGTATTCTGTTATAGCACAAAATAGACCAAGAGTCAAATAAATTGCTAGTGTTTATAATTTACCTTGTCTGTGGCATTCTGTTATAGCACAATACAGACCATCAGCTGAGTAAACTTCCAGTGTTTATAATTTACCTGGTCTGTGGTATTTTGTTACAGCACAAAACAGACCAAGAGCCAAGTAAACTGCTAGTATTTATAATTTACCTGGTCTGTGGTATTCTGTTATAGCACAAAACAGATCATGAACTCATTAAACTTCCAGTTTTTATAATTTACCTGATCTGATACAGCACAAAACAGATCAAGACAGTTACTTCCTTCCACTTTGATCCTCTGTCTTTATATTCAATGTGCATTTCTCAGAGGAAGCATATACCTGGGCAAGACCTACTTATTTAAATATATTAGAATAGTTTTTCAAATGTCTGACCAAGTGAAACAAAACAAAACAAAATTGAAAATAAATTAACAAAAGAATGTCACCGTGCGACTGGAAATAACTTGATTTTAGGAAGACTTCCCCTTCCCCATGGGCGAAGCACAGATAGAGTCCAGAGAGTGGTAGATTCACAGCAGCAAAATTATTTTTCTGCAAGGAGTTCTATATCATAATAATAAGTGAGTTCTATAAGCTGCTCTTACAATTTGCAAAATGCAAGCAGGAGGATAGTGGGAACCCCAGCTTGTAGCAGTTCAGTTAGAAGTGCAGGTCACCACACGGGGCTTGGGACTGGCATGTGAATGGAGAGGGAGCCGGTCTTGGAGTCTTTAAGCTGTGGGATCTGACGCTATCACATGCAGAGAAAGTGAGAACTCACTTGCACTAGAGGATACCAAGCTGGTATCTGCTGAAGAACTGCTTGGTGAGTGTGGGAAAACCTGTGCTTAGCAGTGGGTGCAGTGGCACATTCTTGTCATCCCAGCAGCTGGGGAGGCTGAGGCAGGAGGATCACAAGGTGGAGGCCAGCCTCAGCAACTTAGCAAGACCCTAAGCAACTCAGTGAGACCCTGTTTCTAAATGAAATATAAAAAGGGCTGGGGATGTGGCTCAGTTGTTAAGCACCCCTGGGTTCAGTCCCTGGTACCAAAGAGTTTTAAAAAGAAGTGAAATACTGAGAGTGTTCAGTGAAAATATAGTAAGAGAAAGAAAAAACAGCTCCTAAAAAATTATTATTATTATTATTATTATTATTTTGGTACTGGGGATTGAACCCAGGGGTGCTTAACCACTGAGCAAAACCCCCAGCCCTTTTTATGTTTTATTTAGAGACAGGGTCTCACTGAGTTGCGTAGGGCCTTGCTAAGTTGCTGAGGCTGGCCTCCAACTTTTGATCCTCCTGCCTCAGCCTCCCGAGCCCCTGGGGTTAAAGGTATGTGCCACTGTGCCTGGCAAAAAAAAAAAAAAAACCAGTTTTTTAAAAATTCCCTTGCAGCTGTTGGGCAATTAAAAAAAAAAAAATGGAGGTCCCTCATTTATTGACTGCAGCTGTTAGCAAGATAGAAAATCAAGGCTTGGGGAAAATAATGGTTTCAACCCTGGAATGAGAAAGGTACTGTTTCCACAGACAGAAGGCATATATATGCTATGAATGCCTAGCACATCCAACTCTAGGTTGATAGATTTGAAATCTTGCAAGGTTGGATGATTCCATTAGGGAAAAAAAAAGTACAAATAACTAAAATGAACTTGAGAAAAGACAGACGAACGGATTACCCCAGGAGCTAGGAAAGAATTTGGTACATCTATCCAAAGTCAAAAGGACCTTCCATGACTGCTCTGGGTTTTCGTAGGTAGCATCCCCTGCAAAACTTGGAGGGAATGGGTAAATTCTTGGCTATATCAACATCTGGTGAAACGCCTCACGGAGGTTAGCGACGGGAGTTATTTCTTTCCTGGTTTAGTCTGGATTTATCATCTTTGGTTGGCCAGACTCTATTGATCTTCCTGTCCCAGGCAAGCCTGCTCAGCTGGCTATTTCTCCCTATCAATGGATTTTCCTCTCCAGAAAGGAGATTGGCCAGAGCGTCCTCCAGCCTCAGAACACACGCATTTAATAACAGAATCCTCATCAACCGATTTCTTTTAAAAGTATATAAATACACAAGGAATACACCATCCTTCAGAGAAAATAAGGAGAAAAACAGGTATCACCAAAGACCCTGGCTCTCGATATCTGCCGTGTAGCATGGCAGATCTTAAAAATGTAGGGGGATAGATCTAGTGTTTAGTGTTCTTACCACAATGAAGAAAGTATATTAAAGTTTATGAAAGCGTTAAGAAAATAAAATAAGTACACCTATATTGAATTCATATACTTGAGGAAAACTTTATTTTAGGGAAGAGAGTGTTTTTACCTGTAGGAAGTAGAAGTATGTGTTTAGAAATCAAAATAAGGCTTGATTTTTTTTAATGGGGCAGAAAAAGTCTCTGATACAATCTTCTTCATCTAATGGTGCTGTTGGGATTAGCAGGTGGAAGATGCATTCTTTTTTGTTGTTGTTGGTCCCAGGGATTGAACCCAGGGGTGCTTAACCACTGAGTCACATCCCCAGCCCTTTTTATATTTTATTTAGAGACAGGGTCTCACTGAGTTGCTCAGGGCTTTGCTAAGTTGCTGAGGCTGGCCTCAACCTTGCAATCCTCCTGCTTCAGCCTCCTGAGATGCTCTGATTATTAGAAGTATGTGTGCCACTGTGCCCAGCTGGATTCTACGGTTAGGTGTGAGTATAATGCACCAATTAAAAACAAATAAAATAGAAGAAAGATCAACAGAGTAGGGGTAAGAAAATCAGAGGGAGGGAGGAGGAAAAGGAAGGAGATTGACATGAAGCAAATGCATTAGATACATCTATGAATATGTCCAAGTGAATCCCAGAATTATGTCAAACTATAACACATTAATTAAAAGAAAGAAAGAGAAAGGAAGAAAGAGAGAGAGAGAGAGAGAGAGAGAGAGAGAGAGAGAGAGAGAGAGAGAGAGAGAAAGAAAGAAAGAAAGAGAGAGAGAGAGAGAGAGAGAGAGAGAGAGAGAAAGAAAGAAAGAAAGAAAGAAAGAAAGAAAGAAAGAAAGAAAGAAAGAAAGAAAGAAAGAAAGAAAGAAAGATGCAGAGTGGGTACCTCTGGGCCCAACCTCACGGGGACACCAGCCAGCCCTGGAATTTCCACCTCTGCGCTTCATTGAGGTGAGAGGAAAATCACTCCATAATAGATCTGGGTCAGTGTTTGGGGAGCTTTGCTAATACAGCCAAACACCGACCCTAAGAAACATGACGAGCGTGCTGGATTAGCCAAGGTCAGGGTGGAGACCAGACTGCGTGGGAGGAGAGACTGGACAGGGGTGTTGAGGCTCTCTGGCCAAGTCAGGGGTTTCAAAGAGGACAACTCTGAGACATTGCCAAGGAAACCCCACACCCCACCTTGAGCCTCAGGGAACAGCAGGACCCACCTGACGCATGGCCGAGCCGTCTCCAAGTCAGGGCTGCACCAGCCGCCCCGACAGCTTCCTCAGCCCCTCAGGACAGTCCACTGACCACCATGTGTCCAGTGAGGGTGGTGTTGGGGTGTGGGTGTGGGTGTCCCCAGAAGCCCCCGTGGGGACCCTGCAGGAAGGTCAGAGGGGACACGATCGGGTCCTGAGAGCCTCAACCCGGTCAGTGCCTGGCTCCCTGGGGGACCCGCTGGGGGCACCTGGAGGCAGGTGGTGTGGTGAGGAGGTGGCACTGGGGCCTGGCTGTGGGGACACATGTGCATCTGGGAGTGGAGTCTCTCTGCCTCCTGGTCCCCAGGGGAGCTGCTTCCCTGCACCACACTCTTCCTCCATGAGGTTCAGCCTCCCCTCAGGCCCGAGGAATGGAGCCGGCCGCCTGTGGACTGAGCCCTCTGCCACCCTGAGCCCCAAATCCACTCCTCCTCCTCTCGGCTGTGCTGGTGGGTCCTGTAGTCACAGCAGCGACAAGGCCGACTCAGACAGGTGACATGGGGAAAAGCCGGCTGGGTCACCTCGAGAGAGATCCTGTCCAAGGCAGCACCCACAGCAGGGGCGGCCCCAGCCTGCCGAGTGGCCTTGACGGGCAGCCGCAGGGAGACCCTGAGGAAGGGCGGGAGTGACCTCCACAGATGGACTCACTCAGGCCCGGAAGCTGCCCGCTGAGAATATCTAAAAAGAGTTGCAGAAGCTCCTCCTGAAGGGAAGAGCCAGTGTCTTAGTGTGACCAGGCTGCTGTTGCGAACACCAGAAACTCGTTTCTCAGCGTTCTGGAAGCTGGAGGGCCAAATCAGGGTCCCACGAGGCTTGTTGGGTGACAGGATTTGAAATGTAAAATGGGCCCAGCGGGGCGGGGAGTGTCCTTGCTAATGGCCGCCCCTCCTGGTCCTGTGATTTCTGTGTCCATGGAAGCAAAGAAATCAAAGCACGAAGCTTCCAGGAAAGACAGGCCCGATTTGGGCAGACCCTCGGATGAAAGACAGGTGTAGAGAGCAAGATAAAAGTCAGCGGTGTTTGCTCCTCCAAGACAACTTTCAACAGCGAAGACTCCACAGGGATGACATTTTCTGTTGTTTCTGAAAAGCGTCTTCCATATTATAACAAGTCCTTGCTGGACATGTCCACGAGGGACTCGATAACAGCCATGGGCTCATCCTCAGCGTCATTCATTACCGCCAGCCCAGGGAAGAGGCTGGGGGTTCAGTAGCATCCAAGGTTATTTGCAGGAATTTTTTTTTAATTTGTTCTTTTTGGATATACATGACAGTAGAGTCTATTTTGACATATTATACATATGTGGAGTATTCCTAATTAGGATCCCATTCTTGTGGTGGGACATGACGTGGAGTTTCCTTGGTCGTGTGTTCATATTTGAACACAGGAAAGTTCTGTCCCCTTCATTCCACTGTCTTTCCCAATCCCATCCCCCTCCCTTGCTTTCAGTTCCCTTTGTCTCATCCAGTGGACTTCTATTTCCCCCCTTATTGGGGTCAGCATCTACATATCAGAGAGAACATTTGACCTTTGGTTTTTGAGGAGTGGCTTATTTCACTTAGCATGAGCGTCTCCATTCCATCCATTTACCAGCAAATGCCATCATTTCATTCTTCTTTCAGGCTGAGTAATATTCCATTGTGTAGATGTACCATCTTTTCTTGATCCATTCATCTGTTCAAGGGCACCTAGGTTGGTTCCATAGCTTAGCTATTGTGAATTGAGCTGCTATAAACATGGATGTGGCTGCTTCACTCTAGTAGGCTGAGATGTATTAGTGAGGGTTCACCAGAGAGACAGAACCAATGGACTATTCTACACTATTCTGTAGAATGGGAGTCATATTATGGAATGGGCTCATGTAATTATGGCAGCTAAGTCCCAGGACACAGCAACTACAGGTTAGAGATTCTGGGATGCCAGTATCTTGGTTCAATTCAAGTCCAAAGTTTCCAAAACAATGGTGTATCTCTCATCCCAAGAACCCAGGCAGGGACTGCTGGTGTAAGTTCTAGAATCCAAACCTTGGGGATCCTTGACTTCTGATGTCCTAGGAAGCAGGAAAAGTCTCTCCCAGCTCTCAGAGAAGAGACTCATTTTATCCAGGCCCAGCCTGATAAGATGATGTCTACCCACGTTGAGGGTGGATCTTCCCCATCTGGTGTATTCATATTCATACACATTCCTCTTCTCGAAAAATCATCCTGGCCAAGGTGGCACATGCCTGTCATCCCAGTGGCTCAGGAGGCTGAGACAGGAGGATCACAAGTTGGGAGTCCAGCCTCAGAAACTTAGTGAGTGCCTGAGCAACTCAGTGAGACCCTGTCTCTAAATAAAATCTAAAACAGGCTGGGAACATGGCTCAGTGGTTAAGCATCCATGGGTTCAATCCCCAGTATCCCCTCTCCCCCCACACAAAAAAAAATCATCCCAGACAGCCAAAATAAAGCTCTACCAAGTTTGTGGGCATTCATTAGTCCAGCAATCAATCAATCATACACACACACACACACACACACACACACACAGAGTACTATTTTTCCCTTTTCTTCCCATATAGCTAAGGAGGGTGTGTCCCTCCCTTGGGTTGGCTATCAGGTACCCCAGGAGATAACATTAACAGAGCATGCCCAAAGAGAGATGAGGGTCTCCCTCCATGGCTGGAGATGTTCTGGTCATGGAAAGTCATAGAATTCTTGGATAGAAGTGTCAGCTGCATACAGGGAGAAATTTGTGTCTCTAGGAGCTTGTGTGCCCGTGCCTGACTCTCCCCAGGAAGCTGACTGGTGATAATCTCCATTGTGGCAAGGTCGGAACTGGGACAAGGACCACCGGTCAGGGCAAAGACATTAGACATTGATGAACGCCAGTGGCTAGATGGGGTCATGAGCATCTCAGAAGGACCAGACCAAATACTGCCCGTCAGGGAGATGTGCTTCTCCCCTGTGGGGACAGGAGCAGAGGACACAGGTAAGGCAAGCAGAGTGTCTATGGAGTCCTGGAGCAAGACAGTAGGAAGTTCCTTGTGGGGTTGTGTGAGTCAGGGTCTCTAGAGGAACAGAATCAACAGGAAATATGATTATTAAAAGGGGATTATTAGATTGGCTTCCATGACCAGAAGCTGAAGAGTCCACAGTGGCCGTCTGCAGCTGGAGAGCTGGAAGAACCAGCAGCTGTGCAGTCCAAGAGGAGGAAGCCCCAGAACAAGAGGGATCAACAGTGCTACCCAAGTCAGAGACCAAGGCTTCTGGAAACTCCCTGGAGAATCACTGGCAGAGTCCACTTTGGAAGAGTGAAGAAGCGAGAGTCCACTTTCCTCAGATGATCGAAGCAGCGATCAAGAACCTGTCCAAGAAGAACTGAGCTTGCATCTGCATCTGCTCCCTTGATCTTCCAGCTTTTATCCCATTCAAGCCATCATCCTATTGGGTGGTGCTGCCCACACTTAAGGAGAGTCTTCACTTCAGTTGGCTCTCCCACATGCCAATCATTCCTAGGCATGCCCTGAGAGACACACCCAGAAGCCTCTGGATCTTTGGTATCTCTTAATCCAATCAAGTTGACAGTTCACATCAATCACAGGGGGTTCTCTATATAAAAACTCCACAAAGGAGCAGCCTGCAGCAGATGAGAGAGAACACCAGCAGAGAAAAATCCCGTCGCCCCTTTCCCTCAAATCCTAAAGGATCCAGAAACACAGCAGAGGACAGTACAGACTGTCCCTCCCTCCGTCCCATCTTGGCCCGTGGCATGCTGGCGGGGGTGGAGACCAAGGTGGACGAAGTTGGGCGTGAGATTCCAGTTTCCATTTAGACTGCCTGGAGTTGCTCATGCATGAAAATGAGACCATTCTCATTGCTGCAATTGGACAGATGTGGTTGTGGGGTGGGGAAGGGAGACCTGAGGATCATCTGAAAGGCAGGGGGAGAAAAATAAAGTCCTGAGCCAACTGTACCTGGTGGAGTACAAACCCACACTACCCCGAGTATGTGTCAGATTTCCATCACTGACAAAATAACTAAAGAAGAACAACTTACAACCAGGACCCTGTTGCTTTGGGCCTGTGGCAGGGGGTGGAGTGACAGGGGACAGCTGTTCTCTTCTTTTTTTTTATGATACCAGGGATTGAACTCAGGGGTGCTTAACCACTGAGCCACATCCCCAGCACTTTTTATGTTTTATTTAGAGACAGGGTCTCACTGAGTTGCTCAGGACCTCACTAAGTTGCTGAGGCTGGCCTCCAACTCACAATCCTCCTGCCTCAGCCTCCCAAGCTGCTGGGATGACAGGCATGCCCCACCACTCCTGGCTGGGGACAGCTGTTCTCATGTGAGGCAAAGAGAAAGACTGGAAGGAGATGAGGTTCCACTTCCCCTTCAAAGATATTACTAAAGGATTACTTCTCTTCAGCAGGTGCCACCTACTACAGATTCTGCCACCTCCTAACACCACCACAGGCTGGGCACCAAGCCTTTGGGGATCACATTATATCTAACCTCTTGCTATATTTGCCTGTGAATTTTTCTTACACAATAAAGGAATAGATAGGGTTTGGGATCTCGCTCGTGACCTAACAATGTTTGGTGAACATTTTTACACACAGATAAACTTCTACAGCTGAATTGTCGAGACCTAATGCAGTAATTTATTTAATTCCCTAAGAGAAATTGGATATTTGGAAGGATTCTCTTTGATCCAGCCTAAAAATTAAATCTCAAATCAGCAGCCATCACACTAAAGTCTAACAGAAATTAAGAATAAAAAGTGGATATTGGTCTCTATCACTCTTATTTAATGTTTTCTTGCAATTGCTAGCTATTTCAATTACATGTGAACCATAAAGAAGAGGTGTAATTCTTATAAGTGAAGGAACAAAATGATAATTATTTGCAAATGATATGTTTAGATGATATCTTTGTTTCCCAAGAGTATCAAAGAAAAAAAATAACTGGAATTAATTAAGAAGCCTTAGTCTGAATACCGGATAAATTTGCCCAAGTGAGTGGATTTTCTAGAAAATGTAACATAACCTTTTGATGGATACCAGTACCACTCATTCACATAGGGACAGATAACTTAAAACATTTGAGAATAACGTTTACCAAAAAATTTGAAGAATATTGTAAAGAAGTTTATTATATTTTATTTAAGAAAGTGGAGAACTTTGTTCCTGGATAAGGGCACTTAATATATTTTTTAAAATGTTGATAACTAAGCTTATGAAAAGATGCTCAACAACATTTGGCATTAGGCAAAGGCAAAACAACAGGGATAGCCAGGTGGGGTGGCACGTGCCTGTCATCCCAGCGGCTGGGGAGGCTGAGGCAGGAGGATCGCAAGTTGGAGGCCAGCCTCAGTGACTTAGTGAGACTCTAAGTAACTCAGCGAGACCTGTCTCAAAATTAAAAAATAAAACGGGCTGGGGATGGGGCTCCGTGGTTAGGTGCTCCTGGGTTCCATCCCCAGTACAAACATCAACAACAACCAGTGACATTACACAGCTATTAGAAGATGGCAATCCAGCCCAGCAACCCCAAATGCTGTGAGGATGTGGAGTATCAGGAACCCTCATCTGTTGTTGGTGGGAGCACCCAATGGTGCGGCCACTTGGGAAGACTTTGGCCATTTCCAACAAAGCTCGCCATAATGTTACTATACAAACAACCCGGCAATTTTGTACTCCTGGGTATTTACCCAAATCATTTGAAAGCTTGTGCATGAAAAATATGCACATAAATGTTTGTAGCTGCTTTATTCATGATTGCCAAATCTCTAGAAGCAACCAAGACGTCCTCCCCTAACAATGCAATATTCTTCAGCAATAAAAAGAAACGAGCTACTGAGCTATGGAGAGACATGAAAAAATGTCTTACGTGCTGAAATGCATATTACCACGTGAAAGAAGCCAGAATGTATAGGCTGCATGGTTGGATAGGGTGACTCTATGATATTGTGGGAAATGCAGAACTCTGGACGTGCAGAAAGATCAGTGGTTGCCGGGGGTAGGGGGAGGGAGGGAGGAGCAGTCAGAAGACAGAAGAAGCTTAGGGCGGTGACACTAATCTGTCAGATACTATCACGGTGGACATATGCATCACACATTTGTTAAAAGCCATAGAACGCCAAGAGTGAATCCAAATGCAAACCGTGAACTTTAGTTAATGATAATGTATGGACATGCATGCACTCCTCGTAGCAGATTAGTGAGAGAGTTTAATAATACGGGAGTGCACGCCAGACACCCCAGCTGCTCAGGAGGCTGAGGCAGGAGGATCGCAAGGTGGAGGCCAGCCTCAGCAAAAACCAGGTGCTAAGCAACTCAACGAGACCCTGTCTCGTCGGGCTGAGGATGTGGCTCAGTGGTCAAGTGCCCCTGAGTAGTTCAATCCCTGGTACCCCTGCTCTCCCTAAAAAAAAAAAAAAAAAAAAAAAATCCAGGTCATCAACTGAGATCAAATTTAAAAATAAAGTAAAATGAAGAGTCTTGCACAATCACGTGCCAGTACATCTGCATGTGCAGAGATCTTTTCCATTTTCAGTTCCTCTGAATGGTCCCCTTCATAGAGGCTGAATTTGTCTAAGCTCTCGAGTCTGTTTCTGGGTCCATGATTAGAATCGTTCATCTGTTTTTTTCCTCAGGACCCCTATTTTAGGGTTGTGTCTTTAATTGCTTTAATATTAGTTGTAGAAACCATCACCAGCAAGAGGAACCTCTCCTTGGTGGGGTGTTGGAATAGCAAAAAGGTCATCATACCAAAACTAAGGCAATCTGAGTCAAGTATGGGTTTGCATTAATAATAATGTTTAGTTCATCAAAATTGCATCCCTAATTATAGCAAATGCACATTCATCGTAATGCTGAAGATGTTCGTAGGGAAGATCTGCGGGCGGGGCACATGGGAACTCTCTCCCCCATCTTAATAATTTTTCTGTAAATAAAAAACAGCTGTCCCATTAAATGTTTATTAAAAATACATGCCAGCTCTTTCTGAGCTAATTTACTAATCTTGTAACTCAAAATTCCCAGGAGAATTTTTTTTTCCCAAATAAAACTTCAATGTACTGGCACATGATTGTGCAAGACTCTCCATTTTATTTTATTTTTAAATTTGATCTCAGTTGCCAAAGTTGTTATTTGCATTCCTCTGTTTATGGCTACCTCTTTCTGGTGGTATTTACTTCTTCTTTCATTCTTTTTTTAGGGGGATGGGGTACTGGGGGTTGAACTCAGGGGCACTCAACTCAGGGGCACTCAACTGAGCCACATCCCCAGCCCTTTTTTATATTTTATTTAGAGACGGGGTCTCACTGAGTTGCTGAGGGCCTTGCTAAGTTGCTGAGGCTGGCCTCCAAATTGTGATCCTCCTGCCTCAGCCTCCCCAGCCACTGGGATGACAGGCGTGCACCACCCCGTTTGGCTCTTTTTTTATTCTTGATCTTCACCTTCCCACCGCCAACCACACACAATCCAATGTGCTTGATCATTGTCTTTAGAAATGCAATTACTTTTGAAGAGTGGGCAGTATCGCTTTATGTATATGCAGTCACACATTGCTTGATGACAGAGACATTCACAATGATGTGATTCTTGGTCCTGTGTCCATCCTACAGTATACTTAACACAAACTAAGCTAGCTACCATGTCACTAGGCGATGCCATCTCTGGGGACCACCATTGTATATTGGGTCTGTTGTTGACAGAAACATTTTCCACTTATATAAATGATAGTATCCAATAGGTCTCATTGTATTTCTTCCCTTTCTCGCTCAGTTGTATGTATTTTAGGATCAATTCACATTGCTGAACACACTTCTGGTCTGATACTTTGGATTGTTGCATGTTCCATACTATATGTCCGCCATATTTGTTTCTCCATTTCCCTGGTAATGGGAGCCCCGGTGGCTTCAGCCAGTCTCTCAAATAACAGTGTGACGTCAGAAACTCTTCATCTTTCTCACGCATGCACGACTTTCACCAGGACGGCTATGCAGGAGGGCGAGGGGTTGGGTCATAGGGCTACTTATTACTTAATTTTACTGAATACAACCAATTGTTTCTCCCGAATGGCTGCAGATTTTACACTCTAGTTAGAATGCACCATGGCTACGGTCTCTCCAACACTTGTATCATGGAATTCACTCAGTTTTGCCCATCTAAGGGGTATATAGTTGCATCTCATTGACGCGATGTTTTAATTTAAGTACAGAAAGGGCTGAGCCTTGTTTCCTCTTCCTGTTCTCTATCCCAGCTTCACATTCAGTGCAGAACCCATTCATATCTTTTGCTAATTGCTTTATTGGATTTCTGGCTTTTATTTTCCCCATTGATTTTTCAAGTGTCCTTTGTATATTACAGATCAGTATTTTCAGCTGGTGGCTGTCTTTTTGCTCTCCCATGACGATCACAGGCTGTGTGGTTTCCTCAAGACAATGTGGGAAGACTAGAGTTACCTTCAAAGTGCCTCTCCTGAATCTCTCTCCGCTGTGGGGTTCTCTGTCATTGCCCATGCAGGGCTGCCATTGCTGTCTCCCCATCCAGTCTCTGGCCATTTGTCCCTGGAAGATCCTTACTGTTTGCAATGTTGGTTTGACCACTATCCTTGCTGTCTTTAGCACATCTCTAAAGCTATATTTGGAAACAGTAGTGCTACACTACTTTGACATCATTTTTTTTTTTTTTAAATTTAGAGACAGGGTCTCACGGAGTTGCCGAAGGCCTCACTAAGTTACCAAGGCTGGCCTCCAACTTGCAATCCTCCTGCCTCAGCCTCCTGAGCCACTGGGATAACAGGCGTGCACCACCACGCCTAGCTAATTTGACATCTTAGAGCTAAAGGACAATGTGCTGTATGCAAATTTCACAGAGAAAAAAATTGCAGAGAAAAACATTTAAGTACTTTTTATATGTGTGTATTGAAAGTATATTAAAGTTTTTTTTTTTCTTTTAGGGAAAACATATAATTATTGTGTTTGCCACATCCAGCAGCTGAAAGCTGCTCTTCTTGTTTTCTCCAAGTCCTTATCATTTTCTTGGTTGGTGGCAGACCAAATTACTACTCAGCAGCCCTCACATAATGCCTATAACATTAAATAGAACCCCGTGTCACAGTAACAATCCAATCGCTTTTGCAGCCTGAGCTACGGAAGAGACAGATTTAAATCTCAACAGTTAAGGAGCAACCAGACTCCATGGCTCAAGTTCTGTGGGGACCATGGCTCACCGTTTTTGAAGCTATCTCTCAATCTCACGTGAGAAGGGAAGCTCACGTCTCTTGGGTGGGTTTCTTTCTCTTGTGGCCACACTCCAACGAGAGTTCGGCAGGCAGGGTGCAGGTATCCATGTTTTGAAAAACTCAGATGATTTCGAGGGCTGCCAAGGTCAAGAGCCAGTACCAATTCAGATGATTGTTTTGGTTTGGGGATTATTTATTCATATATACTTTTTGTTTTGTTTTTTGGTACTGGGGAATGAATTCAGGGGCACTCGACCACTGAGCCACATCCCAGCCCTATTTGTATTTTATTTAGAGACAGGATCTCCCTGAGTTGCTTAAGGTCTTGCTGAGTTGCTGAGGCTGGCCTCTAACTTGTGATCCTCCTGCCTCGGCCTCCCCAGCTGCTGAGATGACAGGCGTGGGCCACCACCCCAGGCCCTTCTTGCAATTTTTGATTGGTCCATCTGAGTATTCAAATCTTACCTCAATTCCAGAGAAACTTCACCTCTGTTTCCCAAAGTTGGCCTCTTCTTCCTTGATCCATTCATGTCCTCTTTGTCTCTTGACCTCTTTCACATTTTCTACGTCTTTATCTATTTGCCATGGGTTGGAATTCTTGACCACTGAGCTATGTCATATCCTTTTAATTGGAAATTTCAACAATATTACTCATGTCTAGAAGTTTCTAGAAGGTATTTAAAAATCTACAAGTTTTGGTTCATTTTCTTACTTCCTTGTTTTTGCTTATGCATGTGATTTCTTATTTGATCTAATTAATAATTTCAAGCATATTTAGTTTGTAACTTATTTTAACTTATTGTTATGATCATACTTCTTAGATTTCTTTTTCAGGTGACTCTCCCATTGACTCCCTTTATCCTTTGTATGTAAAAATCCTTGTTTTTTACATTGAAAGACAGACATTTGAAATATTTATTGTTGAGATGGCATGACACCTAATGGAATCCAGTGTTGAGGGAGTCCAGGGAAATAGATGAAGCAACACTGGCTTTGTGATTTTTAGTTTTCACTTATGAGCTCATCTTCACTAAGAATCTTTTTTCCCCTTTGGGAGTTCTCATGCTCTGTGTTGTAAGAGCATTGCTGGAGAGAAAGTTTTTGTTTTCCTTAGTTACTTAACCTCATGAATTGAACGGGTGCTGGGTGAGGTTTTAAAAAATTGATATCTTGTCTTTGAAATTTTTGCAACATAAGGTTAGTTAATAATAAAAAAAAAAAAAAAACAGAACTCCACACCATGCTTAAAAAAATGTAGACTTATTTTCCCTAGAGTGTAAGCAGAGTTAATCTTCTTTGTTCCTTCTCTGGTCTGCTGGGAAGATTTATTATAAGTCCTTTATTTGTTTTGTTTTGTTTTTTTAAGTGTAAGGTAGTTTTTCCAGGGTCCTAGTTTTTAAGCAAAGCCTTACTTTTGGCTCTTAAATCTGGAAGTACAGGAGAAAGTTTTTATTCCAAAGAGGGCATTGATTAGGAAAACATTCAAATATATCTACAGAAGAATAGGAGAGTGTGAAGACTCCCAGGTACCCATCACTCACCCAGCTCAACTGCTACCAAAACAGTTCATCTTTCTTCACCTGTGTCTCACCCACTCCAATACTGGCCCAGTCTATAAAGCAAGCCCCACCCACTCATTCATTCCAATACAGGACCAGTCTAAAGCAGGCCCCGCCCACTCATTACAATAGTGGCCCAATCAAAGCAAGCCCTGCCCACTCACTCACTCACTCCAATACTGGACCAGTCTACAGCAAGCCCCACCCACTCACCCACTCACTCATTCCAATACTGGACCAGTCTACAGCAAGCCCCACCCACTCACCCACTCACTCATTCCAATACTGGACCAGCCTACAGCAAGCCCCACCCACTTACTCATTCCAATACAGGACCAGTCTAAAGCAGGCCCCGCCCACTCATTACAATAGTGGCCCAATCAAAGCAAGCCCTGCCCACTCACTCACTCACTTACTCCAATACTGGACCAGTCTACAGCAAGCCCCACCCACTCACTCACTCACTCACTCCAATACTGGACCAGTCTACAGCAAGCCCCACCCACTCACTCATTCCAATACTAGACCAGTCTACAGCAAGCCCCACCCACTCACTCATTCCAATACTGGACCAGTCTACAAAGCAAGCCCCACCCACTCATTCCAATACTGGACCAGCCTACAGCAGCCCCCAGACAGCATCCCACTTATGTCATAAATATTTCAGAATGAATTTCTAAAAAGTAAGAGGCTTTAAATAAAAACATTGGAAGGGCATTTAAATGCGAATCCAGTTGAATGAAGGGAATTAAATATATAAGGAAGAAAGATGAAATGATCAGGTTTTCTGAGGAGGAGAGGCAAAGGTAAGAAGTGGGTTGGAAGGGTCAGTTTTAGGCGAAGGGAAGGTAGTTTTTCATGCTAACAGAAAGAAGGAAAAGATGTGGGCAGAGAGAGAATAAAATGCACATTTCTCCTTGGCGTCACATACGGGCTTCTGTTTTCTCTGCAAAGGAGCAGGTAAAAGCGGAGGTGGGGGCAAATTAGTGTATTAAGGTAACAATGGCAAAACAGAGCCCCCCCCCCCCCCCCCAAATCGCAGTGGCCTTTCTACCCATGTTTTCTTCTTATTCGTGAATGGCCAACGTGAGCCTTCAACGCCTCAAACACCGGGGCTTTGCTTCCTGCCGGACTTCCATTTCTTTGGTCAGCTGTAGTCACATGGCCTCCACGGAAGCTCAGGTGAGGCTGGAAATGAGAAGCAGCCCTTGGCTCTTGGTTTTCCCACTGGAAAAATATCTATAAGATCATTCTGGAATGTTTAGCCACTTGAACAACACACGCACACACAAACGGTATTCTTTTTTAAAACCAAATGTGTCAGCTGGGTGGGGCAACACATGCCTGATGCTTTCCCCTGAAGTCTTCCTCAGAAATCCTAATCAGAAGAAAAGTATCAGACAAATTCCAATAAAGGATATTCTGCTGTGGACCCGACCAGGATTCCAAACCGTCCAGGCCATCCCCAAAAAAGGAGCGCGTGAGAAATGGTCAGAGCCAGGAAGAGCCATCCTGCGTGGAATTTGGAACTGAAAAAGTACATCATGGAAAAACAAAGGGAAGATAAATAAATCGTGGACTTCAGTTCATAATAATGCACGCATACGGATTTGCTAATTATGATAAACATACTAACTGTTATGGCTTGGATATGAGGGGTCCCCCTAAAGTTCACGCGGGAGACAATGCAGGAAGGTTCAGAGGTGACATGATTGGATTGTAAGAGTCTTAACTCAATCAGTGAATTCATCCCTGATGGGATTAACTGAGTGGTAGGGTGTGGCTGGAGGAGACTGGAATTTGGGCTGTGGCTTTGGGGTATATATTTTGTATCTGGAGAATGAAGTCTCTCCCCCTCCCTCTGCCCCTCTCCCCCTCCCCCTCTCCTCTCTCCTCTTCCTCTCTCCCTCTACCTCTCTCCTCTACCTCTCTCTCTCTCTCTCTCTCTCTCTCTCTCTCTCATTTTTCTCTCTTTCCTCTCTTTTCTCTCTGTCTCTCTGATGTGAGCTGCTTCCCTCTGCCACATTCTTCCGCCATGATGTTCAGCCAAGGAAGGGAGCCAGCCTTTTAGGGACTAAGACTTCTGAAACTGTGAGCCCTCAAATAAACCTTTCCTCCTCTATAATTGTGCTGGTCAGATCTTTTTAGTCACAGCAGTGAAATAGCTGACTAAAACACTATACTAGTGTCAGATGTTAATACTAGGGTAAACTGGGTGTGTAGGTTATGAGAACTCTGTATTGCTTTAGGAATGTAAAAATCATAAAGCCACCAGGTGCGGTGGTACACTCCTGTAATTCCAGGGGCTCAGGAGGCTGAGGCAGGAGGATTGCAAGGTTGAGACCAGCCTCAGCAACTTCAGGAGGCCCTAGACAACTTAGAGAGATTCTGCCAAACAAAACAAAATACACAAAGAGGGCTGGAGATGTGGCTCAGTGATTAAGTACCTCTGGGTTCAATCCCTGGTACCAAAACCAAAAACAACACCACCAACAACAACAAAAAAACATAAAGCCACTTTGAAAAACCCTGTTTTTGTATAGTTTTAATAAATGATATGTGACCCAGAAATTCCACTTATAGTTCTTTACCCAAGTAAAATGAAACATGTGTCTATCCAAACACATACAAAGAATGCAGGTAGCGTTTTTCTTCAAAATATCCCCAAACTGGGGGCTGAGGTTGTGGCTCAGTGGTAGAGCAGCTTGCTTCCCATGTGAAGTTCTGGGTTTGACTCTCAACACCACATAGAAATAAATGAATAAAATAAAGTTCTATTGACATCTAAGAAAAACTTTAAAAGATACTCCTAAACTGGGTACAACCAAAATGTTCTCCAACACAGTATATTCATGCAATAGAATACTACTCAGCAATAAAAAAGAACAGTGAGAGAAGAGGAGGAGGAAAAGGGAAGTCTTGGGGACTGAATGGGAGCAAATTATATTTTGTGTGCATATAATGACGTCAGAAGGAATCTCAATATTATTATAAGTGAAATGAACTAAAAAGGAAAAGAAAAATTACGGATGTGTTCTACAACATGGATGAACCTCAACATTATTTGTTCAAAGGAAATCTGACATAAAACCGTGCACAGTGTGATTCCATTTGTACGAAAATTCTCAGGAACTGGCAAAATTAACCTACCAAGATAAATTCAGCAGTTTCCTGGGGCAACGAGTTGCGGGGGGGGGGGGGGGGGTGCTGACTCCAAAGGACTACAAGGGAATTGTCTGGGGCGATGAAATTGTTCCATTTCTTAATTCAGGTGGTGGCTACCCAAGTGTATGCATTTATCAGAACTCACTGAACTGTGTATTTAAAGCGGGCACATTTTATTGTGTGTCAATTGTATCTCAATAAAGTTGGTTTTTTTACTTTTTTTTTTTTTTGAACTGGGAATTGAACACAGAGGCACTTAACCAATGAGCCACATTCCCAGCCCTTTTTATTTTTATTGTTTTGGGACAGGGTCTTATTAAATTGCTTAGGGCCTGGCTAAGTTGCCAAGGCTGGCCTCCAATTTGCAATCCTCCTGCCTCAGCCTCCTGAAGCACTGGGCTGACAGGCTTGCGCTACCAACACCTCTTTTTACAAAATGCCACACGACATCTCACTTGCTTGCTCCAGAATTCTCATGTGCAAACCAGGTCCCTAATCTTCCCTCAGACTAAGTGCCCAGTCCACCCTCTGGCAATACCAAAAATTCCGCCTTCCTCTCTGAGGGCGAGTCTACGCCATCGCCAGCTTGGATGATGGAGAATTCACGTTCCCTTGTGAGTTTCTCTCTGAACTTTGAAATGTTGATCCCATCTCGTCTCCTCCTCCTGCCTGATTCTCTTCTATGGGTTCCGGTTGCCCTTGGAATAAGAGCAGACCCTGCGCCCCTCACCACGCCTTCAGTCTGGTCCTGGAACAGATCCGGTCTCTTTCCAGGTGCGGACTCGGCCTCTGTCTTCCCCTCCAGTTTCTCCTTCCCTCCCAACTTAGTTTATTGACCGATCCTTCACATTTCAACCCAAATATCTCGCCCTCGTGCCTTCGCAGACCTGATCGGATCTACCTGTTAGTCTCTCCTAGGGCGTAACACTACCTTTCACAGGTCCTTGACTCGATTTACATTTCCCCCTAATGATCGTATTAATCAATCCACCAACAAACCAAGCATTGACGTCTTAGGTGGGTCTCATCCTGTCTGGGCTCCATTTGACGGACAGGAGACAAGCCCAATTATCCTTCCGAGTCAAACCACGCTCCGCCCATCCTGGCTTTGCCTCCCCTGGCTCCACCCACTCCCATTCAATCACGTGCAGAGCCAACGCCCTATAAGAGCCGACCGAGCTGCGGGCCAAGCTCAGTCAGTCTGCAAGGCTCCTGAGAGTGAGCACCTCTGGGGTCGTGTCTGTCCCGCCTGATCCGAGCTGCATCTGACCGCTGACCACAGAACCTCAGCTTGAACCCCGCAGATACCTCCAGACGACCAGCCCTGCGCATCGCTTCTTAGAAGGGTCTCCTAGGAGTGGATTCTGCTTTCCAGACATCCTGAGCCAGCTGCAAAGAACGTCACAGCAAGGAGATCAGGTAGGTGTCTTGAGGATGCATACATGTTGCAACGTCGGGGTTGCAACCCCAAAATCTTCAGCAGCCTGGAAAGGCCAGGGATCAGTCTACTCCTGGGCTTGGTTCGCCCCGCTTCCCGGTCTGCTTCCCTCTGCCCTTGAAGATAGGATTAACTGGGCCAAAGCTAATCCCATCTCTGCCACCTTTTCCTGTAGCAATTGGGAGAAAGTAAGCCACCCACCTCTGGGCCATTTCCTACCAGCCGTTGGTTCTCCCTTGGAAACATTTTAGTTTACCCCTGCCAATCCTGCCCCTGCACACAGCCCCCCTTACCAGTAACCCTGGGAAGCCCCCGGCTTTGAGGGGGGCAGTGCCCATCACCAGGGGTGACGTGGGAAGTGAGGGTGTGATCTCAGCTCCGGGACTCACCTGTTCTCGCCTCCCCGCAGATTTCCATATGGAGGAACCAAGGCCTTCGAAACGTCTTCGCTCAATGGCTGCTGATCAAGGTACTTTCAAACTGCCTGTCACTGTCTGCTGACTCTTCCCCGGTTTTGACATGATGTTGGTATTATGTCACTTAGATCCAAGCTGGGCACATTTTGAAATGCAGCGGCCTCGCCCACCCTCCCATTCTTTAGACCACCTTTTAGGTCTACCCAAACCGACTTTTTATTTTTTTAGCATTGATCTCCATTTTTATAACAAATGGGTACAAGACTATTTTTGTCTTCCATCTTGGACTTTATCATCTTTCCTGGGGGAGAGGGGAGCCTTTAGCTCTAGTTCAATATCGCCACCGTCCAACTACCCATGCACCCGTCGGGGCTGGGGATCGAACCCAGGGCCTTGTGCTTACAAGGCAAGCACTCTACCGACTGAGCTATCCCCCCAGCCCCTCCACAGAGCCTTCTGCTCTGCCATTTCCTAGGAGGATTGTATTTTAAATGGCACCATGGAGAACACTGGGATTGCTTTCCAGGACTTGACTTATTCATTTATTAATTTTTAAATTTATTTTGATACAGGGGATTGAACCCAGGGTGCTTGGAGGCCAACCTCCGCAACTTAGCTAGGCCCTCAGCAACTCAGCAAGACCCTGTCTCAATAAAACATAAAAAGGGCTGGGAAAAAATATAAAACAAGTAAATAAGTGAATTATATTTTATATATAAATAAATATTATTTATATATTTTTATATATTTATATTTAATATATTTCATATTATATTTATATATTTTTATATATTATTTATATTTTATAAATATATTTATTTATGCATTATATTTAATTTCATTTATATATTATATTTAACATATAATTATATAATATATTTATTATATTTATATATATTTAATATACATTATTTATATATTATTTATATATAAATAAATATTATTTATATTATTTTTCTTTATATTATTTATTATTCATATTATATAAATAATCATTTCTATATATTATTTCTATATATTTATGTATACTTATATATAAATAATAAGTTTATATATTTATATATTATTATATATTATTATTTATATATTATTTATACATATTTTTATATATTGCATATTATTTATTATTTTTCTTCATATTATGAATATATAGAAAATAAATATATAAATAATATATTATTTATTATTTATATTATTTATATGTATAAACAAATATTATTTACATATATAAATAACTGTATTTATTTTATATATATACATTTATACATGTAAAGTGCCCTGGGTTCAATCCCCTGTATCAAAATTTGCTGAGTTACCACTCGTTCATTGTCAGTCTCTTCCCATTGGTTGGAGTTCAAGCAGTCCATCAATTTTACCCTCACATGGCTTGCTCTAACCTATGCTGGCTGCTCTCTTCCCAGCGGACACCCTGGCAATTTCCCTTCACCACCAGCCGGGAGTTCCTTACCCCCTTCTTGTGAATTGCATTCCATTTCCTCTCTGGCTTCCTTTTCTTTGTTGGTTTATCTATCTTCTTTGGAGGAAGTCCTCAGATGGCTTCTCAATAAAACATGCATTAAAAGGAAATGAGTGAAGACAGTACATGTCTGAATATGAGTTCATTCTATCTTCCCTGATTCTGGAATGCTAGTTTGACTGGGTATAAAATTTTAGGTGGAAAAATCTGCCCCCCTCAAAAATTTTGAACATAGTTTCTATTCTCTTCTACAATCTAATGTTGCTTTTGAGATATCTGATTTTTGAGACATTTTTCATATGACATTCTCCTCCTCCCTCTCCTCCTCCTCCTCCTCCTCCTCCTCCTCCTGCTCCTCCTAGAGCATGGAGACTTGGATTTCTCCTCTCATGATTTTAATGTCAATGAGTTTTTCTCGGAATGTTCTTTTTAAAGTATCCTATAATTGATTCATGGGTATAATTTATTATCTTTCTGTATATGTTAATTGTAGATTTTTTTTTTTTTTTTTGGAAAGTTTCATCTACAGCATGAACAGCTTCCTCCAGGTTGGCTTTCTGTTTGAGTTGGTTCCTTATGTCTCATATCAAGTCTTTCCTTCTGATGTTTGCTGGTTCCTGATTGCTGCTTCTACTTAAAAATAGGACCCTGAAGAAGCCAAATGGAAGCACTGAGCCCATGAATGGGATTTTTTGACTGTGGATTGCACAGAATTGATATGGCTGGGCTGTCAATTTGGGGACTCCCAGATGTCGGTTTCTTAGGATTTCTTCTATATACGTTTCCCAGGGAAGAACGTTCAGATGGTCTTCAGCACTCACTCTATCATTGATAAAATTTCCACCAAAAGTTAATGGAAAACTTCCATAGAATTTTATGGAACCAGCCAGATCCGGGCTTCTACCCACGGATTTTCCCTGTCTTCCCTCCTCCCAATCTGCTTCACTTGATGAATTCTTCCCTTTACATTCCAAAACCCTCTCCCTCGGTCCTTCCCAGACTTCAGCAAACCTCCCTATCACTCACTCGGGGCCCCTCCCTTTCACGTGTGTCCTGTTTGGGGCTTTCTATTCGGTTCCATTTATCTCTGATTGACAACGCTGTCTTCATTACTATCACTGTACTCTACTTCTTGATCTCGTATAAACCAAGTACCCTCACTCGGTATTTTTCTAGAAAGTATTAAAATTTAACAGCTACTACCAAACTGTCTGCTAGGACATTTCCCTTCATACAGTCTGTCCTTAATCTTTAAATCCTTGCCAGTTTGATAGCTGCATGACAATGCCTGATCTTTAATTCGAATTATCTCATAGTACCTTCGATGCATGTATGACGATTCATTTTTCTCCTATCAGATTTTCTGTGATTGCTCTTTGCTCTTTCATTTATTTGGTTGTTTTTCCTTTATTCATTATTATTATTTGTTGTTGTTGTAGATGGACACAATACCTTTATCTTATTTATTTATTTATTTCTATGTGGTGCTGAGAATCAAACCCAGTGCCTCCCACATGCCAGGCAAGCGCTCTACCACTGACCCCAGCCCCAGCCCCTGGGTTGTTTTTCCTAGTTGAATTTTAAGTTCTCTTTGAATTTCAGAGTCTGATCAGTTCAGGTTTTCTTCATTAATTAAGAAAACCTAGGTCTGCTGGGTGTGGTGGTGCACACTTGTTATCCCAGCAGCTCAGGAGGCTGAGGCAGGAGGATTGCAAGTTGGAGGCCAGCCTCAGCCACTTAGTGAGGCCTTAGCATCTCAGAGAGACACTGTCTCTAAATAAAATATAAAAAGGGCTGGGGAGGTGGCTCAGTGGTTAAGCGCCCCTGGGTTCAATCCCCAGTGCAAAAAGCAAAAAAAAAAAAAAAAAAAAAAAAAGTTAAAAGAAATACTAATTTATGAAAAATTCTGAGGTGGAAATGGCATCAGGGCAGACAGGTTTCCTCAGGGACCCAATGCAGATGCAGGGGACTCTCCTGGTCCATCCCTGACCTCCTTCCCGCCCCGCTTCCCCGCAAGGCTCTCCGTACAAGTCCCTGGTACCTTCTCACTCTCTGCCTCTCTCCCCAGCCTCCGATGGACTTCCCGGGGATCCAGGCTGCTCTGGCGGGCGACCAGAAGATCCCGTGGGAGCCGATGGCCCCATGGCCCCAATCCTTCCTTCCAAGCCCGTTGCTTACGTGACACCCACGAGATCCGAGGCCCCAGCTCCGACGGAGCCTGTTCAACCTGCTCAGAGAGGCCGCCCTGCCAGGACGGGCCGGAGAGGAGGCAGAGGCCGCGCCAGCCAAACACAGCAGAGAGTCAGCCGCTGGGACACAGACCTCCTGAGGGGACCAGCACCCTCGGTGGCAGCAGATCTGCAAGGCGAGTTGCGTAGCTATGCAGAACCAGAGCTCCGCGTGGAGCCGCAAGCCGGGCAGACCCCGGCCTTCCATGTCCATGGGGCCTCTACAGCCAGCGAGCATGTGCTGCCCCGCCACGCGGTCCACGCAGCCCCGCCCGGGAGGAGACTCCAGGGCCGGCACCCTGCCTCTGGGTACTCGGCTGTCCTGGGGCAACAGTCCCCCGCCACATACCCTTGCATAGTCTTCAGCCCCTGGTCTAGTCCAAACTTGCGCTTCATGCACACCTCCTCTGGTACCCTCGTATTCGGGGTACCTGTGCTTTTTGCACACGTGACACTCTAACTTTTTTCTTTTTTCTTTTTCTTTTTTTGATACCGGGGATTGAAACCAGGGCTGCTTAACCACTGAGCCACATCCCCAGCCCTTTTTATTTATTTTTTAAATTTTGAGACAGGGTCTGGCTGAGTTGCTGAGGGCTTCACCATATTGCTGAGGCTGGCCTCCAACTTGTGATCCTCCTGCTTCAGCCTCCCCAGCAGCTGGGATGACAGGCGTGCACCACTGCACATGCCCTGCTAATCTCTTTTTCCACCACCCAGACTTTTGCTAAGGATCGATCTTCCTCAGGCCTCAAACCCCTGTCTCATTACTGCTCCACACTCCCTCCGGTATCAAAAAACCTCTACACTGTACTCGCTACTGGGCCTCCAAGTCCTGGGCTCCTCCCAGGATCCTGACAGCCGCCATCTGCTTCCAAGACCACTCTTGTCTACTTTCTCGGTTTTACCAAAGGTGCACTTGTATGTGATTTCTCAATGCTTGTTAAAATAAATCAGCAATCTCCCGTTGGTTTCCCTCGTTCATTATCCTTCTTCCAATGCATGAACATTATACATCTTTAAAAAAGAGGACACAGAAAAGAGAAAAATGGCACCCAAGGAAACAAGACTAACAGAATACTCAGTAAGAGATTCTAATTTTGTTTTGTATTATTTATCTATTGGTCCCAGGAATTGAACCCAGGGGTGCTTAACCACTGAGCCACATCCCCAGCCCTTTTTATTTTTCTCTCAGAGACAGGGTCTCCAACTCGCAATCCTCTTGCCTCAGCCTCCCAAGTCTCTGGGATTATAGGCTTGCACCACCTTGCCTGGCTCTTACAATATTATTTGTGTGTGAATGGTACCAGGTATTGAACCCAGGGGTACTTAACCATGGAGTCACATCTCCAGTCCTTTTTATTTTGAGACAGGGTCTCAGTGAGTTGCTTAGGGACTTGCTAAATTGAGGCTGGCCTCCACCTTGTGATCCTCCTGCCTCAGCCTCCTGAGTCTCTGTGATGACAGCAATGTACCACTACAGTCAGCAATGAGAAACTTTTATAAGTATAATTAATGCCTTCGGAGGGAAATGAGATGCTGCTATATCCCTGAAATGATAAAAGAGGCTTACCTTAAAAGCCAATTATAGATACTCTGGATGAAAAACAGGGTTGTTGCTGGACGCAGCGACCCACGCCTTTGTGATCCCAGCAGCTCAGGAGGCTGAGGTAGGAGGATCACAAGTTGGAGGCCAGCCTCAGCAACTTAGTGAGGCCCTCAGCAACTCAGCGAGACCCTGTCTCTAAATAAAATAGAAAAAGGGCTGGGGATGTGGCTCAGGGGTGAAGCACTCCTGGGCTCAATCCTGGGACCAATAAACAAAAATAAAAAAAGGAACTGCTGGAATACAAACTGCCATGGGTGCTGAGGCCCTGGGAATGGACAGCAATAATGAACAAGACAGGAAATGAGATGTTCGGGCAGAGGGCGCCCCTGGAAGGTGGCGGAAAGAGATGGAAGGCGAGCTAGGTAAATCCCACTGCAAGTAGCTCTGGGAACATGGCGAGCTACCTCAGGGACGCAGCACTTGGAGGAGAGTGACGTGCAAAGAAATCCTGGCTGATAATTCCTCCAAACTGAAGGAACAAAGAAGGTCCTGAGCACAGTCTGGGAACAGCACCCATTTGGGAGTGTGCAGTAAGGCGAGAGAGAATTCCAGAAGTTACCTGGGAGATGAGACCGAGAAGGACTGCAGAGTGAGGCTGACTCGAGACTTCATGAGGTAGAGACCGGGGACACCATCCGCCAAACTCTGAGAGAAAATGACTCTGAAGCTAGAATTCCATAACCGGAAGCTAGAATTGGGGGTAAAGGCAGGGGAAGGGCCAGTTCAAGAGCAAGAGCCCAGGAAGGAAGGAAGGCACTGGGGAAAGAGAGAGAGAGAGGGAAAAAAAAAAAAAAAAACCCAGAATCCTGATCAAACTGGACCTGAAGCATGCTCTCTTCCCAGACTTCTATTTCACAACTGATAACACACAAGCTAACATAAACCCCCTTCTTTGTCTTATTCTGTTTCTGTTGCTATCACTGAATACTACAGACCAGGTAATTTATAAAGAAGAGAAGTTAGTAGGGTGCGGTGGTTTATGTCTGTAATCCTAGCTACTGAGGAAGCTGAGGCAGGAGGATCAGTAGTCCAAAGCCACCTGTGGCAACCTAGCAAGAGGCTCTCTCAAGATAAAAAGCAAAAAGGGTTGGGTGTGTGGATCAGTAGTAGGTTCAACCTCCAGTACTCCAAAACAAATATTGTAAGGAAGTTGAAATGAATAAGTTTACATAAATACGATTAGGGAAGAAAGTTCAAGGACCCAGAATTAAATTTATAAAGACTTTGACATTTGAGGATGGGGTGGGGATTCAGATTCTAGACTCTGAGACTTCCTTTTCTTTCTTTCTTTTTTTTTTTTTTCTGGTCCTGGGAAATGAACCTGGGGCACTTAACCACTGAGCCACATCCCAGCCATCTTTATTTTTTATTTCGAGACATGGTACCCTTAAGTTGCTTAGAGACTTGATAATTGCTGAGGCTGGACTCCAACTTGCAAGCCTCCTGCCTCAGCCTCTGGAGCCACTGGGATGATAGGCATGCACCACTGTGCCCAGGCTGGACTTGGAGACATTTAAAAATTTAAATATGGGTACTCATTGGGAACCAAATAAACGAAGTGAAATAGAATGTAAAATTTGAAACTGATTGAGGAAAGAGCAGATCAAAGAAAATCTGATGAATCAGACAAAAGGCATGAGGGGTTAGTTAATAGAAACAAGAAGAAAGCACCGCACTTTTAAAATGCTAAATAAAGAATAAGTAATTTGACAGCAGCCTCCTTGGCTTCCGTCCCCCTGGCTTCAATAGGAATATTTAAAATGTTTCACCGGTAAGCAGGATGCTTGGTGTTAAGTTTCTCATAGATGCACTTGATGAAGTCAAGGTAGTTCCCATCTTTTCAGAGCGTGATAAAAGGTATATTAGAAATTGGACTTTATATTTTATGAAGTAGGTTTTTAACCAACTGGTCTTCATTTGTAAGAGAAAAACGTCCAAGAAAAATGAGAATTTTTTTTCCCATCATGATTATTTTTTCTTGTTGTACTCAACTATCCCCTTAAAGAAGTCCTTTGACTTTTTGTGATACTACAATTCTTGTATTAAAATTTTGCTAATTACTGCCCAGCATGGTGGCACACACCTGTAAACTCAGCGGCTCAGGAGGCTGAGGCAGGAGGATCGCAAGGTGGAGGCCAGCCTCAGCAACTTAGTGAGGCACTAAGCAACTCAGTGAGTCCTCATCTCTAACTAAAATATAAAAAGGGCTGGGGATGTGGCTCAGGGGTGAAGCACCCCTGGGTTCAATCCCTGGTTAAAACAAACAAACAAACAAACAAACAAAAAAATTAATTACCAATGTCAGGTATTTACCAAAACCAGAAAAAAAAAAATTACAGAAGAGAAAAGGGAAAAATCTCTGCCACCCCTAGTCTGCATCCTTATGGTGTTCTCCCCACAATCGCACAAGCCTAAAGAAACATTTGTGCACATTAAAAGCATCATTGGTGATTTCATTTTACAAACAAGGGACATGCCATCCACCGGAAGTCACAGTGAAACATGCCAGTGGCAGGCGTGGCGGGAACCGGCGCCTCTGCTGAGCCAGCAGCCCCCCTGCGGAGGGCAGAGGCTATTTGGATTGAAGCAGGGCTGGGACCCCAGCAAGGCGCTGGGATCTCGCGAGAATTCACCTCCGCGCCTCGCCTGGGGCCCCGCCCCTCTCTCCTCCTTTCTGAGCATGTTTTTTGCAAGAGGTACACATTCCTGGTTGTTGAATCTCTGCAGTTTCCAGGGTGTTTCTTTGACCAAAATGCTTCACTAATCACTTGTATGTGAAATCTTAACTGCCAGTTTTTGTTTCTAAACTTTCTAAAATAAATCCTCAAAGTGAGACCCCTAAGTCAAACAGCCAGATTTTAATTTTAATCATTACAAAGAAATTGCCTTCAGATTAGATTGTATCAGTGACAAGCACCACAAGCTGTGTAGAAGGGCACCTCTTCACAGCAATAAAGGTTGGGACTCTAAATTTTTTTTTTTTTTTTTGTCGGTCTCTCGGATAAAATTACGTTATCTTGTTTTGGCTCTAATTAGAATTGCCTTGATTACTAATTAGGTTTAGTGTCTTTTCATTTATGCACTTGTTTATTTTATCTGTTCATTTATTGGTCATTTTTATTTCTTTCCCTGCTGATTGTCTATAGGATTTTGAATTTTTTTTTTTCTTATTAATTTGCAGGAACTTTTATATTACAAATAGCAATACTTCCCTCCCCACCCCCACGCACACTGGGGACTGAACCCAGGGGCACCTTACTGTTTAACTACATCCCCAGCCCTTTTAAAATTTTTATTTTTTATTTAGAGACAACTTAGCGAGTTGCTGAGGGCCTCGCTAAGTTGCTGAGTCTGGCCTCTACTTGTGATCCTCCTGCCTCAGCCTCCCCAGCCGCTGGGATTACAGGTGTGCCCCACTGCACTGGCTAGAAATAGCAATACTTTTCCAAGGTGCTGCAGATCTTTCCTCTTTGGTCTTCATTCGGGCTGTGTTGCCTGTTCCTCTGCTTGCTCCAGTTCCTCTTTGGACTCAGCACACTCACTTTTCTTCCAGTTCCTTCCATGGACTCTATCCTCTCTCAAGCAACCGAGAGTCACATCTGCCAGACAGTTGCCCACCTGGCACAGCCATGTATGAAATGCTGCCCTAGTCATTTCAAGATGGCGCTCAGTCTTTTCATGATTTGACCTTATTTGGGTCTGGCCATGGTTGGGCAAGCCCCGGGCTCCTTCAGGAGTCTCTGCCTGAATCGGTCACTCTCACTCTCCTCCCTGTCCCTCACCCCCCTACAGGATCTCACCCTGTCTGGCAGGGTGGCGAACTTGACCCTCAATGGTCAAAGAGCCTTTTACGCCACTCCTCTGGGGCAAAACTCTCTCCCTGGAATGCGTCGGAGCTGTGGATTTGGATAATCAAAAACTGTGATTGTTTTTTAGGTCTTGATATTTTTCTCAGCTAAAGATGCCCAAAGTGTCTTTTGAAAGTTCAAAAGCACAGAATGATATCATTTTATGTGAATTTAAAACTATGCAGCCACCCTGCCCCACCAACGGAGTATGAATGTAGAATTCCATCAACGGATCCTTAGATATTGGATTAACTGGTTCATAATGGATAACATGAAAAACACTGGTGAAACCAGACATAAGTTTATTTATTTCGCACATGAAAGCATGCAGTCCCGGTCTTACACAAGAGCTTCAAGGGTCTTTTGTTGTTCCATGGTATCATGCGTTTAGACTTACAGTCACCTCACAGACCAAAATGGCTGCTGGAGTTCCGGACATCATTTCCTATTTTCAAGAAAGAGGAAGTAAGGGGGAAAAATAGTGACCTTTGAGTCAGCACCCGCAGGGCAGCCTCCCTGGAAGTCTAGCCCTTATTGTCTTTCCTTCTATTTCAATAGATTGACTTAGTCACAAACTGGCTCCAAGGGAGGAGGGAAAATAAAATCTTTCAGCTGACCCATTACTGTTCCAAATAAAATCAGAGTCTGTTCCAAAGTGAGGTCTCCAAAATTGCATGTCTTCATTTCTTCACTTGTGGGCAAATGAGTGTTGTTCATTTTGTGGGGAGGGTTCGCTCCCCTATGCCTCTCTCCATTTTATGGGGACCAGGCACGTTGTCATTAGTTGATCTGATTTTCTGTTTATTCCTGAGTCACGTCTGTCTCCAGGACCGAGGCCAGCTCTGATAGCTGATGCCGCCATCTTGTTGAGGGTCTTCTGACCTGCTTTACCCTGGGAACCACCGGGGGAGCTGAGAGGGCAGGAAAGGGCGGACCCATTTCAAATCACCTTGGAGATGCTGATTTAACCCCCATGTGACTCACTTGCAGGGCCAAGAGAAAGAACAATTCTAACTAGAAAACCCACTGGTCTGTTACCAAGAGAAAGAGGAAGTTCCACCATGATAACAGGAAACTGGAGACCAAAGAGGCAGTTTATCAATGAGTGTCCAGCAAATCCTGGGAATGGATGCTCCAGGCAAAGCCAATATGCTTCAGTGATTTGAAGATACTTTTCTGTTTGTTTGTTTTATTTTATTTTGTTTTTAAGTCACTTGTTCTGAAACTTCCTGTTAGATTAAAGGTTGTTCTTCAGAGGTAAACTTTTACTTTGGTCTGGGTTCTTCTACAATTTTCTTTTTGTCATTAGTGTTCTGAAGTTTCTCTGTGAAATATCTATGACTGATGTCTTAAAAATCTTTCTCTGGATTCATTGGGAGTCTTCAATCTGAGACTATATCTGAGGGGTTGCCTCACCACAGATCCGAGACACAGAGACGAAAACTGAACCAAATAGACCTTGCCGTACATGGTGGTGCATGCCTGTAGTCCCAGCAACTCGGGAGGCTGAGGCAGGAGGATAGTAAGTTGGAGGCCAGCCTCAGCAACGTGGTGAGACTCTGTCTCAATATAAAACATGAAAAGAACTGGAGATTGTGACTTGGGAGGCCGAGCAGGAGGATCTTGAGTTCAAAGCCAGCCTCAACAAAAGTGAGGCCCTAAGCAACTCAGCAAGACCCTGTCTCTAAATAAAATACAAAATAGGACTGGGGATGTGGCTCAATAGTTAAGCACCTCAGGGTTCAATCCCTGATAACAAAAAAAGACCTTTTTTTCCCCTTATAAACTGGTTTTCTCAGATATTTGTTACAGTAATGAGAAGCTAACACATATTTAATTTAAAAAAATGGAAAATTCACTTTTCATTTTTCACTTTCACTTCTCCTCTCCTTCTGGAATCCCTTGTCTATTGGATCTTATTGTTCTAATCTCTGCATCTTTTAACTGGTCCGTTTCCTGTACTATATTCTGGCTGACTTTCACAGATGTGTTTTCTGATTTACTTGCTTTTCTATTACATTCAATCAACTCTGTAATTAAGGTTTAATTGATTCTTAATAATCCATTTGTTCTATTCTAAATCTACTATTACAGGGGTGTTCTTTTTTTTCTTTATTTCTATTTTATTGGCCTTATTTGGGGTTTGGGGCTGAAGTTTAGTGGTAGAGTTTATGCTTTTCATGCACCAAAAAATAATTATGAATAATTTTGAATATTCTCGTTTCATAATTTCCCTCAAATTCTTCCATTAACTGAAGTTTCTGAACAACAGTGTTTCCTGAATGAACAAACCCCTTTCCCAAAGGAATCATGTCTCTGTGGGTTTATATTCGTGTAAGGTTTATATTCACTGTGGGAACTTTATGGAACTTGGATTATTAAAATTTTCTTCCACGACGGTTTTGTTTTTTCTGTATTGGGGGGTTGGGCGGGTGTTCTAATACCCCAGGAACAGATTCTGCATTCGTACTTTTTGGGTGGTGGGATACCGGGATTTGAACTCAGGGGCACTCAACCACTGAGCCACATCCCCAGCCCTATTTTGTATTTTATTTAGAGACAGGGTCTTGCTCAGTTGCTTAGGGCCTTGCTTTTGCTGAGGCTGGCCTCCAACTTGCGATCCTCCTGCCTCAGCCTCCTGAGCCACTGGGATGACAGGCTCCCTGCTCTGTGTTAGTTTCTTGTCTGATGGTCCCCACACTATAAGGAAAGGCTTAAAGCCAGATTCCAAGTCCTCCAGTGTGGAAAGGCCAGGATTTTGGCTTCTCATTGAAGTTCATACGCTGCAGGGGATTATGGTGGAATTAGGCTTTCTTTACCGGGGTAGATGGCTTTTCAGGGTCACCATCTTAGTTTCAATCTGTCACCTCCTGTGGACTGAATGCCTCGTCCCCTTCCCCCTGGTGCACCCTGTATCTGTGGGGTCCGTGTCTGGCCAGGGATTCTGCCCTGAGAGCCCACTTGCCCTCCACTCCAGGTCTCCCTGCCTCTTTGCCCTGGTTCCTGGCCACGTGCCTTTCTTTCTCACCATTGACGCTCTGCCTGGTCCTACAGGGGCAGGAGAGGAACCAAAACCACAGCCTCAGGGACAGACCGCCTGGGTTCCAATCCAGGCTCCTCCAGGTACAAACTAGGAATCCTGTGCACCTTCCTCAACCTCCTCAGGTCTCTGTTTTCTCAGCTACATTGACATCAAAGAGTACTAACCTCATTTGGACCTGGTGTCACCCACCTGTCATCCCAGGGGCCCAGGAGGCTGAGGCAGGAGGATTGGAAGTTGGAGGCCAGCCTCAGCAACTTTACAAGGCACTAGGCAACTAAGCCAGACTCCATTGTCTCTAAATAAAATATAAAAAGGGCTGGGGATGTGGCTCAGTGGGTAAGCACCCCGGGGTTCAATCCCTGGTACCAAAAACAAACAAACAAAAACCAACCTCATGGATTATCAAATGAGCCGATAAGATCCAGGTGTTTGGAATCATGCCAAGAACATGGCGGACTACCAATAGATACTGCATACTCTTATTTCAAAAGTAGGGTGGGCCATGGTTCCATTTTATCCAATCCCGTAGGAGTGGCTTAGTACTCCCATTTGTCCATGGATCGATCTTTCATGCATATTGTTTATTACATAAACTGTAGGCACCCAAGTTTTTAAGACTCTGGCTTTTTTGAGGGGATTAAGCTACCAAATTACTCTGTTACAGGAACGGTACACACATACAGGGAAAAAAAACTAAGTGGAGAATTTTGTACAGGTTACGGAAAGGGTAAAAAAACAACGCTGCATCCCGATCATCTACTGTTGAGTTTAGTCCATATTCTGCCTCTGTAACACAATGCCAGAGACTGGCTCATTTATAAAGTTCTGAAGGTGGAGAGGTTCACGATGGCCCCAGCATCTGGTGAGAGCCTCATGCTACATCTTCCCACGGAGGAAGGTGGAAGGACAGGCGTGGGCAGGACTAAGAAAACAAGGGACCAAACCCTCCTCACTGGCTTTGGTTCACGTGGGTGGAGCCTTCTCGTCCTGTCACCTCTTAATAGTCTGACATCTTTCTAGGGTCACCATGGAAATTCAATATCAGTGTGGGTTTTGGAGGAAGCATTTAAATTACAGCGTGCTGCATCTCAAGCTGCCAAGAGGCACAGAGTCTTAAGACCTCTCTGTGGTCTTACAATTCCACGGGGCCGGGATTAGGGAAGGGCTGTGCTGGGTGGTTCACCTGTTTTCCACATGACATCCAGGGTGGTGCCCACAGCGGCCGATCCTTTTCTAAGGCAGCATCTTCACTCACATATTTTTGCCATTCACTTGTGACAGGTGCACCTACAGGTCATTCATTTTTACTGCTGTATAATATTCAGGGAGTATGCTTCCATTTTCCTATAGGTGCACTCTTGGACTATTTCCAGTTTCCATTATAAACAGTTGTATCATCCTGAAAGAAAAGGGGGGATGGTAACACCCCACATCCCTGAATGCTCCCTTCCTAGTCCCCAAAATATATCTGTGTTGGGAAATAATGAGAGCAAACCTGGGTTGGAATGGTCTGGATACATATGATCTGTTTCTGGTTTTGGTTTGTTTTGGTTTTTGGTTTTTTGTTGTTTCTTTTTCTTTTTCTTTTTTTGGTCCCAGGGATTGAACCCGGGGTGCTTAACCACGGAGCCACATCCGCAGCCCTTTTTACTTTTTATTTAGAGACAGGGTCTCGCTAAGCACATCATCTGGAAGGATGCTGGCTCCGTCTTATGCACAGTGGGAACTGAGACAGGCTAGCCAGCATTTTCTGTAGAAAGCTGCTTCCCGGGCAGCTGCTCCTGGGGATGCTGGTCCTACCTGCTGCCTAAGCTAAGGCTGATGAGGTCACTGCCTCTGCAGCCTAACGCATCAAACCCCTCTCTCAGGGGAGACCACGGTACAACCAAAGGTCCTGGACGAGTTTCACCTGTCACTCATCTGCTGGACAGAACACCACCATGGGGGACGGAGGCGCTGCTGGGCGAAGGGGCGAGGGACAGAGCGGCCATCTGCTCAACCTCCCCACTGAGCTCCCTTGGAGCAGCCACTGATCTCTTGCAAGCCTTCTCAGTGGATCCTGTGTCTTCCCTGCTGTCTCTGGGCTCCTCCTTTGACTGTCTGCAACCCGCCCCACTGCTATGACACAACTGGGCTGTGGAAGTGACAACGGCTGTGTATGTTTCCTCTCGTAGACACGTGCAAGGTTTCATCCTGGACGTAGAGAGAGTGCTTGAGCAGATTTTAGTATATTATGTGAGATGGAATCGCTATTTAATTTTTTTCTTAATTATTTTGGACATCTATCTATCTATGTGTGTATGTGTATATATATATACATGTTATATATATATATATATATATATATATATAGATGAGTAAAATTACTGGGCATGGGTATGGTAAAATGTCCACAAAAGAAACTGTCCCAGATTACACTCCTGCTGGTCACATGTGAGGGAGGTAGTTAATACTCAATCTCTTGAATATCATCCTACTTCTTAATTTTTGGGGGGTACCAGGGATTGAACCCAGGGGTGCTTAACCCCTGAGCCACATCCCCAGCCCTTTTTATGTTATATTTAGAGACAAGGTCTCGCTGAGTTGCTGAAAGCCTTGCTAAGTTGCCGAGGCTGGCCTCCAACTTGCGATCCTCCTGCCTCAGCCTCCCGAGCTGCTGGGATGACAGGCGTGTACCACCGTGCCCCACCCAGACTTCTTAATTTTGCCAGTAAAATGAAATCCTGTTGTGGTCTGTATTTGCTTGTAGGAATCCCTGGTGTCACTTGGGGTTTCTGCAGGTGTTTTCTGTGACACTTGTTTAATCGTTTGTCCATTTGAGGTTTATTTCCCTCCTATTTCTTCCTGATTTGAGGTGCTTTCAATTTCATTTCAGTTCTTTGTCAGGAAAGAACTAAATTCACAGATACAAGCTCACCTTTTGACTGACCTTTTTACTTGATTTTCATTTGCAGAAGTTGATAAAGTTTTCAACTATATCCGTCTACCCCCCCCCCCAATTTTTTTTTAGCACTTTAGGTAATTTTTAAGAAATGCTTTCTTAGCTTTAGATCAGAAATTCTCAACCATTATTTTCTTTTTCTTTCTTTCTTTTTTTTTTTTTTTGCTTTTGGCAGTTGCTTTGACTTTGTTCCTAATCTATCTCAAGTGGATTTTACTGTGTGATATGAGATGGAATCATCATTGGATGTCTTTCTTAATTATTTTGGAATCGTTGCTCTGGACAGCCAACTTTTGCAGGCATATTTATTGAAGTCTCTTCTTTCTCCACTGGTTGATAATGCGGTTTGGCAATCTGAGTGGTACCTAAATGCTCTGTGTATGCCTGGGTCTGTTGGGGGGACTCCGTTTGGTCCTTTGGTTAATGAGTGCTCCGCACTAATACCACAGTCTATCCATCGCAAAAGCTCTCTCATAAATCTCAATACCTAGCAAAGCGAGGCTGCCTTCTCCTTTAAAACTGTCTTGAACATCGTGGTCTTTGGTTCTTCCATTTTAATTTTAGTGGCAGATTGTCAAGTTCTACTAGATGTGGTTGGCTTTGATTTCCAGTACTAAAAAAAAAAAAAAACAAAAGTCTACTTCTGCAAAAGTTCCTGTTGAGCTTTTATTGGAATACAATTTAATCATTACAAAAATTGGGGGAAGATTACATTAGGACATTAAATCTTCCAATTCCTAAACATAGGGCCCCTCTTCATTCATTGGGGTTTTTTGAAATATATTTCAAGAAAATGTTACAAATTTCTTCACCTGAGTCTTTACAACTTTGTTAGATTCATTTCCATCTCCATGTGTACCTCCTGTTGGTGCACAAAGGACAGCAGCATTTTTAAGTTTCTTGGTGCTGCGGAGAAATGAAAGTGATTTATGTATATGGATCTTCTCTTCAGCTACTATTATTGTTTGCAATTTGTCTCCAAGTTTAAATTTTTTTTTCTAAATAGATAATCATATCATGTTCAATGTAGGAATGGAAATACATATGTGTGTGTGTGTGTGTGTGTGTGTGTGTATGACTGCTTCATTTTTTTTCTTTCTAAGCCATCAGACTTCAAATTCTTTTTCTTTTCTTATTTCACTATCTAGGATCTCTAATACAATATGGCCTCAAAGTGATGGCTTTGAGCATTCTTGTCTTTTGCCTGATTTTAAAGGGTCTGCGTGTGGAGAGTCTTCTTTTCAATCTGTGATCTCATTCATCTGCATCACGTCACTGAGAGGGACAGTTCTTTAAGTCACTTTGACCTGTCTCCCGCAGGGCCTCAGAGCCCTGTACGCAATTAATCCCTGGAGACACCCCTTGGATATCACACAGAAGCCTCCTGCTCACCACATTTAAGGACAAACCCCATATTCCCATTCCCACAGAATTCCGCTTCCCCTGCAGGATTCTCTGTGCCTGTCAGTGTATGATAAATAAAACGCTTGGTCCCTGACCCTGTTTCCCTAACACCAAGCTCCTAACATAATTCAATAAATTAATATTTGGTTTCTGTTCCTGCCCCTGTCACAGAGCTTCCAGGACCCTTGGAGTGTCCCCAAAGGTAGCGGCGATCTTTTGTTATTTAGAGCGATCCCCTTTCAAACACAGCTGAGGTTTTGTTAATAAGGCAAATCCCTCAGAATGGGGGAGGGGGCTGGTTGCCAGGGGAACAAACCATGTGATCAGAGGGTTGGGACTTGCTGCAATATCCCTGGACCTCCAGGGAGAGGAGAAGGCTGGAGGTTGACTTCATCACCTGTAGCCAATCAATCATGCCCACATAATGGAACCTGCCTTCCAACCCTAAATGAAGGGGTTCACAGAATCTCCAGGTTGGTTCACCCCCATGCTGCCCAAGCCAGGAGGGTGTGCTTGGGGTCCTTCCTGACCTTGCCCTCTTCTTCTGGCTATTCATCTCTATCCTGTAGAATATATTTGATCATCAACTGGCAACTGTAAGGAATGCTTCCTGAGTTCTCTAAGCCATTATAGCAAAGGATGGAAAGTGAACAAGGGGGGGTCGTGAGACTCTCTGATTTGGAACCTGATCAGACAATAGTACAGGCGGCTGGAGACTTGGATTTGGCATATGAGTCAGGGCACTAATCTGGGACTGAGCCCTTAAACTGTGGGGTCTGCATTAGCTCCAGGTAGTTAGTATCAGAACTAAGTTACGTTGTCGGGCACGTAGTTGGGGTCCACAGGGGACTGGGGAATTGCTAAACACCTAAACATTAGGTGTTTGAAGGGTTATAAGTAGAACAACAGTTTTTCGTTTTAATTCCTTCCCCCATCTACCCAGAAACCTTGATATTACCCCTCTGCCTGAGCACCCAGCACCCAGGACATCCTCGCTCCAGGCGATATCTTAAATCTGTCCGTTGTCTGCCTTCCCACAGCTAAGGCACCAAAAATCCCCCGAGCCAGGGGTGCCGGGTCCTCTCTCCACGGCTGCTCAGACAGCCTGTGGCTTGTCTTCCTCTTTCAAGCTCTTCTCCACCTTTGGTTGAAATGTGCTGGAATACGTCAGCTACTAAATTGCTACCCTGCCTAAAAGCTTCTCGTAGTTTCCAGTTGACCTTCTTTTCTTTCTTTTTCTTTTTCTTTTGCTACCAGGGATTGAGCCCAGGGGTGCTTCACCCCTGAGCCACGTCCCCAGCCCTTTTTCTATTTTATTTAGAGATAAGGTCTTGCTGAGTTGCATAGGGCCTCGCTAAATTGCTGAGGCTGGCCTCCAACTTCTGATCCTCCTGCCTCAGCCTCCCCAGTCAGTGGGATGACAGATTTGCCTGACTGTGTCCTTGAAGTGCCTGGAAAGAAACCTCCAGGAGCCTGCAAGCTTCTTCAGCCCCCTTTCCCTCCATGGCTCATCCCTGAGGCACTCTGACTCAGACATCCTCTCTGGATCGTTCAGTTCTGTTACTTAACCCAGACTTGTGTCTGTATAATATCAACTCACCTGTCACAAGGGTAGCTCACCACCCTTTGGAAAAGATGGACAGAAAACACACATAATCAGAGGTATCACTGAGCCACCTCCCCAGCCCTTTTTATATTTTATTTAGAGACAGAGTCTCACTGAGTTGCTCAGGGCATCGCTAAGTGGCTGAGGCTAGCCTCCCACTTGCGATCCTCCTGCCTCAGCCTCCCAGGCTGCTGGGATGACAGGTTATGACACCACACCCGGCAGAAAACACCTAAAAAGAGAAGATTCACGTGAAAGCTTGAGCACCCATCAATATCAATCACTTACAATCCTCCCAGAACCTGGGGGGTGACGTCATCTTTGCTTTCAGTGATTAAACAGTCCCATGATCCTCTTCCTCATATTCCGTAATTTGCTAGAATGGTTCAGAGAATTCGGGGACACACATTCCTTACAAATGCCAGTTAATAGTCAAACATATTATAAAGGGTAGAGATGAATAGCCAGAAGAAGAGGGCAAGGTCAGGAAGGACCCCAAGCACAGGACTTCTGTCTCCATCCAGTTTGGGGTGTGCCACCCTCCTGGCCTGTGTGCGTGGGGGTGAACCAACCTGCATTTAGGGTTAGAGGATGGAGTCAAAAGTCTCAAATGGGAGAAGTAGGAGGATAGTGTGGGCCCCCAGTCCATGCATGGTTTGGGGGAGGAGACCCAGTTTGGGGGTCCGTCACAGGTCTGCACTGACCCCTATTCAGAGGCAGGGGACAGTCAGGGAGAACTTGTTCCCTGTCCTTCTCCCCCTCCCCCACCCACCTCTCTAATTCCCAAATTGTCACGGGAAGGGCATGATGGTAAAAGTCCTGCTCATCCCTGACCCTGTCCTGAGATGGCCAATGACCGTATGACCGCATTCTGTCCTCATCTCGACCAAGGCCGGTGGCCATCAACGTCGGATGTCTTTTTGTCTTAAACATCGCACGCAGGGAGGACCTGCTCAGCACTTGGGAGGTAGTACTGCTTCCCAGTTCCCTAGGTGAGTCCTATGCCTTCCCAGCCCCCAGCACAGTCCCGGGGCGCCAGGACCCGGCTTTACAGCTTCCTCTGATTAAAACAGCACCCGCTCTCTGCTCCAGCGTCCGCCCGGTGGAGAGGGCAGGCTGGGTTTATTAATAGCAACATTAATAACCAACATTTATTGAACACTTACGACGCACTTGGTCCTGTGCTGAGCATCTTGACCGCCTTCTCTCAATTGATCTGCTCTAAGCAAGCTGCCTGAGTGCTGGTGTTCTTGAAGAGTCTCTCTTTTTTTTTTTTTTTGGTAACAAGGATTGAACCCAGGCGTGCTTAACCCCTAAACCACCTCCCCAGCCCTTTTTATATTTTATTTTAAGACAGGGTCTCGCTGAGTTGCTTAGGGCCTTGCTAAGTGGCTGAGGCTGGCCTCTACTTCCGAGCCTCCTGCCTCAGCCTCCGGAGGCTCTGGGATGATAGGCGTGCACCTCCGCACCCGGCTCTTGTAAGAATCCACAGACTCTGGTTTTGACACTCCAGCAAATTGAGTTCCAGAGAGGACACATTGCCATCCAAGGTCACCCAGCAACTTGGTAGGGAGGAGCATTCTGTGAAATGAGCACAGCGTCACTTGCTCCTGAGATTAAGGGTTGAGCAATTTTGCCGTGCCTGGCACCAAGCTGGGATCCTTGCTCCACTGAGACTGTGACCAGGGCCTTAGTCGCTTAGGCCTTCTTAGGAGGGAAGAGCCACCGGCTGTGGTGCACATGGTTGAGACTCAGCATGACCACGTTCAGGCAGTGACCAGGTTGGTTTGGTTGACCATCAGGTCTGCCTGGTGCCAGGAGTTGGTGCAGCTAATTAAGGGTCAGTGTGGGCTGAGGTCAAGGGGCCAAGCATGACTGTCAGAGGTCAGGTAAGGATGCAGTTAGGGACAGAGGTTGACATGTGTCTAGGTCAGGGGTCAATGTGGGACTAGGTCATGGGTCATCATGAGGCGGGGTCAAGGGTCAGTGAGGGGCCGGAACTGGCCGAAACTCTTGGAGGGAAGTTGAACTCCTTCCATAGATAACCAGACCATCATCCTAGCCCGTGAGGTCAGCCCATCCTCCCCTGTGACTCCAGCATGAGCCCACACCCTGGAGAGACCACAGGAGCAAGGACAATGGAGACCCATCCCAGGGGAAGAGAAGTAAGCTTGCAGCAGAACTTTCTGGAAAGTTCCAGGACCAAGGCTAGAGCAGGGAAGTTTGAGAGCTGGACCAGACAGAGCTGTCAGCAAAGAGGAGGAGGCCCCCCATCCTCTGCCTCCTGCTCAGCCTCAGCCGCAGGTCCTGCCTCCTTGCACCCACCACCCACCGTGGGCAGGAGACTTCCCCAGGCTGCCAGCAGGAACGGCCCGCTCTGCTTAGGCACCCACAGGGGCTCTTCTTAACATGGCTGCACTTCCTGGGGAGTTATTTTAGTCATGTTTTTCACTACGGTGACTGAAGGACCCAATCAGAACAACTGTAGAGGAGGAAGAGTGGATTTGGGGCTCACGGGGCAGAGGGCTCAGTCCACAGACGGCCGGCTCTGTTCCTTGGGCCTGAGGGGAGGCTGAACCTCATGGAGGAAGAGTGTGGTGCAGGGAAGAAGCTCCCCTGGGGACCAGGAGGCAGAGAGAGACTCCACTCCCAGATGCACATGTGTCCCCAGAGCCAGGCCCCAGTGCCACCTGCTCACCACACCACCTGCCTCCAGGTGCCCCCAGCGGATCCCCCAGGGAGCAAGGCACTGACCGGGTTGAGGCTCTCACGACCCGATCGTCTCCCCTCTGAACCTTCCTGCAGCGTCTCCACGGAGGCTCCTGGGGACACCCACCATAACAGAAGCCATGACTCCCAGGTCCCAGATGCTGCCTCAAAGGCCCGGCAATCCCTGTCCTGCTCCAAGAAGGTATCTCGTTTCCTTTCCCAGCCACCTTGGTTGATGGTGCTCTGTACGGAGATGCTCCCTTAAACCCCCTTAATCTTGGGCCTCCCCTCTCCCTCCCAAGGCCTGTCCAATTCCCCATCCAAATTAGCATTTTCGGGACTCATCCATGTGGCATCCATGACCTGGGGATGCACTAGGCAAAGTGAGGGGGTCCCCAGGCTGTGCCCTGAGTGACAGCAGCGGAACAGAACCATCTCCCTGGCTCCCGCAGGACCCAGTGAGCCTCTGTCTTTCCACCTTCGCGACCCTTCTGAATCCCTTTTCTAAGGAAGAGAGAGAGCAGATTTGAGGTCCCTGAGAGCTGAGTGCCTCCGCTTCTCCCGCGTCCTGGCAAACCGCCAGATGTCAGTCTCCTGCGCTGAAGAGACCCGGATGCTGCCTCTGCCCAGAGCCAGGCTTTGTAGTTCCAGGATGAGGACGGTTTCCAGAGTTCCCTTGTCCCTGGAGCAGTTGCTGCTGCTTTTTTTTTTTTTTTCCCACGAGAATCAGGCAGATAAATTTTCCTTTTAAAATGCCAGGAGAGGCTGGAGTGGGTGCTGACCCCGCCGGTCAGGCATTTCTGACAGGCTCCCTTCTGAGGGCCACAGCGCCTCTGCCCCCAGGCCTCGTCGCCTGCGGGAGAGTTGGACTCATTAAAAATAATTGCCTGGCCGGAGTCATGAGGCCCCCTTGGCAGAGTCCCGCGCCCACGGCCTCCTGCTTCCCTGGCAGGTGCTCCCGCCTCTTTCCAGGGCTGCCCGTGCAGCTGCGGGGGTTGCTGTGAATCAGAAAGCGGTGGCCCCTGGGGACCCTGCCCTGGGAGGAGAAGCCAGACCTGAGATCAGAGCTTGCCAGATAATGAGGTGCGCTGGTCCTCGCTGCCCCGAGCGGCCTCTGGGTGCCGACTTCCGAGAAGAGGCGGGCGCAGCTCCGTGGGGGCTGGAGCCGCGGTTCCCCACCTTCCTGGTGTAGAAAGCAGAGCTGGGGGGACTGAAGCCTTAGCGGACCTGCAGGCAGCGGGGGTGCCCAGCTGTGTTGGGGGCCTGGCCATGGTCTGGCTGGGGTGGACAGCTCAGGGCAGGGCATGCGGGGTGGAGGGAGCTGAGGGGGTACCCCAAGCCAACCAGAGCATGTCTCCTGGGTCACCCTGTTAGACCAGGTAGAGGACAAGACCTCGGTCATGTGCAGCCATGGCCGACCTAGAGGGCTGGACAGGGCCACCAAGGCAGAACCAGCTGAAGGTAGGCAACCAAATCCCTGGGGGCTCCCAAGGTCAAGTGGACATTAGGCCAACAGCACTGACCTCAATCTTTTTTGCTGCTGTGATTCAAAGACCCGATAAATTGTAGAGGAGGAAAAACTGATTTGGGGCTCACGGGGCAGAGGGCTCAGTCCACAGACGGCCGGCTCCGTTCCTCGGGCCTGAGGGGAGGCTGAACCTCATGGAGGAAGAGTGTGGTGCAGGGAAGCAGCTCCCCTGGGGACCAGGAGGCAGAGAGAGACTCCACTCCCAGATGCACATGTGTCCCCACAGCCAGGCCCCAGTGCCACCTCCTCACCACACCACCTGCCTCCAGGTGCCCCCAGCGGATCCCCCAGGGAGCAAGACTGGGTTGAGGATCTCATGACCTGATCATGTCTCCTCTGAACCTTCCTTCACCGTCTCCACGGGGGCTTCTGGGGACACCTCCTATGTAAGCCATAACAGTACTAAAACCTGAGGTCAGGGGATGGGTTTCTGACACCCCTTTCAAGCTCACCATTCAGGAACTTGGACAGGGTTCTGAGGCCTGAAACTCACCACCGATCACAAGGAACCAGAAACTCCCACAACATCTGGGTCACAGCGATCCCCTGTCACGTGTAACCAGAGGAATACCAGATCTCCCTGCTCGGAAACCGAGTGTTTGATGGACAGCATTGTGTGTCCTCAATTCCTGTTTGAAGCCCTGACCCACAGTGTGGCTGTACTTGGAAGTTGGATCTCTAAAGATGTAATGAAAATTAAATGAGAATGGGAAGTTATACTCCATGTATGTAGAGTAGGTCAAAATACACTCTGTATATCTAAAAAGTACAAATTTTAAAAATTAGATGAGGTCATATGGGTGGGATTCGGATCCCATAAGATTAGTGTCTTCATAAGAAGAGACACCTAAGAGCCCCACCCTGCACATACACAGAGAAGTCATGTGATCACACATCAAGAAGGAAGCCACTTGGAAGCTAAGGAGAGATGCCTTGCCAGACCTGCATCCCTGCCAGCACCTTGGTCTTGAACCTAGAACCCCCAGAGGGTGAGAAACATTTCTGTGGTTTAATCCACTTTCTGTGTGGTATTTTGTTACAGCAGCTGGAGCAGACTGATACACACTTATGCAGACACATCTGAAGTTGTTTCCTGTATGTTCTGTCAGGGGCCTTCCTCTGAAGGACAGAGTCAACAGACTGTAATGGTTAATTGTCAACTTGATTGCATTAAGAGATGCTGATGATTAAGAGGCTTCTGGGTGTGTCCATGAGGGCGGGTCTAGGAATGATTGGCAGGTAGGAGGGCCAACTGAAGTGGAGCCCCTCCCTAAGTGTGGGCAGCACTGCCCAATCGGATGGAATTAAAGAAGGAAAAACAAGGAAGCAGATGCAGATGCAGATGTGAGCTCAGTTCTTCTTGGACAGGTTCTTGATCGCTGCTTTGATCCTCTGAGGATATTGGATTCTTGCTTCTTCACTCATCCAAAGTGGACTCTGCCAGTGATTCTCCAGGGAGTTTCCAGAAGCCTTGGTCTCTGACTAGGGTAGCATACTTGATCTTTCTTGTTTTGGGGCTTCTGCCTCTTGGACTGCACAGCTGCTGGTTCTTCCAGCTCCCCAGCTACAGACGGCCACTGTGGACTCTCCAGCTTCTGGTCCTGTAAGTCAATCTAATAAATCCCCTTTTTATGATCATACTTCCTGTTGATTCTGCTCCTCTAGAGAACCCTGACTCACACACACACCATGCTGAGAAGTGAGTGGGAGGAGAGGTCCTATCAGATCCAGACTGTGAATCCCAGAGGCTGCCTTCTCTTTACAGGCTGTGTATGGAGCCTTAGCTACTTGCCTTTCAGAACCTGTTAATAAAATAGAGCTAAGACTTCTCTGCGAAGGTTAAACTCACATGAGTGATGCTTTCAAAATGCTCAGCCCTGGGCAGAGCATGTGCCAAGTGAATATGGTAATTTATCTATCATGTGAATGTTCTAATGGAGATGCAAGGGTGGGCCAGGTGCCTGTCATCCCAGCCATTTGGGAGGCTGAGGCAGGAGGATTGAGAGATGGAGGTCAGCCTCAGCAAAAGCAAAGCGCTAAGCAACTCAGCGAGACCCTGTCTCTAAATAAAATACAAAATAGGGCTGGGGATGTGGCTCAGTGGTTGAGTGTCCCTGAGTTCAATCCCTGGTACCCCTCCCCCCCAAAAAATGCATGAGGGTGGATATAGCAAAGATATAAAGTGAAATGCAGATGGGCCACGCTACACACACAAAGTTCACCTTCATGTGCAAACAGAGGAGGGAGGGAAACTTTTGAGGTCAGGGATAAAGGGGTAGAAGTCACGGGGAGTAGAAAAGAGAACTTTCCTGGTGATTGGCTCACACTGATTTAAAGACTCTAGACATCTCAGGACTGGGCTGAGGTGTGCTTGGCAGAGCCCGATGGGAGGCCGCCTCTTAGCATCCTGGGGAAGCACAGGTCCCTCATCTGTGAGATCTGAGCACAGCCGCTTGCTCACTTGGGTCTTTCTGTGCAGCTTATCCTGCATAGCATGCCCCACATCCATGGGGCATGTGCTGCTGTATACAGAAGTTATGGGTATACAGAAGGTACCTCAATAGCAGAGATCAGAGAAGAACCGAGATCAAGGGATGCTTTGGATACACATCGGAATCACCTGGGAACAAAACCTGAGTTCCATCCCCCAGAAAACCCAACGAAATGTGCAACTATGAGTATGCCAATCAAAAAAGGAAAAAGGACAACACAATACTATTAAGGTTTTTTGTTTTGTTTTGTTTAGTATAAGGGTTTGAACCCAGGGGTGCTCAGCCACTGAGCCAAATCCCCAGCCCTTTTTATATTTTATTTAGAGACAGGGTCTCACTAAGTTGCTGAGGCTGGCCTCCAACTAGCGATCCTCCTTCTTCAGCCTCTCGAGTTGCTGGAATTAGAGGCACGCACCAACCACCTCCGACTGGGTCAGCACATATTTTTAAAAAATAATGACTCACTGGAAAGATATTAAAATCCTGACCTGGATGCACAGAATAACATAGAAAAATGATCAGTAAACACATGAGAACGTCTTCTACCTCACTAATAATTTTAATAGTAAAAGTCAAGTGAAACGAGTTGACCTAAGTTTTTCATCAATTTGGTATGCTAAAAAAAAAAAAAAAAAAAATAGAGATTGAACTAGATACATGTGCCAGGTGTGGGGGTGTAGCCTGTTGTCCCAGTGACTCTGGAGGCTGAGGCAGGAGGATCGCAAGTTTAAAGCCAGCCTCAACAATTTATCAAGGCCCTAAGCAACTTAGTGGGAACTTGCCCCAAAATAAAACAAAAAAAAAGGGGTTGGGGTGTTTCTCAGTGGTTAACACCCCTGGGTTCCATCTCTAGTACCAAAATAATAAAAATAAATAAACAAGTAAAAGAAATAGACACACACACAACCCAGGTGTTGATAGCATGAATCTCAATGGTAAAACCTTTGGGAAAGCCAAACCTATCAAATAAAATTTTGCCTACTCTTTGACCTGGGAACCCCTCTTCTGTGTACAAGTCAAGCAAGCAGGTGTGTCTGTGTGGGTGGGTTCCAGGGGGTACGGATGGTAGTGTGGGGGGTTATTTTCCTCCGTGCAGATCTCCAGGGACGATCAAAGCATGTTCGTCTGGGTCCCCGGACCAACCCCAGCTCCTGACAGTCACCCAGAGAGAGAAGTTGGAGGAGGTCGAGGGGGTGGTGACATCTCAGGTAGGTGACAGGAGGAGAGGGAATTCCGCAGGAGCGGATGCTGAGCTGCTCTGTGCTGCCCTGACCACAGGCGGGCCTCCCTCTTGATTTCAAAAGTCACATTTTGCATTTCCAAAATCTCTCATTAGTTCTTTCTCAAAACCGCTAATTCTTATTTTTACAGTCATCTCCGTTCTCTCTCCGGAGGCTCATTTTCCAATATCATAAAATAATTCCCTTTCTGATTGCTCTATGAATTCTGGCTCTTCTGGGGATGTTGTTCCATTAATTCAATTCCTTTTCTTCCATTGGCCACAGTGCTCCTCACTCAGTGGAAGGTTCTAGAACATAGGTGCCTAGAGGATAGTTGCCCTTTCAACCCCGATCCAGTTATTCTCTTACTTTTAGGGAATTAACACAGTTTCAGGGTTAAGGAAAGTGGTGTTCTTCTTTTGGAGTATATATTTGTCAGATTATTTTCATATTAAATTTTTTTTTTTTCCCAGACGCAGTAGCACAGGCCTATCATCCCAGGGGCTCCGGTGGCTGAGGCAGGAGGATTGTGAGTTCAAAGCCAGTCTCAGCAACTTAGCGAGGCCCTTAGTGAGACCCTGTCTCTAAATAAAATATAGAAAGGGCTGGGGATGTGGCTCCGTGGCTGAGCGCCCCTGAGTTTAATCCCTGGGACCAAAAGAAAAAAAACACCTCATTTTTTCCCCCTTTTTTTGCAGTGCTGGGGTTGGAACCCAGGTCCTGCATATGCTCTGCCACTGAGCTATACCCCAGTCCAAAAATCACTTTCACTGTGGGAAAGATGGTGACATATCCTTAGCCCTTCATGAAGTATCAGGAGTGGCTTTGTGGTAGCTAATGTCACTCACAACAAGCTTCCTCATGTTTATATTGTACTCTTGGACGTCCATATTCACAGGTTTCCAATCTGTGGATTTAACCAACTGCAGATCAAAACTATTTGGAACCAGGCATGGTGATACATGACTGTCATTGCAGAGGCTCAGGAGGCTGAGGCAGGAGGATCACAAGTTGGAGGCCAGCCTCAGTAACTTAGTGAGGCTCTATGCAACTCAGCGAGACCCTGTCTCTAAATAAAAAAAAAAGGGGGGGTGGGGGCTGGGGATGCAGCTCAGTGGTTAAGTGCCCCTGGGTTCAATCCCTGGTACAAAAAAAAACAAAAACAAAAAACAGTATATATACGTACATATACATATACTTGGAAAAAAATTGTGTCTGTACTGAACAAGTAAAGTTTTATTGTCATTATTTCCTTTAAAAAGCAGCATAACAACTATTTACATAGCATTGCATCATATTAAGTATTATAAGTAATCTTGAGATGATTTAAAATATATGAGAAGATGGACGATATGCCCAGGTTATATGCAAATACTAATTATTATATGTATTATATAAGACACTTAAGCATCTACGGATAATGGTATGCCTTAGGGGGTTCTGAAACCAATCCCCTGCAGATATCAAGTAATCACAGTATTTCTGTAGCAAATATAAACGTGGGCTCCTTTAAAGACATTATCTACATTCTATAAGAAAACCATTGATTTTGATTTTATTTCGCTTGTTTAATCACTTCACTGAAGACCCTCAATTAATTACAAGTAGCTCTTCACTTAATTCTCTGCATAAGGATTCGATTAGGCAGCAAGTAGACAGGCCCAAAATGAGAGTGTCTTATCCAAACCCCAAAGGATCAGTCAAGGCCTGCAAGTCTCCTCTGGCTTACCCTCTGCCCTTCCAGACTGGGGCCCTCACGATCACTATCCAAGATGGGCAGCCCTAAGCAGTCAGCATGCTCCAGGCTGTGGACCGAGGAGAAGAAAAACAACCACATCATAATTAGCCAACTCCGTCATCCACAATGTCATTATCGAATAATGCAGATGGAGTGTCTGTTTTTTTTTTCTTTCTCTCTCTCTCTCTCTCTCTCTCTCTCTCTCTCTCTCTCTCTCTCTCTCTCTCTCTCCTCTTAAATGGCACAGGGGGTTGAACCCAGGGCTGCTTAACTACTGAGCCACATCCCCAGCCCTATTTTGTATTTTATTTAGAGACAGGGTCTTGCTGAGTTGCTGAGAACCTTGCTAAGTTGCTGGGGCTGGCCTCCAACTTGTGATCCTCCTGTCTCAGCCTCGTGAGCTGCTGGGATTCCAGGCGTGGGCCACCACATCCTGGCTCAGTTCTCCAAAGGGCTCTGGACTTTTATAAGAGTCACTACTTGAGACTCCTCCAGTATGTCCCCTTTTCTTTTGATCAGAACCATCAGAGGAACAGGCAGGGTAGGGTGGGGATCAGCCGCCAGGACTGTCTGAGGTGCAACAAAGAAACGCTGTAACTTCCTTTCTTCCCATTTGTTTAGGCGTCATGTGTGAAGGAAGTGTGACAGGCGGTCCTGGAGCCCTACTAGAGGAGCAAGCTGTGGTGGGCGGGGCCTGGGAGCAATTGGATGGTGGGCGGGGCCTGGGAGCTATTGGATGGTGGGCGGGGCCTGGGAGCTATTGGATGGTGGGGGAGGGACCTTTGCTTGTAGTTAAAATGGTAGGAATATGGACAGGGAAGGTCAATGTACTGGAATCAGATGCTGCAGGCAAGGGGGAAAAAAACAGAATCCACTTAAAAACAGAGCTTGAGGCCAGAACCCAGTAGGGGAGGTGCAGAGCGGCAGGTGACAGGCAGAGAGGGAGCAGGGACAGATATGCGGATGACAGAATGGCTTGATCTTCCTTCTGGATGAAATGGGACCACATCTGAGGAATGGCACTCTCGGAGTTGAGATTTAAAGGGTTCCTCTGGGGTCTCTGTGTAAAAGGGACACTCCCAGGACCAGATAGGAAGCAGGAAGCCTCGCTCCTGGGTGATCACGCTGGTCTAGCCTGGGTGGAGGTTGCTGAGTTCAGGGTTATTTCAGAATTCCAGGTTCAGGGCTATCTGGTGACTTCGAGGTGAGAGAGGAAAAACAAAAAGTCTCGTTTGACCTCCAAGATGTTCATCCTGAGGACAGCTTTCAATTCCAGAGAGAGATGGACTGTCTCTGGACCCGGTTGGGGTGGGGGAAGGGGAGAATCAAGAGTTAAAAGTCTGCGCACGTGTTAAAGGTGATCGTCTGGCATCCACATTGAGATGTGTGATAGACATTTGGATATGGATGGTCTTGAGATTTGGGGTGAGGTCAGAGCTGGAGAGAGACATCAGAGTCATGATCATGTCTGAAGTATGGGACTCGGTAAAATCCCCCAGGGGATCTTGGATGGAGAAGAGATGGAAGCCAGCTCCTGGGACACATTGATATTCCAGGTTGGGGACCATGCAACCAGATTGAGGAGGAGTTCGTGGAGATGGGAAGAAGGGGCCAGGTAAGACTTCATTGCAAGCCCTGGGGGCACAGAGGAGCCAAAAGGGGTTTCTATGCTATGATTTGAATCTGTCTTCCAAAAAGCATGTGTTGGGACTTTAATTCTCAGTGTAAGAGTGCTGGGAAGTAGGACCTAAAGGTGTTCAGATCAGGAGTGCTCTATCCTCTTGGATGGGTTGATGTGGATTAAAAAAGGTTAGGGCTGCAAGTTCCACCTCTTTCTTTTGTTCTCTCTTGTGCTCTCTTTGTCCTTCCACCTTGCAAAGATGCAACAGGAAGTCCCTCATCAGACTCCCTTGATCTTGGACTTCCCATTCTCCATATGAGCCAATAAAATTTTGTTCATTATAAATGACCCAGTCTCTGATATTTTGTTATAGCATCAGAAAATGGACTGAGACTAGGTCCACAGAACAAAGACTCCATTGATTAAAAGGAGAATTGGAATCCAGAGGGTAGATGGTGTGATCCAGAGGGCAGATGGAGGCATTAGGAATTGTGGAGATGGGATCGAACTTGAGGGGAAGAGTGGGACTCATAGCAAGGACCAGGTTCCTGGGAGGATGGCAGAAGAGGCAAGGAGCAGGGTTTCCTGAGGAAAATGGAAGGAGATAAGGTCAAGGATAAAGACAACGCCTGCCATCACGGAGGCTTAGGAGGCTGAGGCAGGAGGATCATGAGTTCAAAGCCAGCCTCAGCAAAGCTGAGGCCCTAAGCAACTCAGTGAGACCCTGTCTTTAAATAAAATAGAAAATAGGGCTGGGGATGTGGCTCAGTGGTTGAGTGCCCCTGAGTTCAATCCCTGGTATCCGCTCCCCCCCACCCCCCCCCAAAAAAAAAAAAAAAAAACAAACAAAGAAAGAAAAAGAAAAGCAGCCCAAAAGCAAATTCAAAGAAAAACAAAGCCAAGTGACAGGAAAGGTTTTGGAAAGGCCGACGCACACTTGAAAATGGTAACTTCAAGCATAATTAGAGAAACTTAATTTTATTTTATTTTAAAAAGTAAGAATGTGAGATCATTTTTCATCTGAGTGGCAGATTAAAGAGGTGAAGCAGGTGGGGTTCCAATGCTGAGATGGAAAAGGCATTCACATGTGTGGTGGGGGGTGGGGGACTAAATCGGTATAACCTTTGGGGAGAACAATTTCCAAATTGCTCTCAAATTGAAGATGTCTATCCTCTCTGGCCCTTCAATTCTGCCTCCATGTCCAAGATGAATTGTTAACTGGAAAAAAATAAAATAAAATAAAAAGCAATTTGTGAGTTGGAGAGGCTTTTGAATTGATTCCAGTGGGGGAGCATTTTGGTAGCAGAAGTTGGTCCGTGGCACTCTGTGGGTGGCTCTGTCCCCCAGCCCCTCCATCCATGTCTGGTGAGGAACCTAGAGACCAGAGCTGCCTCTCAAGGGAGGGTGAGCTCTTACTTGCCAGGGTTGGGCTGGGCAAGCCTGGTAGCACGGAGCAACAAGGACATTCTGCAGCTAAGAAGGGGGCTGGGCACGGGATGTTCAAATTCCACCAGGAAAAAGGGGGTAAAAAATGGAAAAGGCAGAAAAGGGCCTTAGCTCATCCTGAATCCAGAATTGGCGACAATCCAGTTCTGCTTCCAGGAATGGAGGAAAGCACTGGTTAGCTGGAAGAAGCTCAGCTGAGATGGCAGGATCTCTGCAGCCTTTGTTGCCCCAGGAGGAAGGGCCACTCCACCATGGGATCCATGTTTCCCTCCCATGTTCCATGAGTTTTAGGAGATCTTGGAAGCCAGTCAGTTTCACTGATAGCAGCACATGGTCTCTCCAAAATCTGGAGGCTTGGCACCTCTCAAGGTGGCCATGAAGGTCCATGGAGCAACTCAGATGGCAGGGCTCAAGAAATCCCATGAGGACTTCCATCATCTGCTGGCTTTAGGGGGCTTGGCAGTGGCTGCTTCCATCTAGAAAGATTTCAGTGACTCATTTGGGCCACAGATGGGCCCAGCCAGATTGGACAATGTCATGGTTGGGGCCTCCCTGGTTCATAATCATAAAACTGACCCAAGATTCCAGGTATCCCAGTGGAGGCGAATGTGGTGGGAACATTGATCACAGTATGTGGACCATGATGTCTCCTGGTTTCCTGGATTTGGGAATGCTCTCCATATAGACCTGTGGTGTTTGCACAATCCCACAAACACAGCAAAAATGACAGAAGCATCCTCTTCCAATGGTAGACATTGTGTTCTGCACATCCTACCTCAATACGGCTCTTAGAAATGCTGGAAAGACATGCATCCAAGCACCAACCATGCGTACTTTGGAGACAGGTGTGATGGTTAATTTGAATTGTCAACTTGATTGCATTAAGAGATGCAGATGATCAAGAGGCTGCTGGGTGTGTCAAAGAGGGCGTGTCTAGGAATGATTGGCATGTGGGATAGCCAATTGAAGTGGAGACCCTCCCTAAGCATGGGCAGCACCACCCAATAGGATGGAATAGCTGGAAGAACAAGGAAGCAGATGCAGATGCAGCTGGGCTCTTCTTAAAGGGGTTCTTGATTGCTGCTTTGATCATCTGAGGATCTCAGACTCTCGCTTCTTCACTCTTCCAAAGTGGACTTTGCCAGTCGTTCTCCAGGGAGTTTCCAGAAACTTTGGTCTTGGACTAGGGTTGCACTGTTGATCCCTCTTGTTCTGGGGCTTCCGCCTCTTGGACTGCACAGCTGCTGGTTCCTCCAGCTCTCCAGCTACAGACAGCCATTGTGGACTATCCAACTTCTGGTCATGTAAACCAATCTAATATATCTGCTTTTAATCATCATACTTTCTGTGGATTCTGTTCCTCTAGAGAATCCTGCCTAATACAAGAGACAATGAGGAAGGGCAGATTTTCTTCTATCTTACTTCATATGCCTCTTTATTGTTACCAAAAGTCTTCACTCTTTTGCAATTAAAACCTTGCAGAAAAAAAAAATTTAAAGACAAAAATAAAAACCAGGGTCTGATGGTACAGGAAGCATGCATATTGGCAACTATTTGGATATGGTCTGTCCTCGCAAAGGTTCATGTGCTGGGAGCTTGGTTGCCGCTATGGTGATGTTGTGAGGTGGAAGATCTTTAAGATGTGATGGGAAGTGATCAGTCCATGACGGCAGCATCCCGGGGGGAAGTGGGTCAGGTCTGCCATAACTAGTTGTTATGAAGCAGCCATCCCACATGCTTGGCCCCTTCTGCAGGCACCTAGCTCCTTCCAGCTTCTCCACCACGTTAGCACACATCCAGGAGGCCTTCGTGAGGCGGGTCCTGGCCTCTGGACCCTGCCCTCCCCTCTACACACCCACAGATGACAGCACTTTGGAGCTTCAGAGTGGGTGAATCTTTTCTAGCTGGCTAGTGCCATTTTCTCCCTTTGGTCAAGGGAAAGCAAAGCAGATTTGTGTGAGCACTGCCAAGAGAGGAGGCTCAGGTGCGCCCATGTCTCCTGCCTCCAGGCGATGAGGTGAGTGGGCAGGGGAGAGTCGGGTCTGATCTCTCCAGAGCAGGAGTAGGTGAGGTTGACCAGGGTAAGGAGCAAAGAGCTGGCTCGGCTGGCTTCACTGCAGAGGTTGTGATTGGGGTCCTGGACTGGGAGCTAGAGGACCCATAGGTGTGGGAAGGGCTGGGACCAACCTGGGAGGAGGTCAGGAGCTGAGGTATTGAGTCTATGGCTGGACTGAGCAGGACTTGGCCTCTCACCCGAGAGGGTGAGAAGGGACAGGCTGAGTAGAGAGCTGTGATTTGGACCATGGTCTCTGACTGCCTCCTGGCTGGGTTGCACTGGGAACTTCCTGTGCAAAGGTGCAGGTCAAGATGGCCCCATTGCTATGGTGACACCCAGCTCCGTGCAGAGATGCAGAGCTGTATCAGTCTGGACCTTGAACTCAGGCACCTGCTCCTGGGGATAGAGAATCCTGAGCAGAGCAAGATGGCCCTGAGGTCTCGCCAGTTCTGCGTCCTTCAGATGGCCGGCTTTGCTGAAACTTGCCTCAAATAACCCCTGGGTGACAAAACCTATGTAATAAACCTGCTGAGCTAGCGCTGGGTCCCCACTCCTCCATCAGAGGTGGGTATCCAACCTGGCGCCAGGTTTCTCTCTCTAGGCGTGTCTGTTTGTCTCTTCTCCATCCCTCATCGTCCCTCACCAAGTTCTGAATTAATGGCCATGCAGGTCATGACAACTGGAGGGAAGCAGGGCTGGGGGCCAGGCTCAGAAAGAGGGAAGCCATTGGAAAGTATTGAACCCAAGGGGTCACTGACTTTGCGTTTCTAAAGTATTATCAGGGTAACCAGAGTGGGCTAAGACAAAAGTAATAGGAGAGTCTAGAGTCCAGATTGGAGGAAATTTGATCAACAGGAATGGAACTGGTCTGGAGAGGCGGGGAGCCAGAAGCACCCTGAGGACCAGATATATACTGTTCTGGTGTGGGCGTGGGTGTCCCCAGAAGCCCCCGTGGAGACGGTGCAGGAAGGTTCAGAGGGGACACGATCGGGTTGTGAGAGCCTCAACCTGGCCAGTGCCTGGCTCCCTGGGGGATTCGCTGGGGGCACCTGGAGGCAGGTGGTGTGGTGAGGAGGTGGCACTGGGGGTGAGCCTTTGAGACGCTCTCTCTGCCTCCTGGTAGCCACACCGGAACTGCTTCCCTCCGCCATGCTGCTCAGCCTCACCTTGGGACTCAGAGCAATGGAATCGGCCATCTGTGGACTGAGACCTCTGCAACCATGAGCCCCCAATAAACTTCTTCTCCTTTACGGTGGTTCTGGTTGGGGCTTTTAGTCACCGAGGTGGTAAAGCTGACTCAAACCTATGGGAGGATGGAAGGTGCACCTGGGACTGAGCTGCTTTGACTCCTGAGAGGAGCTCAAAGGGGCAGCTGTGAAATGGTGTGAGGTCAGGGATTCGTGTGTGAGACCCAGAGTGAGAATCCACCTGCTAGGAAAAGACGACAGAGAAAACAGAGCACAGACTGGGAAGACTGCGTCGTGGATTAATCCTCCCCATTAGTAAATGCATTTAATGCAGTTCTGCTGAGAAACTCGATTTGGTTTGTTCTGGGAATGGAGCAAAAGAGATTTTAAAGTTTGTTTAAACCTAAGACACATGCCCAGAGATCCAATGAGATATGCACAAAGGGTTTGCTGGGTACAGAGAATGGTGGGCATTGAGGAGAGCGAGGGAGAAGAAAAGGGTCCATTAAAGGAAGGGAGATTCTGTGTGGATGGTGTGCCTGGAACTGGGAAGAGGACTGACCTCCATTCTCTACCTGTGAGTCCAGAAAAGAGAGGATGTTCACTACGGAATTATCCATAATGTGTCCACTGCACCTAGTGAAAGAATGGCAAGGAAAACTAGCCACCTCCTCTCAACCCTGCTTCCTGTTCCCATCCTAGCTGAAAAGCAGCATCCCTTTCTTTTCTTAAAAAAAACTTTTCCTCCTTGAAGTTTATTTTCTCAGGCATTTTGTCACAGTGGTGGAAAACTGACTAACACAAAGACCTAATACCACAATAGCAAACAGCATTCCTTTTTTTTCCCCCCTCGCTGGATGGACACAGGCTTTGCCTCTGCTGAGTTGCCATATGGATCCTCCCCATTCCCAACCCCTTGGGATATTGATCTTTCCCTGATGACCCACCCATAGTATCTGACTCCAGGGACTTTCTAGTGCAGTACAGCATCTACCCAGAAAAGTGACCCTGATATTTTCACTTCTCTCTGGTGTCTGCTTAGAAAGCAGCTTCTGATTCTGCTCTATCACTCATCCTGATTCTCTTTCTTCTGCTGTGCTCTTCCGGATCCTGACACACTGTCACGGCTCCTGACTGGTAACTGATCTAAGCCACAGTCGGTACTGGGCAGTTTTCAGATCCGTGAATTCAGAGATGGCCCCACTGGCTACTTTTGGCTCCTCACATGACCTTGCACATGAACATCATCTGCAAGCACCGTGCTCCCAATTGGTCCCTGTGAGAGCTTTGTCCAGGTTGTGAATTTGCAGAAGCCCCTGTTGATCACCAATGGCCGCTCCACCTGGCCCCTCCCCACCTGTACCAAGAACCACGGCCAAGGCTAGGCATGCCCAGCTTTTTGATTTTTGACAATCTCATGAGTTAAAATGGTCCACAAGCACTTTAATTGGCATTTATCCAATGAATTGTGTTCTCTCTTCATGGGTTTGTTAGCCTGTGGAGTTTTTTCTTTGTGTCTGTTTCAATCCTTTGGCCTCCTTTTCTAAGAGAGCTGTATACCTATTGATTGACAGGGGTCCCTCTCTGTTTATTTGAAGCTAGATAGCAGTCTCTTTTCAGTTTCAGGGATTGGAAATATCTTGATCCAATCTGTTACCTGTCTATTCATTCTGTCTCAAGTGTGTTTTATGGAGCAGATTCCTTGATTTTGATGTAAATAAATTCATCCATGTTGCCTAATGATTTTTACTTTGGGGGGTTAGTTTAAGAAATCCTCCTCCACTGTACAACACAATTTCCCATATCATCTGTTTCTTAGCCACCGGGCAGGTACTTTTAGCAATAAACACTAATCCTTGGGTGGGGGAGCTTGGCAGTGGGTGGGGGGACAGAAGCTCCTTTAAATGTCTCTTAACATTTCTTTGATTTTGTTTTGTAGCTAGGTACAGGGGCGCACACCTGTCATCCCAGCGGCTCAGGAGTCTGAAGCAGGAGGATCTCAAGTTCGAGGCCAGCCTCAGCAACTCAGGGAGACCCTGTTTCTAAATGAAAAATTTAAAAAGGGCTGAGGATGTGACTCAGCAGTTCAGCACCCTTGGGTTCCATCCCCAGCACAAAAAATTAATTGATTGATTGATTAAAATAAAGTAGGAAAATCTTCATTAAATGCTGATTGACCACAAATTTTTCATATAGATGATTTGTAAATATTTAACAGTTTTTCAGCTTTCTTTTTTAAAATCAAGTATGATTTGGTTTCTGGTCACATGGAATTTGGGGAGGGACCTTTTCATTATTATGTTGTAATCGTATGACATTACATACGATTGTATGTAATGTGCTTGTGATAGTAATCCCATAGCAAGGTGGAGCTTCTTTGGTGGCCTATAAATGGTCCGGGATCTTTGCCTTTTTGGCAAAGATCTGTTCTGTTCAGGCCTTCGACTGATGGGACTGAGCCCACCTATGTTATGAAGGGTGTACACTCAGTCTCCTGACTTAAAGGCTCTCTCATCTAATATCACCCTAATGAGAACACTCCAAATAATGGTCGGCCAAATATCTGGGCACCTCATAGTCCAATCGAATCCACCTATCCCATCACAGGGTCAAAAGAAGAGTGGAAAGATCAATTTGAGGTCGGTAGAAGAACACTATGCTTATCATAAGAGGAGAGATGATGATCTGGTAAGTTTGAGAATTTGACCATAGGCTGCAGTATAATTAAAAAAAAAAAAAACATAAACGTATGCTCCTCATCCTGGGGTCCAGGTGCAGAGCTTCTAAATCCTTTGGAATCTCTTAAGAGACAAGAGTGTCTTGCGAGTGCTACTGAGGTGACTGATGATAGGTCCCCAGGTAGATTCTGGATAGAGGCCAGTCCCAAGAAGGACCAAGGCATAATTAGGGGATCTTAACTTCTAGCCCCATTCGGTTACCTTGGAGAAGGGGACAGAATCTATAAATAACTGTCATCATGAACAACCAGTGACGTTAATCAATCATGCTTATGGAATGAGGCTTCCCTTAAACAACCAAAAAACACCCTAAATAACTGGGTCAAGAGAATTTGGGGGTTGGTGTCCCCAAAAGGGGCTTAGAGCTTCACATTACCCTCCGCATCTGCATTGGATCCTTCATATCAACCGGTAAGCAAGAGAATGTAAGGCACCTTCCTGAGATTTATGAGTCATACTATCAAAGCATCAGACCCGAAGAGGAGGGTTGTGGGAATCCCCCCAAGTCTGTGGTTAACCAGGCAGAGAAGCGTGGGTGTCCTGGGCTCCCCGTTTGTTCCGGCATCTGAAGGAAGAGCTGTCTTTTGAGACTGAGCCCTTAAGCCCGTGGAGTCCAATGTGAGCTCTGGGTAGTCAGTGTGCACATTGAATCGAGTGGCCGGATACTCAGCTGGAGTTAGAGAATCAGAGAGTTGGTGTCAGGAGGGGGGAAAGCCCTTCAAGGACTTCTAAGGGCTACTGTTTTCCCTGTGAAGTAAGAGATGAAGTCATTGAATGAAAATATGGCTCAGTAATAGAAGGGGAAAATGTATTGATATTTAAAGTAAGAAGCTGCCGGACACAGTGGCACACGCCTGTCATCCCAGCGACTCAGGAGGCTGGGGCAGGAGGATGGCAACTTGGAGGCCAGCCTCAGCAACTTAGTGAGGCCCTAAGCAACTCAGCGAGACCCGGTTTCAAAATAAAATATAAAAAGGGCCCGGGGTGTGGCTCAGTGGTTAAGCACCCCTGGGTTCAATCTAAATTCTATTTCAGGAAGACAGTGTGGTGTGGTGGCTGACCAGAGAAGCTGGTCACTTTCCTTAGAGTGACCTTGGAAAGTCACTCAGCCACATTCTGCCTCCACATTTTTATCTGTAAAATGGGGAGATTCTGTGAGAACCACCTGAAGGAAACCTGCATATACTTAGCTCTAATTGATTACTTTTCTCTAATCAATTGATTATTTTTCTCTAATTAATTAAAACTTTTATCTCACTTTTTAAAAATTTATATTTAGTACCAGGGATTGAACCCAGGGGTGCTTAACCACTGAGCCACATCCCCGGCCCTTTTTATATCTTATTTAGAGACAGGGTCTCACTGAGTTGCTCAGGGCCTCGCTAAGTTGCTGAGGCTGGCCTCCAACTTGTGATCCTCTTGCCTCAGCCTCCTGAATAGGATTACAAGGGTGAGACACAGTACCCAACCCAAGTGATTCTTTTTCTAGTTAAAGGGAGAGAGTCAACTAGTGTCTTCCCCTGCCCTTGCCTCTGGCCTGGGACACGATGTCTGGCACTGATAAAGCCATCTTACCACCATGAGTGAAAGACCAAGAGACCTCAGAGCTGAGGGCGGGGACTTAACTGGGTAAGTCAGCGGCCACCTCCTGCCACACCGCTGTCCTGGACACCATCAGAAGGTTTTATTGTTTATTTGTGGCTTACCGTGAAGACGTATCAAAAATGAGCACAAAGCTAATACAAAACCCAGGCAAGGGCACTGTAAGAATGTAAAATCACAGCTAATCTCATGTATAAATAGAAGGAAATAATCCCAAATAAAATATTAGCAAGTCGAACCTGTCCAGGCGTTCAAAGAAAGGACCCAGACGTTGAGTTCAGGAACGGAAGGATACTTTAGTGTTAGGAAAGTCGTTAATGTCACCTCTTCATTAAAAGACTGAAGGAGAAAAATATGTGCTCCTGTGCTGTAAAGAAATTTGACGGAATTAAAAAATAATTCAGAGTCAGCATCCATAGTGTACCAGGTATTGATGTTATTTTTTGTTTGTTCTCTTTCTTTCTTTCTTTCTTCCTTTCTTTCTTCCTTCCTTTCTTTCTTTCTTAACCAGAAATCTGCAGCAAACATCTCACCAGGGGAAAATCTGAGAGGGTTTCCAAGATTTGAAATGCAGATAAGGATAGGAGCTCTTATTGACACTTCATATCTGGGTTGGTCGGCTTGTTATGGTATTGGGGATGGATCCTGGGGTCTTGCACATGCTGGAAAAGTACTCTACCACTGAGCCACATCCCCAGTCCTTTTTATTTTGAGAAAGGTTCTCACGAAGTTCCTGAGGGAGGCTGGTCTTAAATTTCCATTCTGCTGCCTCAGCCTCCTAAGTAGCTGGGATTATACAGGTTTACAACACCACAGTTGGATCCAATGCAAGTAAACAGCAAAGGATATTCTGTCTCAACAGCTTGGGAGGCTGAGGTAGGAGGATCGCAGGTTGGAGGCCAGCCTCAGCAAAAGTGAAGGGCTAAGCAACTCAGTGAGACCCTGTCTCTAAATAAAACACAAAATAGGGCTGGGGATGTGGATCAGTGGTCCAGTGCCCCTGGGTTCAATCCCCGGTACACACCCAACCCAAATTAAAAGGACTGGGGAGTTAGCTCAGTGGTAGAGCACCCTAAGCTTCTATCCCAAGTACAAAAAAAAAAAGAAAAAGAAAAAATAAATCATTACTTACAGGCAATAAAGTCATCTATCTAGAAAATCTAAGAGAGTCTGTAAGTCAATGGCTTTTCTCTGGCCTCTTTCCCAAGATATAAATTAGAGATAAGTGAGCACATACCTCATAGGGTTATTACAACTGATAATTAAGTTCATACATGAGAAGAACTGAAATGGTTTCCTGCACATGCTAAACCCTAATGAGGTACAAGATCCACATCCAAAAATTAATAACATTCCTACGGACCAGGAATAACCAACTAGAAATTGAATAAAAATCTGAATTCCAATCACGATAGCAACCCAAGAAATGAACCTAGAAATAAACCTTAATCCGAGCTGTGACTTCTTAGGCAGCCAATGACACACTTCCAAGGGACTGCTGTGGCATGAATGGTGTGTCTCCCCAAAATTCACCACCAGCTGATTGCGTAGACGGAGCGTGGGCGAGGTCATTGGGGTGAGTGTGGAAGTGTATGAAGGGGACCCCAGGGAGCTGCAAGGAGACCCCAGGGACAGCAAGGAGCCACCATCTATGAACCAGAAAACCTTCATCAGCCCCGATGCTGCTGGACCCTTGACCTTGAACTTCCCAGCCTCCAGCGTTATGAGAAAAAAAAACTCCTTTGGTTTATAAGCTGCCAGTTTATGGCAGTTTGTCATAGCATCTCTCTATTGAAAAGTAGCAGGAGGAAGCTCCCCGGGAGGTGACAGAGAACGTCATCCCCACCCACTTCAGTCAGGGGCTCGATGCGATTTGAACCCATGGCACGGAAGGGATTTTCCACGAGAACATATCCAGCTGATCCAGCTGTTTCTCAGCTGTACAGAGGAAGAGTGAAAATCCACGGACACCCTAAAACAGGCTTTCAGAACTGAACAGGGAGGTCCTGTCATAGGTGTGTCTTTTTTTAATTTAGTTGATTTATTCACTTGTTTATTTTTGTACCAGTGACTGAACCCAGGGGTTCTTAACCCCTGAACCACAACCCCAGTCCTTTTTATCTTTTATTTAGAGACAGAATCTCGCTAAATTGCTTACAGACTCACTAAATTACTAAATCTGGCCTCTGACTCACGATCCTCCTGCCTCAGCCTCCCCAGCTACTGGGATTACAGGCGTGCACCAGCATGCCCAGCTTATAGGTATGTGTTGGCCATAGAAGTGGAGTTGCAGGTTCTTGAACAATAATCCCAATGTCCAACTTCCCTTCAAAAAGGATGTACCAATTTGTGATGACTCTAAGGAAGACTACCCTTTCCCTAACACAGTGAATTATCCATATTTTGGATCCAAATAGCTCTAAAGTATATAACTATATAGGAAGGGGCGGGGCTTCTGGGTCATACAATACACACAGTTCTACTTTACACCAACAAAAATCTTCCAAATGATTGTTCCTCTCTGTCCTCCTATTCAGCTAGTAACATTCTAGTTTCTCTGCGTCCTCGTGAACTCTTGGTATATCATTTTAGCCATGCTAATGGCATTCCGTAGTGACCTCAATTTGCATTTCCACGATGACAATGAGGTTGGACACCTCTTCCTAGATGCTTTTTCTTTTTTTCTTTTTGGTACCGGGGATTGAACCCAGGGACACTCAACCACTGAGCCCCATCCCCAGCCCTTTTTATATTTTATTTAGAGACAGGGTCTCACTGAGTCAATTAGGGTCTCACTTTTGCTGAGGCTGGCTTTGAACTCTCCATCCTCCTGCCTCAGCCTCCCTCCTGAGTTGCTGGGATGACAGGTGTGATATACCACGCCCAGAAAAGCTTCCTGATACTTGGATATCCTTCTCAAAAGTACCTACTCAAATCTAACTCCTGGGGTGAGGCCAAGAAGATCTAGCTTCCACTGGCCACAGGACATCTCAGTTCCCTGAACACCTGACTCACTAGGAGCTTACACCTCTGCTCTTCTCTAAGCCCAGGACTGTCCTTTAATTTCCTGGGGATTTGGACCCCCAAGCTTCCCGACCAGAGTTCATCCTGTCCTCCCCTGCTGTGGAGGAGCATTTGGAGGGAAGGTCTTTTCAAAGCCATCTCTCCCATGGAGAACGTGGCGGTAAAGATATGCAGAGTAGCAGAAGGTTCTATAGCTACTCCCTGGCTTACAACAGGATTATGTCCTGATAAACACCGCATATACTCAAAATATCTGAAGCTGAAAATGCACAGAATACACCTCATCTACCAAACATCACACTGCTAACAATACACTGGAGAGCATCGGTAGTTTCTCCTGGCAATCACGCAGCTGACTGGCAGCTGTTGCCCAGGATCGAGAGAGAGCATCCTATGGCATATCAATAGCTGGGGAAAAGATCAAAATCAAAATTCAAAGCTCAGTTTTTACCCTAGGCATATTGCTCTCAAGCCCCTGTAAAATCGAGAGCTGAACCGTTGTGATTGGGCGCCATCTTGTATTGGACAGCACTCAACTTTGATTCTAGAGTCAAGTTCAATGTTCTGGCCAAGAATCCTTCCCTGGTGGAACTGTGTTTTGGTGCGGGTGTGAGGTGTCCCCCAAAAGCTCATGTGGGAGGCAATACAGGAGGATCCAGAGGAGACAAGAATTGGGTTGGGAGAGTCTTAACCCATCAGTGATTAAACCGTGATGGGATTAATTAAAGTGGTAGGGTGTGGCAGAGAAGGTGGCACTGGGGTCTGGCTGTGGGTTCACATGTGCATCTGGGAGTGGAGTCTCTCTCTGCCTCCTGGTCCCCAGGGGAGCTGCTTCCCTGCCCCACACTCCTCCTCCATGAGGTTCAGCCTCCCCTCAGGCCTGAGGAACGGAGCCGGCCATCTGTGGACTGAGCCCTCTGCCACCGTGAGCTCCCTAACCCTAACCCTAACTCCTCCTCCTCTCTAATTATGCTGGTCAGATCCTTTTACTCACAGCAGCAAAATAGCTGACTAAGACACACTGTCACTTCCTATTGCACTCACAAGGAGGTGCACGGTTAGTGTATCAATCAGGGTTCTCTAGAGGAACAGAATCAACAGGAAGTCTGATGATAAAAAGGGGATTTAGTAGATTGTTTTACATGAGCAGAAGCTGGAGAGTCCACAATGGCCATCTGCAGCTGGAGAGCTGGAGGAACCAGCAGCTGTGCAGTCCAAGAGGCAGAAGCCCCAGAACAAGAAGGATCAACAGTGCTACCCTAGTCCCAGACCAAGGCTTCTGGAAACTACCTGGAGAATCACTGGCAGAGTCTGCTTTGGGAGAGTCTGATGTCCTCAGGCAATTGAAGCAACCATCAAGAATCCGTTCAAGAGTAATAGAGCTTGCATCTGCATCTGCTTCCTCCTTCTTCCAGCTTTTATTGAATCATCCAAGCCACCATCCTATTGGGCGGTGCTGCCCATGCTTAGGGAGGGGCTCCACTTTAGTTGGCTCTCCCACATGCCAATCATTCCTAGACCCGCCCTCTTTGACACAACAGAAGCCTCTTGATCATCTGCATCTCTTAATGCAATCAAGTTGACAATTGAAATCAACCATTACAGTTTGTTTCCAGCAATCTAGAAACTATAGGTGTTTAGTGGGCTCCATCATGACCACCTGATCCCTCATCATGGATTCTCTTGACTATCTTCCATCTAACAGGTCCACGTATCAATGAGCATCCCCTGGATCAATTATTTCATTGGAATTTGCAAAAAGGTGATTTTTCTAATTATTCCATTTATTCCATATATACTGTGTAATACCATCTCCTGTAATAAAATCTTTAATTTTTAAAAACTCAAATGTAATTTTCTGTTTTTCTATTTTGTGTCTTTCCATAGCTACCCCCAAATTGTAGGACAGAGCCCATACATAACTTGGCTTTGCCCAGATCCCAGTCCCTAATATAAGCTTTATTCTTTCTTACCACAGCACACAGGATTACTTTGGCATCTAAAATTATACAGTCAGGCCAGGTGTGGTGGTGAATGCCTCTAATCCCAGTGGCTCAGGAGGCTGAGGCAGGAGGATTGCAAGTTTGAGGCCAGCCTCAGCAAAAGCAAGATGCTAAGCAACTCAGTGAGACCCTGTCTCTAAATTAAAAATGCAAAATAGGGCTGGGGAGGTGGTGCAGTAGTTGAGTGCCCCTGAGTTCAATTCTTGGTCCCCCCCCCCCCAAAAAATTATAGTCTTCCATATTGGTGGGTGATATAGCTATGGTCTCAACCAAGCATAGATCAAAAATATGTGGGGAAAAAAATACACCTGAACTAAACAGGTATGCCTTTTTTATCATCGTTATTCCCTAAACACTAGCTTATAACAACTAGCATTTATATTGTATTAGGTATGATCAATAATCTAGGGTTGATTTCACCTGTTAAGTCCTATGCTTTCGAGTGTGTGAACATTTCAACAAAATCAACACAGTTGCACTAAAATAGAGTGAAAAAATCATTATCTAGAGCTTATATATCCTTTGTGACCCTTAATAATGAAGACACACTATTAACGACCCTGGGACAGTGTGTTATCTTTTACCTGTGTAAACCATGTCATAAATAGGGCATTGGGGCTGGGTGCAGTGGCGCTTGCCTGTCATTCCAGCTACTTGGGAGGCTGAGGCAGGAGGATTGCAAGGTGGAGACCAGCCTCAGCCACTTAGCGAGGCCCTATGTAACTCAGTGAGACCCTGTCTCTAAATAAAATATATAAAAGACTGGAATGTGGCACAGTGGTTAAGCAGCCCTGGGTTCAATCCCTGGTACCAAAAAATAAATAAATAAATGGCATTGGGCAACATGGTATCTGGGATCATGGGACAGGAGGATGTGCAGGTCGTGTGCAGTATCATGCCATTTCATACAAGGGACATGCATCTGCAAATTTTGGTATCTGCAGGTTCTTAGCACCAATAATCCACAGAGAGGACAGAACGATGTTCTTCTTGCTTCCGCGGGATGCTCTTTCCAATTCCCTTCCTCTCGACCTGATTAACTCCTACCCCAGGTCTCAGCTCTGAATTTGGAGTTCCCCTCTTCAGAAAAATCTTCTAACGGAGTCTTCAGGTCATTTGATCTGCCATTTCTCAAGTTCATTGTTGGAGTCAGCTTTTTCATGGCTGTGACCAAAACACCTGACAAGAACGATTTTAGAGGAGGAAGAGTGGATTTGGGGCTCACGGTGGCAGAGGGCTCAGTCCGCAGACGGCCGGCTCCGTTCCTCGGGCCTGAGGGGAGGCTGAACATCATGGAGGAAGAGTGTGGTGCAGGGAAGCAGCTCCCCTGGGGACCAGGAGGCAGAGAGAGACTCCACTCCCAGATGCACATGTGTCCCCACAGCCAGGCCCCAGTGTCACCTCCTCACCACACCACCTGCCTCCAGGTGCCCCCAGCGGATCCCCCAGGGAGCCAGGCACTGACCGGGTTGAGGCTCTCATGACCCGATCGTGTCCCCTCTGACCTTCCTGCACCTCTCCACGGGGGCTTCTGGGGACACCTCACATCCCCACCAGAACATTTCTACTTTGAATAACAGGATCCTTATCAAATAATTTATTTTATCTTTCACCTAAGAGATCCTCATTATCAAATTACCCACCTAAGAGATCCTCATTATCAAAAATAGAAAGTGTATATAGGCACAAACAAGAAAATCACGACGATCCATAATTCTCTCTCTATGATGACCTATGTGGCCGTTTTGGCATGCTCACTAGCAGACCTTCTTATGCATAGATAACATCTCTTTCCTCCACAAAAATAAAGGGAAAAAAAGCAATCAACCGATATCAACTGTATGGTACCTTGTCTTTTTCCATCTCATAATACATCATGAGCAATTTCCCTTGTTAATCAATAAACTTTTATTGCATTTTTTACTCAAAGCCCTTACCGTATAATTTTCTGAACTCATCCCCTATCGTCAGGACATTTCGCATTGATTCAAGGAGTTCATATTTGCAAAGTATTGGGGACAGTGCACAGCACCTGGTAATCGCTATACAAATCATTGGCTTCCAAATATGTTAATCAAAAAAACAACACAAATGGTAAAATCTGCACCGGCAGAATCTACAGTCCTCATGGAAGGAGTGTTTAACACACTTTTCCAAAAACTATAAATCAAGTAGCACAAAAAAAAAAAAAAAAAAAATGGGGACATTTATGAACACAATTGAAAAGCAGAAGGTAGATTCCAGCGTACGTCACCCAGGAGAACGTGCCCATGCTTTTGTGCGCTGGGCATCTTGGCACGCACAGGCTGTGGGCAGATCCACCGCAGACTTTCCCCCTGCAAAGTCGCTTTCTCTCCCTGACACGGTGAATGGCTAATCCCAGGGACCCTTCAGGGCCTGGTGGCCGGTTTCTCAACATCCTGGCCCTCCAGGCTGGGGATGCTCCAAAACGCACACCTGAGTTCACCTCCGGCTCCTGAAACTCTTGCAGGCTCCGGTTCACCTGGGCCCCAGGTCTTTGGAAGGTGGGACCGCTTGACTACCCAGAACAGTAACCCCGCCACTAAACCTCTGGCTTCTGGCTCCAGCCACACTGAACTCTGGGACCCTGGAAAGGGGCTGCTCCCTCCCTGGGCGGCGGACGCTGGGCTTCCCTCTGCCCTTAAGGCGCCCGCTCCCACCTCCCCCTCCACACCGGGGCGCTGACTCCCGCTCCCTCCAGACCCGCCCCCTCAGCCTCCCTTCCTGACTGGGGACAGCCAGGTCCACGACAGCGTCCACTCTGTTCTGTGGCTGCTTCGTTTCTGGAGGAGACAGACCTCTGGACCAAAGCGCCCAGGCTCTCTGCCTCTGATGGAGTCTAGGGGAGGCGGACCCCTTGACCTTGGCTGGGATCCTGTCAGTCAACATCTTCAGAGCCACACCCAGGGGGTTTGGCTCCGCCCACCTCACCTGCCAGTCTTTGGCCCCACCCCTTGTATGAGACACACACACACCCCCAGGGGGAAGGGAGCAAGTGCTCAGGCTGCTGGGAAATGGCGGGGTTGGGTGTGGTCCCTTGATTTCCTTGAAGTAGATACTTCCTGGCCAGAGACCAGTGCTGTGTGTGGACGCCCAAGACCGCGTGCTCTTCTTCGGAGACCCTCTCACCCTAAAATAGGAACTTTCTCAGAGAATGAGATGTGCATATTCCTGGACTTATCCAGGTGACAGTTCCTTTGGTCTAGTGGGGGGTGAGCCCTCTTCTTGTTTTCTCAGAGGGGACCTCCTGCCTCCTGGTGACAGCTATTCACGCTGTCTCCTTCCTCAGCATCTGAGGGGTGGCAATTAGTCTCTCCTGTTCCAGTCGCTCCTACCGGCTCCCCTCTTGTTGGGTCTTCCTCATTCCCTAAACAAACCTCTTCCCTGACTCTGGGGATTGAACCCAGGGGCGCTTCACCACTGAGCCACATCCCCAGTGCTATTTTTTAAATAATTAAATTATTATTTAATTATTTTTTAAAAAATCATTTTATTTTCAATTTGAGACAGGGTCTCACTGAGTTGCTTGGGGCCTTGCTAAATTGCTGATGCTGGCCTCGAACTTGTGGTCCTCCTGCCTCAGCCTCCAGATCCTCTTACTCTCTCCCCTTCTTGAGGGACTTAAAATCTAGGATTCCTCCTTTCCTCATCTGCCTGCAAACATCAGCCCTCAAATATTTTCCCTGATCGAAACCTGGCAGCACCTTTGGGGCTCCATGTGTACCCACAACTAAGAGAAAGAAGAACTTACAGGGGTGCCGTGAGTAGGCACTTTTCTTTTTTTCTTTTTTCTTTTTTTTTTCTTTTGTTTTTGGTACTAGCGATTGAACCCAGGGATGCTTAAACACTGAGTGCCATCCCCAGCCCTGTTTTTATTTTGAGACAGAGTCTTGCTCAGTTGCTCAAGGCCTCCCTAAGTTGTTGAGGCTGGCCTCCAACTTGGGATCCTCCTGCCTCAGCCTCCCATGTAGCTGCACCACCTCACAGGGCTGAGTAGGCACTTTTAAAGGGTGGATGGCTTCTTGTCAACTTGCCCTCTAAAGAGACGATGTCGTTTTGTTCCCAGCAGAAAAGAATGAGACTAGGCCAATCTGATAGTGAAAAATGAGACTTGCCTTTTTGCTTGGTTCTAATTGGTATCAATTTTGTATCTGTGACTTAGAATCAAATAGTATTTAAGAGTTGATATGAACTGTGGCTGCCTCTCCCCTGTCAATCCCTCCTTCCCTTCCTTTTGGCTTTTTTAAGCTAATTATTTGAGATCCATTTCCATATCTCCAAATAACGTGCTGGTAGCTTAGTTCCCCCTTATTCATTGGGCAAATGTCCCCAGACCCTTAGTGGATGCTTCAAACTGCAGAGAGTACTGAAGGCTGTATGTGCTGTTTTTCCTGTATACACATACACTAATTTAATGCCTTTTCTGTTTTAACTAAGTATTTATCATGCACTGTGGCCAAAACTGTTGCAGTTTGAGGTGTAACAGCAAAAGTCGTGTAAGCCAGGTGCTATGGCACTAGCCTCTAATCCCAGCAGCTTGGGAGGCTGAGGAGGATCGAAACTTGGAGGCCAGCCTCAGCAACTTAGCAAGACCCTAAGCAACTTAGCAAGAACCTGTCTCTAAATAAAATGTAAAAAAGGACTGGGGATGTGGCTTAGTACTTAAGTGCCCCTAGTTTCAATTCATGGTACAAAAAAATAAAATAAAATATCCTTTAGCCAGCCTCATCAACTTAGTCTCAAATTTAAAAAAAAAAATTGGATTTCTCTTTCCTCCTTCAAAATTTTAATGGATAGAAGAATTCTTTTTTTTTTTTTTTTTAACCATGGATCATAGCAACCTCACCATGATTTTTTTTTCTTTCCTTGTTGAGATCCTTCACCTTTTTTCATGCTAAAGAAACATTACAACTTCTCTTTGGCATAGTCAAAATTCCCAGCACCCCTGCTACAAATAATTCATGGGATGCCCAAAGGAAAATCCTCTGCCCCACCCCTTAGGGCCTTGGGAATATTTCTCTGAGTCATGGGAAGATGGTCCAGGATTACTGAGGATGACTAACAAGTCCTTCTCCAAAATGGCTTCCTCAGCTTCTCCCTCCCCTGACAGGGTACTGTGATGTTTGCTTTCTGTAGGCTGTTGGGCTCCCCTTTCAGGAAGCTGCGTGCATCTTTCAGTTCCATTAGAATTGTGAGATCTAAATATTAACCCCTCCTCAGTCTCAGACCATGCAAATGTCTCCTCCACCTCTGTCATGGAATATGGGCTATGCCGGGGGTTCTCTCAGTGTGGTCCCTAAACCAGAAGTAGTAGCCTTACCTGGAAGTTTGCAAAAGATGCACATTGTCCAGGCCCAGATTTATGTCCCAATTCTGATTCATGAATTCCAGTTTCAGCCAACAATATCTTTCAAGTCCATTAGATGATTCCAATGCATGCTTGTTCCTCTATTAACTTATTTACTTGCTCCATTCATGAACATGGTATACCTATTGAACCTTTTATGATCTTAACGCTATTTCAATGTGTGTTGAAATCTACTAGACTAAGTCACCACCATCTTCATAACCCACTTTTTCTCTGCTTTTTCAAACTCAGAAGTACTTTATAGGGCTAGGGATGAAGCTCTACAGTAGCTAGCATGTGGGAGGTCCTGGGGTCTATCCACACTACTAAAAAAGAAAAAGAAAGTAATTTATATAACCTTTTCTTCCACGTAAACTTTGTAATGAATGCACTAATTCCTTTAAAGAAATTAGACTGAAGAGGTTCAAAACATATGGATTATACTGGCAAAAATTGATGACCACTCATTTAACTTGCTCTGTTCATGAACATGGTATACTTATTGAACCTTTTATGATCTTAATGCTATTTAGATTTCTTTTCCCAAAAAGTTTTTGTTTCTGGATATTTATAGGTTCGAGAAGCTTAAGAAGGTGCACTCTTGGTTTATTCTGCTGGGTCTTGTGAAATAATTATCATTTGTGAAATAATTCATTCAAAATGTCTGTTGAACATCTGATGTAGCCATGCGTGGTCATAGGTGCTGGCGAAACTGTATCAATCCCTACACTCAAGAAACTTTCCATTGTTTTGAGAAAAGGCAACAGATAAATGAATAGCATCTGGTACTAAGTCCTGTGAAAGAAAATCAGAGTAAGGAAAAATGAAGAATCATAATGAGTATAAACAGTGGACTCTGGGAAACCTCACTTAAGTGTCTTCCGAGCTAGCACTGGACTGGAGGTAGAGGGAAGCACACCTTTAATTTATCCCAGGAAGGGCCAGGGGACCAGTGTAGTCAGACACTGGGGGTGTGTCAGTGAACATGGCCAAAGCTGAGATCCCAGAGTACCCTGTGGGTCATTGTAAGAAGCTTGGCTAACACCTTGAAATGTGGGACTCATTGGAGATTCTGAACAGAGGAAGGACAAGATCCAAAAGAGGTCGATCCATTGAGACCAGACTGAGGGTGGAGGTGTAATTGCCAGTACAGAAACAAGGGGTACCGAGGGTCCGGGCAAGACATGGATGGCTTGCCAAGGTGAGAGCTTTGAAACAGCTGAATGTATTCTGATGGTGGCAAGAAAATTGACGAATATATTGAACATAGAGCACGCCAGAGAGATGCATTTGGTTTTAGCTCCTGAAAGTGCACAGCTCCATCTTTGGAGCTAGAAATGGTTCAAGGAGAAGCAGGAAAACCTGGAACTCTCCTCAGGGCACACTGATTTTGAGACGTCCTCTCCAGCCAACGGAGGTGCTGCGTAGGCAGGTGGACTGGGGATGTAAGTTTGAGACTTCCACGTAGAGATGTTTTATGAGGTTGGAGGTGAGGACCAAAGAGTCCAGATGGGGACTCTCCTGTGCTTAGAGGTGAGAAGAGAAGGACAGGCAAACCAAGCCAGTGGAGTCAGACAATAAAGAGACTGAAACAAAAAGTGCATGACTGACTGTCATAGGCTGCTGGCAGAGTGAAGACAAGGGCTGGCTTTGGGTTGGAGATGGCCGAGGCCATTAGTGACCTTAATGAGAACTTTTTTTTTTTTTTTTTTTTCTGGCGGAATTATGAGACCTTGTTAGACTGAGTTCAGAAAACGATGACAGATAACCGTGGCAGGAAGTCACAGCAACAGAGCCTGACGTGACCCTCCCAGGGCAGCGGTGTGGAGGTAATGGTGACCAGCAAGAAGTACCAGTGCATAACAGAAAATGACCCTCCATGACCCTCGCCGGGGAGGATGGCAGGATGCATGTTCCCCTCGGAAGACAGAGCTTCCTTTGGGGCGGGGATGCTGCGGGGAATTGATGCACCTCCCCAGGGGACATCCCTGGGGCTCTTCTGATTGACAGGAGGATCGAAGGATGCTTCTGACTTTTAACGGGCAGGGACTCTAGAAGCTAACTGACTTCCAGGACTGCAGTCGTCCCTCCCGGTGCAGAGCTGCCCTTGATGTGCCTGCTCTTCTGATGTCCCCGTCCCATGCAGGCAGAGGTGAGAACGGTGTATGGCTATCGAATCCCAGAAGCAAAGTCATCTTGCACATAAACCCAAAGTGTGTTTGCACAGGTTTAATGTGGACTGAATACCCGGGAACATGACCTCCCTTCTTTCACCTCCCTGGTATTCTGAGCGTGGAAATGACTCAGAGAGCTTATTTCTCACACCCAAATGTACTCATAAGAGATAGCGCGATGGCTGATGGCACGCTTTCTAGGAAGCCACACCTAAGTATATACATAGAGAGAGACGCGATATTTCTCTTTCGTGTGACAAGCACTTATGAGCCTGTAATTTTTTTAAAAAAGATGTCAGTTGCAATCTGGGTGTCTTTTTCAATTTGCAGCTATTATAGATTCACTGGCGCTGTAAGGGTCCCATGTCCCTCTGGCCATGCCCCCCCCCCCATAATGACATCTTGCCTCACTAGAGTACAACAGAGTCAGGGACTGAAATTGGCACCACATGTGGGTTTGTGTTTTTACCCCAATTAAGACACAGAACTTTTTTTTTTTTTTTTTTTTTGGCTCTATAAAGGCTTCTTTCTGTCTCTAGCTGGCTGTGGTGGAGCACGCCTCTCATCCCAGCCACTCGGGAGGCTGAGGCAGGAGGATGGCGAGTTCAAAGCCAGCCTCAGCAATGGTGAGGTGCAAGCAACTCAGAGACCCTGTCTCTAAATAAAATACAAGATCAGGCTGGGGATGTGGCTCAGTGGTTAAGCACACCTGGGTTCCATTCCTGGTACAAAATAAAAAGAAGTGATTGATGGTCGGGGAATTTGCTTAGGGCAGACTGTGCAGGCCAGAGGCACTATGGGAAGAGGAAGAAGCTATGTGAGGTCAGACGCAATGAAGATGGGCAGGCTGGCCTGGGAACCCCTGGCTGCTTATAGCACCTTAACCAAGCACGAATGTTAGGAGCAGCTCGAGGATTTGGAGGGAGACCGAACATAGTGTCCAGCTGTGCGTTGGGGTGGGAGGGAACTTCTCCATGGCCACGTGGGTGTGCTGAAGCTGACCCTGGGACTCTGATGCAGGAGCCCTTCAAGGAGACCTCTGATCTTGGCTTGGTTCATTGGTTGGGATCCTCAGGACCGTGCAAGATCAGCTTGACCGAAATGTCTTGAATACACGCTTGGATTTGATCAGCTAATTTGTGACTTAATATTGTCACATAGATTTCTCTCTCTCTCTCTCTCTTTTTTTTTTTTTCTCCCACCTCTTGTTCTGCATTCCTCTGGAGACCAGAGGTAAACAGGACAGGAAGAGCAGGAGAGCAAGAGACATATATGTTCTGTATAATTTGACCCAGCTATCCCACTCCTCAGTTTATACCCAAAGGACTTAAAATCAGCATACAACAGTGATGCAGCCCCATCCATGTTCATAGCAGCTCAATTCACAATAGCTAAGCTATGAAACCAGCCTAGGTGTCCTTCAACAGATGAATGAATCAAGAAAATGTGGTATATATACACAGTGGAATATTACTCAGCCATAAAGAAGAACGAAAGTGTGATGTTTGCCAGTAAATGAATGGAATGGACCTATCCCACTAAGTAAAATAAGCCAATCCAAAAAACCAAAGACCTAATGTTCTCTCTGTTATGCAGATGCTGACTCACTATAAGGGGAGAGGAAAATAGAATAGAATTCATTGGATGAGACAAAGGGGATGAGGGGAAGGGAGGGGACAGGAATGGGAAAGACAGTGGAATGAAGGGGCAGAACTTTCCTGTTCACACATGGACACACGGCCAGGGAAACTCCACATCCTGTCCCACCACAAGGATGGGAGTCACGCTCCATGCGTGTGTGACAGGTCAGAGTGCACGCTGCTGTCACGGTCAGCTAAGACGGACACATAAAGAATGCTCCGTATCACATGCTGAGAAGTCCTGTGTCACCCTCAATTGTGCCTCTCTGAAGGGGGCACAGCATTTCTCCATGGGAGTCTTCTAGAAGTTTCTTTCTATTTGAGGATATTAGATTCCATTGTGCATCTTCCCTTTTTCCAATCTTTTGGCTCTTTTTCAATCTTTAAAGTGTCTTTAATTCTGGGAAATACAGGTCACTTTTCTTGAGCGACTTCTCCTCCATGAGTCTCCCCTCTGCTCCTGAGACCCCAGCGTCCAGGCGATGGGGTTCTGACCTTCCACACGTCTTAGCTCTCTCTCTCTCTTTCTGTCATGGCCTCTCCTTGCGCCTTCTGAGCAAGACGGCCAACCTCATCTCCCACCTGGGTAGTTGTTCCCACTGCTCAGGATTTCTGCGTCAGCCCGCTCTTGTCTCTGTGACCCAGATCCCTGCCCAGAACAACCGAGAGGAGGAAACAACGTTTATTAGGGGCTCATGGTTTCAGAGGTGCCCTTCCTGGCCGGGGGAGTCCATGGCATTCAGTCTGAGATGAGGCTGGCCATCATGGTGGAAGGGTGTGGCGAGGGGTGGGGAAAGCAGCTCAGGACAGTGGTCACCAGGGGGCAGAGAGGGGAGGGAGGGGAAGAGGGGGAGGGGGAGGGGAGAAGAGGGAGAAGGGGGAGGGGGAGCAGAGGAGGGAGAGGGGAGTGGGAGGGGAGAGGAGGAGAGGAGAGGAGGGGGAGGGGAGGGGAGGGGAGGAGAGGGAGGGAAAGAGAGGGGAGGGGGAGGAGAGGAGGGGAGGGGGAGGAGAGGCAAGGGGGAGGGGGAGGAGAGGCAAGGGGGAGGGGGAGGGGAGGGGAGGAGAGGGAGGGAAAGAGAGGGGAGGGGGAGGAGAGGGAAGGGGGAGGGGGAGGAGAGGCAGGGGAGGGGGAGGAGAGGAGGGGAGGCAGGGGAGGGGGAGGAGAGGAGGGGAGGGGGAGGAGAGGGGGGGGGGGGGGGGGAGGGGGGGAGGGGGGGGAGAGGGGAGGAGGGGGAGGGGAAGGGAGGGGAGGGGAAGGAGAGGCAGGGGGGAGGAGAGGCAGGGGAGGGGGAGGAGAGGCAGGGGAGGGGGAGGAGAGGGAAGGGGGAGGGGGAGGAGAGGCAGGGGAGGGGGAGGAGAGGCAGGGGAGGGGGAGGAGAGGCAGGGGAGGGGGAGGAGAGGCAGGGGAGGGGGAGGAGAGGAGGGGAGGGGGAGGAGAGGAGGGGAGGGGGAGGAGAGGAGGGGAGGGGGGGGAGAGGCAGGGGGGGGGGAGGAGAGGCAGGGGAGGGGGAGGAGAGGAGGGGAGGGGGGGGAGAGTCAGGAACAACACACAATCCCTAAGGGTTAGGGTTAGTGACCAGTGACCAGTGACCACCTCCTCCAGCCACGCCCGCCTGCCTGCGGTCAGCTCCGGCTAACCCATGATTCATCTCTAACTAGGCGAATCCACAGTTAGGTCACAGCCCTTGTAATCTGGTCCCTTCGCTGGGAAACGGTCCTACCTGAGATAAGCCAGGAGCTTCTGGGGGGAACATTTCCTATCCAAATAAACAACTTCATTATTTGCATTTCCAGCCTTTTCTGCTTTTCTGGTTTCCGTGTTTGTGTTTGTTGTTGTTGTTTGCTTCTCTGCACCCGGGTCTCCTGCCTGTAGGCAAGTACCCAAGCACTGACCTCCACCCCAGCCCAAAGGCTGCCCTTGAAAACTCTTCACCCCTGCTTGATGAAATAAAGATCGTCTAATCTGCTTGAGGATGTTGATGGTGATTCTTTGTCCCTCCTGATGTGGCTGTCACCTGAATCCTGTTTTGGGTCAGCTGGCTGCGTTTCTTTCGTTTTTCTAGGGAGTGGTACCCGGGATTGAACCCAGGGGTGCTTAACCCCTGAGCCGCATCCCCAGCCCTTTATATATTTTATTTAGAGACAGGGTCTCACTGAGTTGCTTAGCACCTTGCTTGTGCTGAGGCTGGCCTCCGACTTGCGAACCTCCTACCTTGGCCTCCCAATCACCCATACTTCTGATGGTCACCCAGGTGACCTTGCCGTTCCCTCTGTAAGCGAGGTAAACTGAGGATCTCTATAGAAGCCGGATCCCACAGGCAATGAGCCCGTCAAGTGCGCTGCATGCTCCTTCAGTTCTGCTCCAAGGTCACGTCCACTCAGGAGCAGAGGGCCTGAGGAGACCGAGGGTGGAGGGGGCGTGCCAGGGGCCGATGCGGGGCCCTCGCGGTCAGTGCGTCAGGGATGGTCACGCCCATTCTGTCCACAGCGCTGGCCGAGCCTTCTAGCTCTCTGGCTGCCTGGACGTAGCAGGCTCCCGACAGCACCTGTCAGGGCTGATGGGCCCCAGGAGGAGCTCCTGGCAAGCGAGCCCCAACAGTCCTGCCTGCACGACATCCACGTGGGGCCGGCTGATGGACAGGCGGAGCTCGGCTGGCTGCTTCCCAGCAGGGGACACTAACTGAGCCATGCTCTGATTGACTCCTGCTCCTTTTTCCTTCTTTTGTAAGAAGGACTGAACCCAGGGGTGCTTAGCCACTGAGCCACCTCCCCAGCCCATTTTGGTATTTTATTTAGAGACAGGGTCTCGCTGAGTTGCTTAGGACCTGGCTGAGTGGCTGAGGCTGGCCTCCAACTTGCGATCCTCCTGCCTCAGCCTCCCAAGCTACTGGGATGACAGGCGTGCACCACCGCACCCTGCTGATTCCTGCCCTTGGTGAGGTCCTGGGCACCCTCGTGGTGGCTGACCTACATGCCACCACTATGAAAAGCCCTAGCCAGGGTCACCCTGTGGGTCCTGCAAGCCCCCTTAAACCAGCACGGTCCAGGAGCTATTGTGTTCTTTTTGGCAGATGACGTCAGCCACAACCTGCAAGCTGCCCTCCCGGGCTTAACACCAGGGCAGCTTCCAAACCAGCTGCTGGTCAGGCCCCTCCTTGCATGCTAAAATTTAGCACGTAAATATTCTCCAGCAAGACAGCCTCCAAAGACAGCCCCTGTGCCTGTCTGACATGAGATATCGTCTCTGAGGTTTCTCCCATGGAGAGACTTCCTCGGGCATACGTCTGAGTTTCCAGCATCCTCCTAACCAGCATCAGTTAACCGCATCATCTCACCAAGGGCAGGGCAGAGGACAGCTTAGAGGTCAAAGCCAGAGACATCTCCAAATACTCAGGCCAATCCACAGACCTTGCCTTAGAGGGGATGTATCTCCCCAGCAAGAGTCCACAGTTGAATGAGCTTCCAATCTGGCCCTTAAAAACTCATTTCTAGCTGGGCACCGTGGCACACACCTGTAATCCCAGTAGCTTGGGAGGCTGAGGCAGGAGGATTGCAAGGTGGAGGCCAGCCTCAGCAAAAGTGAGGCCCTAAGCAACTCAGTGAGACCCTGTCTCTAAATACAATATAAAAAGGGCTGAGGAGGTGGCTCAGTGGCTAAGCACCCCTGGGTTCAGTCCTTGATACAAAAGAAGGAAAAAGGAGCAGGAGTCAATCAGAGCATGGCTCAGTTAGTGTCCCCTGCTGGGAAGCAGCCAGCCGAGCTCTGTCTGTCCATCAGCCGGAAGGGGGTTTCAGAGCACAAGGCCAATGGAGTGATTTTAAGCCCCTCCCCTTGCACCCCCAAAACTCCCAAGCACTGGGGAAGACAGACCCAGAAGCAGGTGACTATAGGAAAGTGGGCTGCTTCAGGAAGCTTGCCTGGGGAAGGACCAGGGACCATCACAGTTTTGGGAGTGAGGGACGCTCCTGGCAGACAGTCAGGCTACTTCTGCAGGGAAGCGGAATTTCAGAGGGATCCTAATTCTGTCTACTGACTCAGTTTCCTCATCTGCAAAATGACAGGATGCCTACCTCATAAAGCTGTCGTGCAAATAGGAGGCTCAGCTGCAGCCTCGGGGGCGCTAGGCACTCAGTTAAGGCCAGCCGTGACTGCTGGGGTTCATGGCATTGTCCGGGGAGGTCGGGAAAAGAGCTTCTGGGGTACCCGCTTGCAAAAGCAAAGAATCAGGGAAAGACCACGGGATCTTGCAGAGAAAGGAGAGAGAGCCTGGGGCGACAGGGAACTGGGGAAACAGATCCGAGACTGAGGGACCGTGTGGCGCAATGGTCAGGAGCACAGATTTTGCAGCCAAATGCCTGCTACCAGGCTGTTTCAGTCACTCCTAGTAGCAGAGGTGCTGATCTCTTTGTAGTTTTTCATTCAGGGTCTCGCTGAGTTGCTTAGGGCCTCCCTAAGTGGCCAAGGCTGGCCTCCAACTTGCAATCCTCCTGCCTCAGCCTCCCAAGCCACCAGAATGGCAGGTGTGTGCTGCCACGCCAGGCAAGACACAAACTTTTTTCGGGTTTTACAAACCAAATGAATCTAATTCAGAGAACTGGGAACTCACATGCTATAAACGCTAAAACCTAATGATAGCAGGGTGTGAGGAAGCATCAGGAAGCCCCCATCTCACTAAGGACTGCAGAGACCATGGAGCAAGTGGTATTACCAGAACCTGGAATTCAGTGCATCAGCAGGGGCTGCCCAAGGGTGCTGGAGCCCAGGAGGCAGAGACAGAAGGGGAGAAATCTTCCAGCTGCTTCTACCCACCCTGTGATCTCTCACCAATGTTTCCCATTGGCTGAACCAGCCAGGAAGTCACTCAAGAAGGGAGGCCAGGAGATGCGGTTCTTCTCTCTCTCTCTCTATTTTATTTTGGTACCAGGGATTGAACCCGGGGTACTAACCACTGAGCAACATCCCCAGCCCTTTTAATATTTTATTTGGAGACAGGGTCTCGGTGAGTTGCTCAGAGCCTTGCTAAGTTGCTGAGGCTGGCCTCCAACTTGCAATCCTCCTGCCTCCACCTCTGGAGCTGTTGGGATGACAGGCATGGGCCACAGCAACCAGCTGTCATTTACTTTTGTGAGTATATTTAATATGGAATACATCTTTTGATGTGGTTTTAGAAAGTGGTTCCCAGGCTGGGCGTGCTAGTGCACGCCTGTCATCCCAGTGGCTCAGGAGGCTGAGACAGGAGGATTGCAAGTTGGAGGCCAGCCTCCGCAACAGTGAGGCCCTAAGCAACTCAGCGAGGTCTTGTCTCTAAATAAAACCCAAAACTGGGCTGGGGAGGTAGCTCTGTGGTCAAGTGCCCCTGAGTCCAATCCCTTGTGTCCCCACCCCCAGAAAAAAAAAAAATGTGTTTCCCAACCTCCAAAATGTCCCATTGGGCCTCAACGAACTTAAACCAGAGTCCTAAAGACATTCTCCAGATGTGACCAGGTACCTTCAGTAGTGCTGCTGCAATTAAACGATTAGAGAGAATTACATTGTATCAACAAGAACATCTCCTGATTAACGCCCCCCCATTCCCTCACTTCCTGCTGAGAGTAGGACAGATGTGCATTTTAAGATCGGGGGATGTGCCCTGCACCCCTGGGTTAGGACTTCAGGCGGGTTTACTGCGAAGGGTCCTCTTGTCTGCAAGCTGACTTCGGAGTTTGACCAGGGCGCATGAAGCGCGCGGAGGGCTTTGCGCATGCGTGGCTGGTGATGCGGAGAAGGATTTGAATAGGGTGAAGAGCCAGAGGAAGACGATGATTGGGTCCCCACAGGCTCAGTTCTGGGGTGGATGCTGCGGAGGAGCTGGAGCTCTGTCCAGGCAGGAGCAGGTCTGCAGGACCCTCCCCTGACAAAGGAGCTGAAGTCCCCGTCGGCCTGGAAGCGCTCCGAGCGCCCCAACCTGTTGAATTGGCAACGATAAATACACTACCCGCCAAATTTATGGGACAAATATAAAGAAGTATGTGTTCCAAGAAAACTGCATCGCTGTGGATTTATCATAAAGCAAAAAGAAACAGAGAGGAAGAGGACACTATATATTCAAAGAAAGTCACAAAAACAGCCATGGAATGAAAGGAGAAAATACCAGGGCAGAAATTTATGAACGCGAAATAGCAAAATAAAAAAGAAGAGTAAAGAAAAGACTTCCAGACACTATTTCTCTGAACAGAGTTAGATAGAGAAAACATTGAATGGGGCATGGTGGTGCACACTAATAATCCCAGTGACTCAGGAGGCTGAGGCAGGAGGATGGAAAGTTGGAGGCCAACTTCAGCAACTTAGCTAGACCCATTCTCAAAATAAAAAATCAAAAGGACTGGGGATGTGGCTCAGTGGTAGAGCTCCTCTGGGTTCAATCTCCAGAAATGCAACAACAAAAAAGATTTTTAAAAAAAGGAATACTAATACAGAAGATTTGAACAAAATGACTATTTAAACTTGGCCTAATTGACAGATAAGAGTATTATACCCAATGACTGCAGAATCTTAAAGTACACAACATTTACTAAAATAAACTAAATGTTATGGCAAAATTCAACACTTTTTGAAAATCAATGTGAGATGGATCATAAACCTAAATATAAAAACTAATTCAATAAAGGTCCAAGAAAGCTGGACGTGGTGGTGCACACCTGTCATCCCAGTAGCTCAGGAGGCTGAGGCAGGAGGATCACAAGTTGGAGGCCAGCCTCAACAACTTAGTGAGGCCCCAAGCAACTCAGTGAGACCCTGTCTCTAAATAAAATATAAAAAGGACTGGGGATGGGGCTCAGTAGTTGAGTCCCCCAGAGTTCAACCCCCAATACACAAACTCACACAAAATAAAAAGTCCAAGAAAATATATATGAGAATATACCCATAACATTGAGGTAGGCAAAGTTATTAAACAGGGCTTACAAAGCACCAACCCAAAGAGAAAATATTGATGCATTCTATTTATATGAAATTTGAAATAGTTGATCAACAGATGCCATTTAAAAAATAAAGAGAAAGTCACAATGAAGATATAAGTAATGCTTGTAGCTGAAAAATATTCATGCGTACAATATCTAAAGAACATTTTACCCCTGTGATGCTGGGGATTGAACCTGGGGGCACTTAACCACTGAGCCACATCCCTAGGCCTTTTTTATATTTTATTTAGAGACAGGGTCTTACTGAGTTGCTTGGGGTCTTGTGAAGTTGCTGAGGCTGGCCTCCAACTTGCGATCCTCCTGCCTCAGCCTCCCAAGCCACTGGGGTGACAGGTGTGCACCACCGTGCCCCCAACATACAAATTTTTGGGAGATAGTTAAAATACAAGTAACATATATTAAGATTTTCTTGTCTTTTTTTAATGTTTACAGTATTAGGAAAGAACAGTGAGCTATGGTTGATAAAAAAAAAAAAAACAGGAAAGAGAATAAAAAGTTATATGCTAATAAATTTGAAAACATAATTGAAATACACTGTATACACACACAGGCGAGTGTAGGTCCTAAAATATATTAACATGTGAAAAATAAGAAAGAATGTGATTTATTGCACATTGGTTATTTAATTCTTTTTAAAAGCACATAAATCACTGCCACATATATTTACAAGGCTCCGCATATCACCTGTATGAGTTATTAGAGGGAGAATATGTAGAAGATTAAAGAGAATTCTCCACAAAGGAGCCATGTGTGGTGATGAACTGATTTTTCTGGCCGGATCCAACTCAGTGCATGTTAAAATGAAGAGGTTTTTTTTCCGGCACGGTGGCGCACACCTGTAATCCTGACAGCTCGGGAGGCTGAGGCAGGAGGATCACAAGTTGGAGGCCAGCCTCAACAACTTAGTGAGGTGCTAAGCAACTCAGTGAGACCCTGTCTTTAAATAAAATACAAGTAGGGCAGGGGATGTGACTCAGGGGTTAAGCGTCCCTGGGTTCAATCCCCAGTACAAAAAATAATAATAATTCAAATGATGTAATTTACAGGAGACTGAGAATTCAAAGATAGGCAAGAACCATAAATTAGGGCTAGGGACGTAGCTGAATTGTAGAGCGGGTCCCTAGCAGAGATGAGGCCCTCGGCTCAATCAACCACCACCACACCCCGCAAAAGAAAGCACTAAATCAACCAATAAAGGACGATGAAGTCAGAAATGCAGGCATATCAGTACTCCTCCAGAAAACCAATGTGTAAAAATTGCTAGGCAGTTTCTCCAAACCTTAGGAGGACAGAGAAAGGCCATTGATATCATGATACCAAGACCAGAACATCTGGACAGAAGAAATTGGCCACTTAAAAATTAAATGTCTGGAGACTGGGGCTCAGTGGTAGATCGCTTGGCTGGCATGCGTGAGGCACTGGGTTCGATCCTCAGCACCACGTAGAAATAAATAAAATAAAGGTATTGTGTCCATCTACGACTAAAAAAAAATTTTTTTTTAATTAAATGTCTGTTAGAAGGATAAAAACTCAAAATTATCATGTTGGCAATCAAAAGACAACCCACCAAATGTAGGTGGGGGAATCTTTCCAATATATGGTAGGAAATAATAATATGGAAAGTGCTTACTACTCAACAATAAGAATTCAACCACAAAACAGGCAAACAGCAACGACAGTCACACAAGCACGCAATGTCGGCCACTACAAGGGTCCTAAAGGTTCTTTCTTTATTTTATGTATTTATCTATGTATCTATTTATTTATTTATTTTGGATACTAGGGATTGAACCCAGGGGCACTTAACCACTGAGCCACATCCCCAGCCCTTTTTATTTTTTATTTAGAGACAGGTTCTCGCTGAGTTGCTTAGGGCCTCGCTAAGTTGCTGAGGCTGGCCTCCACCTTGCATCCTCTTGCCTCAGCCTCCTGAGTTGCTGGGCTTACAGAAGTGCATCACCCCACCTGGCCAGAGGATCCTCAAATTTTCAGTGGGGGTTATGTTCCGATAAGCTCATCATAAGTAGAAAGCAAATTGACCTACCCCACCAACCTCCCAGCTTAGCAACACAACCACTACAGACAATAGGTTCTGTCGCCTTTGGATGACTCACTGCCACTGCCAAGCATCCAGAGAGGATCATACCGACAGATCATGAGCTTGGGAAAAAGATTCACAATTTGAAATATGGTTCTACTGAATGCATCTAGCTTTCCCACCATTATAAAGTGGGGGGAAAAATTCTAACCATCATTAAATCCAACCATAGGACCATTTGCATGTAAAACTGTTCCACTCCACTTGTAAGTTTAAGAATTAAATTTTAGTTGAGTGCATTGGCCCATGCCTGTAATTCCTGCAGCTTGGGAGACTTAGGCAGGAGGATCACAAGTTGGAGGCCAGCCTCAGCAACTCAGCAAGGCCCTGTCTCTAAAAATATAAAAAGGGCTGGGGAGGTGGCTCAGTGGTTAAGAACCCCTGGATTCAATCCCTGGTACCAAAAAATGAAAAAAGGAAGGGCAGAGGGAAGATGAGAGGTCGGGGCAGCAGAAGGGAGAAGTCAAGGAGTGGCCAGCAGGTCTCCATCCAGTCCAGATGGACCTCCAATCCCCACTCACCCCATCAGGTTACTGTTATTCTTTTTTATGTGTGTGTAAACCCAAGGGCACTTACCACTGAGCCACAGCCGGAACTCATTTTATTTTATTTTTATTATTTATTTTATTTTATTTTATTTTTTTATCTTGAGACAGGGCCTCACTAAGTTGCTTACAGCCTCACTAAGTTGCTGAGGCTGGCCTCCAACTTTCCATCCTCCTGCCTCAGCCTCCGGACCCACTGGGATGACAGGCGTGCGCCACCACACCGGCCAGGTTACAGTGATTGTTTATCACAACTTAACCACTTGGTTTTCCTACAATGTTTCCCCCCGACCCCCCAGCGAAGTCCTTGGAATGCTTGAGACTTTGGCAACAGCAGCTGAAAAGCTCTCCTAAGATGGTTTGGGTTTCCCTGGTGTCGCTGCAGTCCCAGGACAGGACCCTTGTGCTCCAAGATGTAACAAGACCTTTTCCAGGAGCATCTGGCCGCCGCCAGGAGAAGTTTCAGTTTGAGCGGTCCAGCTGCGGGGCGCGCTTTTAAAGAAATGTGCAAGGTGTGGGCGGGGCTTGGGCGTCAGGAGGTCCAATCAGGGGAATCTCCTAATGCAATCAGAGAAACGCCCTTGGAGTTGATTGGGTTATCTGCTTATGGCAGAAATGAAGTGCAAAAATGACCTCAGGCACGTGGGAGGGATCAGGGAGGCTTCCTGGAGGCGGTGTCTTTTAGCTGAATTTGAACTTGGATGGACCTCAACCATGCTGGGAACCAGAGAGCCGCACAGAGAGGGAACAGAAGGTCCCCGGGCCCAGAAAGGACGCCAAGAGAGCTGGCGCAGAGGGGCGATTGGGAGAAGAGGAGCCAGCCAGCCAGACATCTGTACTTCCTAGGGTCTTGAGGATGTTGATTTAATCCATAAGCAACCCTAAGCAGTTTGACAGATCTGAAGCTTCTAGGATGGGGTTGTTCCTTGAACAAACAATTCAAGCTGGGTACTGTGGCTCAACCTGTCATCCCAGTGACTCCGGAGGCTGAGGCAGGAGGATCGCAAGTTGGAGGCCAGCCTCAGCAATTCTGTAAGGCTGTAAACAACTCAGCAAGACCCTGTCTCTTAATAAAAAATTTAAAAAGGGCTGGGGATGTGTCTCAGTGGTAAAGCAAACCTGAGTTCCATCCCTAGTACCACCAAAAATAAATTAAAGTTTTTAAAACGATCATTTTTGTGTGTGCATTTTCTAATGCTTGAGTAGACTCACCCCCACGCTTTGAGAATGAGGGTAAGGCAAAATCCTGGAGTTAGTCTCTGGTTACACTCCATTGAGATTTGTGCTTGAAAGTACCCAGAAATCACTTCGGACACAGAAACTCACACAAGAAACTTTATTAGCAGAGAAACAAAATGTCTGCTGTTAAGGGCAAAAGAGAGAGAAAGAGTGAGAGAGTAAAAGTGAGAGAGAAAAGAGAGCAAATAGTAGGGGACTTACCCTTAAATAGCGAAAGCCCACTGTCTAATTGGACCAATGACTGACAAGAAAGTTGACAATCAAGAATACAATATGGTATGTGGAGAGGAGGCAGAATCAGGGGACAAATAGCTGTAGCCTTGTTCCTTACAGTGCTAACACTGGGGCTTTGTGTATATTGCCATCCCGATTTATAGATGAGGCTATCCATCCAAGACCACATAGAGAATAAGGGGTATAGAGTGTGAACTAAGGGCCACTTGCTTTAATTTGCATGGCTCTGTCACAGGACTATATTGTTTGTATGTGCAAAAATGCGTGGGGGCAAGCTTCTACGTGTCTTATTCACATCATCTGTCTCCTAAGCCAAATGCCAGAGGACTTACTAGGCAGCCATCTCTCAGATCCTTGGCCCTCCCTGGGTACTGACATTACCTTGTGTGTCCTTTCAAGCCTGAAAAAGATAGAGATTCCCCTTAGTCACAGTCCCCATGGCAACTTTTCTTGGTTTTCTTACCTCTTTCCAGACCTTTATAAACATTAAACATTAAAATTAAATGTCAAATGTGTTTCAATGAGTCATTCAAGTGAATCACACCAGTCTTAACAAATACAACCTTCTTAATCCTTTCGAATGGTTTTTGCCTTGAGTTATCTTTTGTCTGAGACCACCAGGAACACACATGCTTTTGCCGGACACGGTGGCACATGACTGTATTCCCAGTGGCTCAGGAGGCTGAGGTAGGAGGATCGCAAGTTGGAGGCCGGCCTCAGCAACTTAGCAAGACCCTATCTCTAAATAAAAAATATTTTTAAAAGGGCTTTGGGATGTGGCTCTGAGTTCAATCTCCAGTGTGTGTGTGTGTGTGTGTGTATAAGTGCTTTTTGTTCAGTCATCAGCATTACTGGCTGTATTTATCTTTCAATAAATAATTCCACTCCCTTCATGTTTGCCGACATTAAATTAATAAGTCAGTAGCTATGTTCCTCCTCCAAGGAAACAAGATTCCAAACACCATTTCTTTGTGATCCTCGTATATATTCCTAACATTCCATGTTGGTGTTTGGATTTTTAACTTGAACTTGATACATGATTTTTTTAAATTCACTCTTATTTAGACATAACAGTAGCTTTCACTAATGACTGTTCACTTCCAATTTTGTCCTATATAATTTCTTTCTTTATTCATTTCCTTGTGAATTTTTATTCCACAAGTTCTATCATATAACATATAGTTCCTATAATCCTATCATTGATATTCTACTGTTTTCTTAATTTTGTAAGGACCTTTATGTGGGAAGGTTTAGAAAGTTTTTCTTTGTTTTTGTTATTTTGTTTGGTACTGGGGATTGAGACCAGGGGCACTCGACCACTGAGCCACATTCCCAGCCCTTTTTATATTTTGTTTAGAGACAGGGTCTCACTCAGTTGCTAAGCACCTTGCTAAGTTGCTGAGGCTGGCCTCCAACTTGGCGATCCTCCTGCCTCGGCCTCCCAAGCTGCTAGCTTTGAACTCTTGATCCCCCTACCTCAGCCTCCTGAGATGTTGGGTGGAAAGTTTTTTATATGTAAAACTTATCTCATTCTCAATTTTTCCCTTTCTCTCTTTTTCTCTCTCTTTCTTTCTTTCTTTCTTTCTTTCTTTCTTTCTTATTTTTACAGTACTGGGGATCGAACCCAGGGCCTGGCATGAACTGGGCAAACGCCTTGTCACTGAGCTACACCCTCAATTCTTTTTATTTTATTTTGAGACAGGGTCTCCCTAAGTTGCCCAGACTGGCCTCTAACTTGCAATCCTCCTGCCTCAGCCTCCTGAGTAGCTGGGATGACAGTCTCTGCTACCTCTCCCAGTTCATTCTCAATTGTGATTGACAGTTGGGCTAGGTATAGAATTCTGGGTTTAGAGTTACTTGGTCTTAGCACTTGGTTACTCAGTTACTTGGTCTTTCTGTTTAATTTACTGCTTACCTCCATTTTTTGCTGTAGAGGACTGATTTTAATCAGCATCTCTTTCCTTATAAACAGTTCTTTTCCCACTTGGTAACTAATAAGAGTTTTCTCCATTCTTTCATATTTTGACATGTCGCTGGAATGTAATTATGACTTGTTTTTCCTCCTATGGTGGTTTATTCTGCTACGCACTTGGTGTGACCTTTCAATTTGAAGATTAATTTCTTTCTTCGGTTTTAAACATCTTTAACATTCATTATGTTGATTAATGAGCCACCAGCTTCACCAGAGAAAATCTATTTCTGACACATAGAGTGGGATTAAGCCAGAAATAGCCAAGACAATTTTTACAAAAGAATAAACTTGAAGAGTTTACGCTACCAGATTTTAAATCCTACTATAAAACCACAACAAATAATTCAGCATGGCATTTATGTGGAAATGAAAAAATAGGTCAATGAAACAAAATACTGTATCCATATGCAGACCCACTGGTGATCCTCAACAGAGGGGCCAAAGATTCAATATATAAATGTCAGTAAATGTCACTGGTACTCATGCAGATCCATATTAAAAAGAAATAGGCAGACAGGTGTGGTGACTCGTGCCTGTCTTCCCAGCAGCTCAGGAGGCTGAGGTAGGAGGCAAGGTGGAGGCCAGCCTCGGACACTTAGCAAGGCCCTAAGCAACTCAGTGAGACCCTGTCTCTAAATGAAATATAAAAAGGGCTGGGGATGTGGCTCAGGGGTTGCTTGCCCCTAGGTACAAAGCAATAAAAGAAAGAACTACATCCTTATTTGGAAATGGGTTTGATTTCACAAAAGAAGATACCCATCTGGCAATACGCATTAGGGCAGCAAAGTATTCATCAGTATCATTAGTCATCAGGGAAATATAACTACTACACATCCACTAGAAATTACTTACATCCCAAAGATGGACATTATTCAGTAGGAAGAAACATGTAAAGGAACCAGAACCCTCAAAAGGTGATCATGGGAATTAACATTGAAATAATTTCTTGGAAAAGTGTTTGGGCAATAACACATAATACAAAACCTACCCTGCAAGGGATCTATTTCTATTTAAAAAATGACTCCATGAGATGGCAAAAGATATGTCCAAGAGTGTTTACAGCAACTTTAGTTTTAAAAGGTAAAATTGGGAAGACCTGAAGCATCCATCAACAAAATTGTGATATGTTTATACAAAAGAATGATTATACCACAGTGAAAGCAAGTGTGCTCTTGTTACATGTAATAAGAGAGAGGAATCTACAGGCACAGTACTGAGCTAAAGAGACCAGACATGCCTAGCGTGGCGGCACGCCTGTGATCCTAGTGGCTCAGGAGGCTGAGGCAGGAGGATCACAAGTTGGAGGCCAGCCTCAGCTACTTAGCTGAGGCCCTCAGCAACTCAGCGAGACCCTGTCTCTAAATAAAATATAAAAATGACTGGGGATGTGGCTCAGGGGTTAAGCACCCCTGGTTTCAATCTCCAGTACCCCCCTCCCCCAAAAAAGAAACCAACATAAAGAAGTTCGTCTGGGTGGTTTCAGGTATATGAAATCCAAGAACAAGCAAAAAATAATCCATAGTGATAAAATTTGAAAGTCACCCCCAGAGTGTGGGGTGGGATGGATTGATGGGAAGGTTCTAGAGGCTGGGAATTATTCCTGTTTTGAGCGGAGCTGTAGCTACATGGGTCTACATCTATAAAAATCCATTTGACATAATGGGAACCCCAGAAAGATAAAAGTAAAAAGGCCAGGAAGAATATTTGAAGATTGCTAATGGGTATTCTTTTTTAGGAAAATGTTCTAGAATAGACAATGGCTATGCTCACTCCATCTTGCAAATCTACTAAAAACCACTGAATTGTGTACAGTGAAGTGCACATTTTATGGTATGTGAACGATATACCAATAATAAAAAATTCATTGAACTTAAGATGAATGCACTTTATTTCATATATAAAATATATGTCCTACAGTAGATGGTAAATAGGAGGAATCTATTTAGATCGGATTTTCAAAGAAGCGAAAATGTGTATCTAATCTTTAATAAAAAAATTAAAAAGAATTAGTGCACATAACGATCAACTGTACCATATCATTATCCCAGTATTTTTTAAAGTCATAAAATATATTTTGAGGAAATTTTGTTTCTTTTTTGTTTTGTTTTTGGACTGGGGATTGAATGCAGGGGTACTGTACCGCTCAGTTACATCCCCAGTTCTTTTTTAAAAATTGTTATACAATGTCTCACTTAGTTGCTGAGGGTTTCCCTAAATTGCTGAGGCTAACCTCCAACTTTCAATCCTCCAGCCTCAGCCTCCCAAATCACTGGGATTACAGACATGCGTGCACCAGCACACACAGCCCAAAGGCCGTTTTTTTATCCTTGAATATGCAATAAAGTGATTCCCCTGAAATAATCAGTTTTGCAGCTAAGAGAACAGTGTGTGTGACTGTGAGAGAACATTGTTATTTTTTGGAGATCCCTCTTGGATGATCTGAATTTATTTTCCAGTGGTTTTCTGGTACATGCAGGTGTGGAGAGGGGAAAAAAAAAAAGAAAGCAAAAATGGCAAAATGTTTTTAATTTTGGAATTTGGACAAGTCTACGTATGTTCTTTGTATTTCTTCTACTTTTTCTCATGTTCAAGATTTTTCCGAATAAAAGGAAAGAGAAGAGAGAAGAGAGCACAGATGTGAATCCTCGTTGAATTCTCTCCCCATCGGCCATACTGTGAAGGTCAAGGTCCTAGCCCAGCTGCCAGGCCAGGGCTCGGTACCCGGATGAATGCTGGGGGATTCCCAGGTGCCAAGTCAGGGCTCGGTACCCGGATGAATGCTGGGGGATTCCCAGGTGCCAAGTCAGGGCTCGGTACCCGGATGAATGCTGGGGGATTCCCAGGTGCCAAGTCAGGGCTCGGTACCCGGATGAATGCTGGGGGATTCCCAGGTGCCAGGCCAGGGCTTAGTACCCGGATGAATGCTGGGGGATTCCCAGGTGCCAAGTCAGGGCTCGGTACCCGGATGAATGCTGAAGGGCTCTCTCCAAGTTGGTTGCATCCAGTAACAGCCTGGCTGCGGAGGAATCACTTCACATCTTCCAGGTCCTGTGAAGCGGGGCTTCTGCTTGGTCACCAGGAAGCAGTAAGAAGTGGCCAAGCTGTCATTGCACCTGAGGCTTGGGAGTCAGGAATGTGCATGCCAGTCTTCCTTCCTTCCTTCCTTCCTTCCTTCCTTCCTTCCTTCCTTCCTTCCTTCCTTCCCTCCCTCCCTCCCTCCTTCCCTCCTTCCCTCCTTCCCTCCTTCCTTCCCTCTCCTTTTTTTTTTTTTTTTTTGTACTGTGGATTGATCCCAGGGATGCTTAACCACTGAGCCACATTCCCAGCCCTTTTTATTTTTTATTTAGAGACAGGGTCTCCCTGAGTTGTTTAGGGCCTCTCTAAGTTACTGAGACTGGCCTCCATCTTGCGATCTCCTGCCTCAGCCTCCAGAGCAGCCGGGATGACCAGTGTGCATCAGCATTTTCTTGAAAATGGATCTTGAGTTGTCTCTCATTATTCAAGAAGCTGCCTGTGTACAGTGGTTTAGAGTTGGGGGGACGGAGGAGTTTGTAGGTGGGGGACCCGTAGGGAAAAGAAATAGGGTGTCAACTCGGGAGGCTGAGGCAGGAGGATTGCGAGTTCAAAGCCAGCCTCACCAACTTGGCAAGAACCTAAGCAACTCAGCAAGACCCCGTCTCAAAATATAAAAAGGGCTGGGGATGTGGCTCAGTAATTAAGACCCCTGGGTTCAATCCCTGGGGAAGGAGGGAGGGAGGGAGGGGAGGGAGGGAGGGAGGGAAGGAGGAAGGACGGACTGCCTGCAGACCAGGGCAGCCAGACATGGGGATCAGAGCTGGAAGTGCCCTCCCACCAACCTGAAGGCACAGAGGCAGCTGGAGGTAGATGCCCTGTCCAGGGATAACCACAAGTGGTACCCAGGAGTTGTGCAAAAATCACCGACCCAGTGGCCAGTGACACAGGAAGTTCCTCAGGTGGATAGAGAATCCTTGAGCAGAACCCACGTCTTCCATGGAGGCTGACACCTGGATGACATAGTCTTTCTTAGTCACTAACCAAGAAAACAGAAGACTTCAGCCAGGCATGGTGGAGTACACCTGTCCTCCCAGCAGCTCGGGAGGCTGAGGCAGGAGGATCAAGTTGGAGGCCAGCCTCAGCAACTTAGCAAGGCCCTGAGCATCTCAGCGAAGACCTTGTCTCTAAATAAAATATAAAAAGGGCTGGGGATGTGGCTCAGGGGTTGAGCACCCTTGGGTTCAATTCCTGGTCACCCCCCTCCCAAATAAAAGAAAACAGAGGCCTTCAAAAGAATGGAAGTTTGGCTTGAATCCGCCAATTTGGCAAAAGCATAAAACCTCGATCACACCTGGCCTTTCACAGGCTTAGAGAAGAACACGTGTTAACGCGTGGTTAGGGGAAGCCCAGGGGATCTCAGCGGTCAGCGGAGCCATAGCTACGACATTGCAAGCAGTGACCTACTGGCCTCGGAATTCATCTGCCAAGACGTGGGAGTGTGCTGAGCAGACAGGTGGGAAACCCGAGCCACGGCCTTCGGTGCACAGCAGATTGGCCTTCCTGTCCCCAGCCCAAAGGATCCCCCAGCCCTGCCCCTCCAGACCCAAGCTGCTCCTCCACCTCCAGTACCTGGAGCCGGGCTGCCTTCCACTCGGCCTTGGTTGGTGCAGAACAGCAAGCGGCCACCTGGGGGCGCTGTGGACCCTCCACCCCAGGGGGCGTTGACCGGCTCTTACCCGTAGGGCCCGGTACCCACAGACGGCAAGAGAGAAAGAGGCTTTGTCCAGGGGCGGCCCTGAAATGTTGACTGACAGGATCCCAGCCAAGGTCAAGGGGTCCGCCTCCCCTAGACTCCGTCAGAGGCAGAGAGCCTGGGCGCTTTGGTCCAGAGGTCTGTCTCCTCCAGAAACGAAGCAGCCACAGAACAGAGTGGACGCTGTCGTGGACCTGGCTGTCCCCAGTCAGGAAGGGAGGCTGAGGGGGCGGGTCTGGAGGGAGCGGGAGTCAGCGCCCCCGTGTGGAGGGGGAGGTGGGAGCGGGCGCCTTAAGGGCAGAGGGAAGCCCAGCGTCCGCCGCCCAGGGAGGGAGCAGCCCCCTTCCAGGGTCCTGTGTCCACTCCATGTCAGTACGGGAGTCCTCCTTTGCGAGGGGCCTGTGCCCGTTTTCCGTACAGGATTACACCCCCAAACTCCAGCCTCTCCCTCTGAGTACTTTACACAGCACATACATGCCGAAAGATTGGCAGGATGAGCCTGGCACGTTGGCGCACGCCTGTCATCCCAGCAGCTCAGGAGGCTGAGGCAGGAGGATCGCCAGTTGGAGGCCAGCCTCAGCAACTTAGTGAGATCTTGGGCCACTTAGCAAGACCCTGTTCCTAAATAAAAATAAATGAATAAAAAAATGGGCTGGGGGATGGATATAACCCATTCAAATTTCTAATTCCCATTCTTTTTTTACTGCGGGTTTTTAATTTTTTAATGTTTTATTAGTTACACATAAAAGTGGGATTCATGTGATATATTCATATATGCATATAGCATAATTTGGTCGATTTTATTCTTGTGGGGGCTTGTTTTTTGTTTGGGTTGTTTTCCTCTTCTTCTGACAGTCATTGTATTATTTCATTCCCTCTGTCTTATCTTCCCTTTCCACTTTTATTGGGGGAGGGGACTAGCAGGGATTGAACCCAGGGGCGCTTAACCACTAAGCCACATCCCCAGCCCTATTTTGTATTTTATTTAGAGACAGGGTCTCATGGGTTGCTTAGCACCTTGCTTTTTCTGAGGCTGGCCTCCAACTTGCAATCCTCCTGCCCCAGCCTCCGGAGCCACTGGGATCACAGGCGTGCACTACCACACGGGCTCCTTTCTAGTTCTTCAAGTTACTATGCCTTTTATTTCTGTTCGCTGGTGATCCCCTGCAAATTGCTAACATGTGAATCATTTCTAAACGCCAGGGTGAGCATCTGTATTCTTTTCTCTCCGAATATAAACCTCTCCAAATCCTCTCACGCAGGGTGACTGCAGTCCTGCCATCTCCCATAATTCCTGTGGATCACCTCCAATATCATCCTCAGGAACTTGCATTCCATCTAGTTAGCAAGACCTCGCTGCTTTGTTTAAATTGGCACTAATTAGACTGTCAAAGAAAGCTTCTAATGGTCTCACTGTTTCTATGTGATCTGTTTGTAAGAAAGCTCTGTAGATTGTTTCATTTTTCAACTTAGTGCTATCAGTATTGTTTGGTTTGGGTTTGCTGTGTTAGGGTGTGGGTGTGGGTGTCCCCCGAAAGCTCGCAGAGGAGACGGTGCAGGAATGTTCAGAGGGGACCCAATCGGGTCGTGAGAGCCTCAACCCAATCAGTGCCTTGCTCCCTGGGGGATCCGCTGGGGGCACCTGGAGGCAGGTGGTGTGGTGAGGAGGTGGCACTGGGGCCTGGCTGTGGGGACACATCTGCATCTGGGAGTGGAGTCTCTCTCTGCTTCCTGATCCCCAGGGGAGCTGCTTCCCTGCACCACACTCTTCCTCCATGATGTTCAGCCTCCCCTCAGGCCCGAGGAATGGAGCCGGCCGTCTGTGGACTGAGCCCTCTGCCACCGTGAGCCCCAAATCCACTTTTCCTCCTCTACGATTGTTCTGGTGGGTCTTTTAGTCACAGTGGTGAAAAAGCTAACTAAAACATGTTGGTTTGGGGATTTTTTGTTTGTTTTGCTTTATGTATTTTCAACTTTAAGTTTGTTGTTGCTTATACTTACAGTCATGCTTGTTATATTTTCGTAGAGATTGTTCCTTCTATCAGTCAGCGATGTCCATCTCAGCTGTAATCCTCCACTTCCCTCTCCAGGGCTACCCTTTTCTGCCCTGCTTGGTACTTGGAAGCTGAACTGAATGGACTTCAGTGGACTGCATTCCCCAGATCTCTGCCTCGTCTGGCTTCCAGAAATAGAGCTCAGTTCTTGCTTCTGTACCCAGCAGGACCAGGACAACCCACCTCCATTTCTTATCAGCTTCTCCTACAGCTGCATCTACACCTGGTCCCAAGGACACCACCTCCTCCCCTCTACTCCTTGCAGACCTAGACTGCTTTCTGGGGATCTTAGCATCTCTTGTTGGTACCTTCATTCCCACGAATCCCTCTATAGATAAAACCTTCATTTTATTAATCTCTCTTCTCTTAACCCTTCCAACATTTTCTCCCAGACTGTAATTGATTCTTTTCTTTCTTTCTCGTCTTTCTTTCCTTCCTTTTCTTTAGTGCTGGGGAAGAAACCCAGGTCATCCCACATGCGAGGCAAGCACACTTCCACAGAGCTACACCCCAGCCTGTTCTAAACTCTTTCAAATGTTTTTCTCTTGAATTCTGCTTTATTCTATGATCCTATGACCATGTCTTCCTTCTCTAGTTCCTACCTATCAGTCAGCCTTTATCTTTCCATAGATTTATTTACATTTGCTACTCTTAATTGAGTGAATCAATACCATTATTCTTCCTGGATGAAGACCAGTCTCTTGGTATCATTTTAGCCCTCTCATCTCTTCTTACATATCCCAAGGCTATTTTTTAATCAATATTTATGTAAACTTAATACCTTTAACGTTTCATTCTGGAAACATTCATGCCTGATGTTATAGCATACACCTGTCATCCCAGCTGCTCGGGAGGCTGAGGCAGGAGGATCATGAGTTCAAAGCCAGCCTCAGCAACTTAGAGAGGTCCTAGGAAACTTATTGAGCCCCTGTTTCAAAGTCAAAAATAAAAAAGGCTGAGGATGTGACTCAGCAGTTAAGTGCCCCTGGGTTCAATCCCTGGTACAAAAAGAATTGTTTTTAAAAAGCAACGTGTTCATCTCCTTACCTGTCTTTGTTGACAGCTTAGCTGGGTATAGAATTCGATGTCCAGAATGACTTTACCCCAGTACTTTGGAGATACTGTTTCATTATCTTCTTGCCTCCAGTTTTATACCTACTCCATTTTATCTGAATCTCATCCTGTATGGATGCTTTCTATTTGTAACGATTAGAGTTGATTCTTTATTGATTATTGGTGTAATGAAATCGCCAACGGATCGCAATGTGGTCAGTTTTTGTTTTGTTTTGTCTTAGAGTGATTTTCCCTGCAATCCACTCAATGCACCATTTCAATGTGAAGGTCATTTTATTTCTTCAGTTCTACAGGTTATCAGTCTTATTTGGGGAAATACTGATGCGACTCGAGTCTCTTTTTTCCATTTTGGAACCCCTTCCAGGAGATATTGAAACTTCAGTGTCTCATAACTGTTCTTTCACACTGTCTACTTATTCCTTCGGGCTACATTGTTCTGAAACTGTGCCCAGTGCGTTAATCTTGTCCATGAGATGTTGTACATTTCTCTTCCACAAACTCTATCTGGTTCCTTTTAATATTTCCTGTCTTTGTTTTATGCTTGAAGAAGTCGTCATTATCTACCTGAGAGGCTTAGCTCATTTCTTTGTTTTAGTGATGGTGTTTGGCGACTTCTGGAGATTTCTGTGTTAACTCTTTTTCATGCAGGGATTCTTCTCTTTATGGATCATGTTGCTGGTGAACACCTCTCACCTTCTCTGGCCAACAGTTTTCTCTTCCATGTTGTCCCTGTGCCCCTTCCCATTTGGAGAATTCTTCATAGTTTCAGGTTCACCAAGGAGTCCCTTCTTATTTTCAAGTGGTATAGCGGGTTTTCTTTTAAAGCACTGAATATTTGAATTATCGGTCTGGGTGTAGCACAGGAAAGGGTTTTCTCACAAGCCACGTTTCCACAGAGAAACAAAATCAATAGGAGTCAGATGATAGCTAGACAGATACATAGATGATTGATTGATTGATAGACAGAAGGCTATTTATTAGGGGAACTGGCTCACACAATTACAGAGGCTCAGAAGTACCAACGTGTTCTGTCTGCATTCTAGAGAACCAGGGAAGTCAATGGTACAATTTAATCTGAGTCCAAAGGAACTGGACCAGGGATAATGCTGTCTATGGACAGGAGAAGATGGAAGTCCCAGATCCAGGAGAGAGAGAGAATCCGTCTTTCCACCTTTCTGTTCTATTTGAACTCTCATAATATTGAATGACCCTGTCCACATGGTGAGAGTGGATCTTTCTTACTTCATCCATTAGATCAAATGCCAATCTCTCCCAGAAATATCGCTATAGACATCCAGAGAGGAATGCCTTACCAGCTATCTGGGCAGCCCCTAACCTAGTCAAGACACCATCTAAAATTAAGCACTGCAAGGTGATTCTAGCATGTGCCGAGTCCATCGTCCTGAACTGGAAGTTTTTTTCCTCTGCCTTTTAATTTTCTTTCTGAACGTCATGTAAGATTTTATTGTCAGCCATTTAACACTTTCCACTGCGATTGTCAATTGGAGGATTTTCGACAGCATTATCGTTACATGTCGAGTTCTCTCGGAAGCCCATTCTTAGGGTCCATGTCATGGGAAGGAAGGGAAGGAAGCGGGACTGGACTTAGAGGTCAAGGTCAAAAGAGGAGTTGATGGCACCCTGAGGACCTTGGATGGTCTCGTAAGAAGTCCTGGAACTAAAATGACCCGTTGGAGTTTTCTCTTCGCTTGCTTTCCTCATTTCTGATGGGTGCGTTATACGGGTACGCCAGGGTGGGATCCGTTGTTCCGTGTCCCTGTGCGCACACAGTCTAACAATGTCATGTGGCCAACATCACGTCCCCCGATGGTGTTCTTCACCTCCGCATCCCTCTGTGCCTCCCCTGTCACCGGATGTGTAGGACCTTAGGGAGACTGCGTCCTTGGTCAGGGTGTCTCTCTGTCACCAAGGCCATCCTGGAAGACCTGCTCTCTGAAGGCTCTCTGCTAACCCGGTCCCTGCAGAGAGGACAGTAAGTCCTTCTGTGAAAGGTCCATGGGTGGCAGGTCTGTGTCTATTGCAGTTTTTTTTTTTTTTTTTTTTATAACCGGCTGCTTATATTCATAGCAAAGCTATTTGCTTGTATGTATTTATCTTCCGTTCAGTTACCTACAGAAGCCCTTTAACCAGAATTAATTTTCTATTTACTGAGGAGGAGGTAAGCGTACCCAGATTAATTCGTGATAAATGTGTCTGTTGACCAGAGTCACACCTCCCATTTCAGCCCCTTGGGTTATTGTATTAGCCAGAATTTACCCACGAAATAAATGATCATCCAAACAGTCATAACCAAGAGCCCTTTGCTATTCTTGATGGCCTGTGAGACTCTTGGGTGAAATTAGCCGTTGCCCTGAAATGTCTCTTCATTTCCCAGAAGGAAAAAAAAAAACAAACAAACAAAAACAAAAAAAAAAGTCTTTATGCCAGTAACTGGGGATAAATAGCAAGGAAAGCAACTACCTAGAGAATGGCATCGTCTTGCGTTCCGGTCTTTGATGACCACGCACTCTGGCATATGATATTGGTTATCCATTGAAATCTTCCTTGGTGAGTGTCCCCCAACCTCCAACCCCTAGTGTCTGGCGATCGGCTCTTTTGACCTCCAACGGGGCGTGTGCAACTGTCCATTCTAGAATTTTTCCAGGGTCTGATATCTTCAAGCTCATGGTGCTCTAGCCCCTCAAGCTAACCTTTTGTCTATCTCAGCTCTGCTGGAACCTCCAGGTAGAGTCTGAAGAGATTGGAAGCGCCACTGGTACTGCAGACAGTCGTTACTGTGGACGCCATCCAAGAATCTGAAGCTCGGGAGGCTGAGGCAGGAGGATTGCAAGATGGAGGCCAGCCTCAGCAACAGTGAGGCCCCAAGCAACTCAGCGAGACCCTGTCTCTAAATAAACTATAAAAAGGGCTGGGGACGTGGCTCAGTGATTGAGTGCCCCTGAGTCCAATCCCCAGTACCAAAAAAAAAAAAAAAGCAGGAGACGGGTGCTTTGAAACAGGTGCCTCTTTCTTTGGTCTTTCCCCTGCTTTCCCCTTCCTGAAAATACCTGTCCCCAGGTGTCCTCCATGGGTCAAACCATGTGTCCCCAGTGCTGCATTCGATGGCTCCGTTCTGTTCCTGCAATGGCTCTCGCGGATTTTAGAGGCTCTGCTGTGGGCTTTGCATGAATCAAGTGTCACATCATTGGGACTGAAAATCCCTTTCAACTCACGTCCCTGTCTGTTTATGCCATGAGTCCATCTGGGCTTGTTCCGAGCTTGTCTTCAACACCTCTCCAGCACGTGTGGGTCTCCCTTTGGAACAGAGGCAGTGCGGGCATGCGGCCCAGAGACACGAGCTGCGATTGTGGCTGTTCCAGGCGTCCGGCTGCCTTCTCCCGATGGCGAGCGGGATGGGCTTGCGGGGATCCACAGACAGGTTTGTTTAGGTTTGCAGAAGGGAACCGAATCGAGAGAAGGTATGAAACAAATAGTAGCCAAGGTGTACGATCCGTGATGAGAAACAGGGTGTGAGTCTAGTCTGCTTTGTCCCTGCTGTGACTAAAGGACCCAGCAGCACAGCTGTAGGGGAGGAGGAGTGGGTTTGGGGCTCACCGTGGCCGAGGGCTCAGTCCACAGACGGCCGGCTCCGTTCCTCGGGCCTGAGGGGAGGCTGAACCTCATGGAGGAAGAGTGTGGTGCAGGGAAGCAGCTCCCCTGGGGACCAGGAGGCAGAGAGACTCCACTCCCAGATGCAAATGTGTCCCCAGAGCCAGGCCCCAGTGCCACCTCCTCACCACACCACCTGCCTCCAGGTGCCCCCAGCGGATCCCCCAGGGAGCCAGGCACTGACCGGGTTGAGGCTCTCACGACCCGACCGTGTCTCCTCTGAACCTTCCTGCGGCGTCTCCACAGGGGCTTCTGGGGACACCCACACCCTAACAGTGGAAGTTTGGGGGTACCAGCTTACAGAAAGGAGCCAGGCTCTCCTGGCTGATGACCACATGCTATGGCAACTGATATTGGTGATCCACTAGTGAGTATCCCAGGTCACTCTCGCCTCCTGTGTGTCCCCACATCCCCTCCATGACCCCCGAGTCCCTGCCTTAAATCTTATCCCATGTGGAACCTTCCATCTGGACTGCCCTTTAACCAGACCCCACGTGCCAAGCCAGCTTGGAAGCCAAGGTTTCTGCCAAACTCTTTCCAGCTGACTCAGTGTCTCCTCTGGTTGGTGGAAACCCCGGTCTCCCTCTCCAGCCTCCCTCTCCTCCCTGGAGGACAGGCATGTTCTCAGAGAGGTACATTCGCATGAAGCAGAATCTCTGCTTCTCTCACACCAGTGCAGCACCAGTTAATACTGAGCACCTGCTTCACACAGGGCACAGGGTGGGCCCTCTGTGAGCCCCTGCCCGTGGTGACACGTATTCACGTGGAATCCGCAACTCTAGAAAACAGAAGAGGCAAAAACCAATAGGGGCTCAGATGCAAGGAACCCAAGGCAGGTGCTCTCGGTAGACTGACTTTGGGGGACTCAGCATGGCCAAGTTCAAGGAGGTAAGTGAGGAAGGAGATCCAGGGCCAGAACCTTCCAGAACCTTCCGGCAGGTTCTGTGGCTATCCTATGGGTTGGTCAGGGTGGCCCGGCTACCCTTCATTACCAAGGAGCCTGGAAAAGGGTTCATGTGCTGAGACAAGGAATTTCTCAGTCCCCTAAAGTAAGGTTCCATTAGCAAGGAAGAAGAGAGGAGTGGACACTGAGCAGGAAACCTAGGTGGTACCCACTTTGCAGATGTAAATACTAAGGTTGAGAGAGGGGAAGGGCCTCGGGAGGAAGCTGGAATTCCAACTGGATCCGCCTAACGCCAGGGCTGGCAATTTTCGAGCATAAGAACCCACTCTTGTTGTACTCTCTGGGGCCCAGACGTTCTTCCAAGAAGGAAGAATAAATTCATTCTTCCATGCAGGAAGAATCTGCCCACTGCACTAGCCAGCCCTCGTGCCAGGCACTGGAGACACGAGAGGGACAGAGACAAGCTTCTTCCTCCTCCAGAGCTTCCACTCCGGAGTGTGAGCAGGGCAGCAGAGTCGGAGGGATGGCGGGGCAGGCTGTCGGAGGCTGCCTACCTGTCTGGGTCTGGAATGTTCCCCAAAGCTCTCGTATACTGAATGAAGTCTTGCTCCCCAAAGTGGCAGTGTTCAGAGATTGGATCCTGAGGGCCCCCCACTTCATCAATGGATTCATCCATTGGTGGACTCATAGCTGAATGGACTCTTGGAAGGTACTAGAAACTGGAGGAGGTGGGACCTCGTTGAAGGGAGTAGGTCCTTGGGGGAGTAACCTAGGGAACTGTATCTTTAATTTCTCTCTCTCTCTCTCTCTCTCTCTCTCTCTCTCTCTCTCTCTCTCTCTCTCTCTCTCTCTCTCTCTCTCTCTCCCTCCCATTCCTAACTGCCCTGAGGTGAATGACTTTCCTCCACCACGTCCTTCCGCCATGATGTTTTGCCTCACCTCAGTCCCAAAGCAATGGATCCAACCGACCATTAGTCAAACCTCTGAATCCATGAAGCCAAAGTACATCTTTCCTCCTTTAAGTTGTTTTTCTCAGGTCTTTTGTCATAGTAGTGGAAAACTTACACCAGACAGGCAGCCAAGACAGGGTGCTGGGAGGTAGAACCTAGTTGAAGGGAGCAGGTCCTTGGAGATGAGACCCAGGGGACTCTCTCTCTCTTTCTGTGTGTGTGTGTTTGTGTGTGTGTGAGTCTATTTCTCTCTTCTCTTCCTAATTGCCAAAAGTGAACAACTTTCCTCCTCCACATCCTTCTACCATGATGTTTGGCCTCACCTCAGTCCCAAAGCAATGGATCCAACTGACCATGGCCTGAAACCTCTGAATCCATGAACCCAAATAATCTTCCCTCTTAGAAGTTGCTTTTCTCAGGTATTTTGTCATAGCAGCAGAAAACTGACTAATACAGGACAGTCAGTTGAGAGGAGGGCATCTGAGCAGCAAGTTCAGAGACACTGTGCACATCCTGGGGTCTGTGTATATTAACTCACTTAATCCTAATCCTCAAAACAACTCTGTGCAGTGGATACGGTTCCCATTCTCAGTACAAATGGAGAGACTGAGGCACAGAGGGGCTAAGATCTGTGCTAAATTCACACAGCCAGGTAGTCTGAACCCAGGTAACCTGGCCCCTAACCACCCCGCCACCTGCCTAGACTTCTTAGAACAGCAGAGGGATGGAGGAAATGAGCGGTAAGTACCAGAAGAAGGGCTTCCATCAAAGATCCTGAGGCCTGGGTGAGAGAAGGGACAGCATGGGCCCTCGGTGGCCTCACACCCCGGTGGGCGTCAGACGCTGGCAGCAGGGGTCAGTGGCAAGGCGGACGCGGCCCTGGGTGTCCATCTCTTCTTGCAGGCACGCAGGATGATGTTTTATGTCTTAATTAAACAGAGAGGAGTGTAATCGATGCTCAGCCTGCTGGTGGCTGCGGCTTCCTGGCTCCCTACCCCAGTGACTCATGCACGCCGCGGTCCCAGATGCCGGCGCAGCCTCACAGATCCGCAACGCTGATCGCTGCTCCAGACCCACTTAGCGAGTCTCTGGGAAGCCTCTGCCCACCCCGGGATGGAATTGAATTGCTTTTCATTTCAAATGGCGTCCCATAAATCCCTCACACACCGGCCCCGCGGCCTCCCCTCGACTCCGGAGCGGGGAGACATCTGCCACCGGCTGGAGAAGCCGCTCTTGGAACGGGGGCCTCTGCACCTTGGTGGCTCGGGTGTGGGGTCCGCATCCAGTGGCCCAGCCAGGAAGCAAAGGAGCCAATTGGGGTGTGTCCGCCTGGGAGTGTCCCCTCCCTTGGTCACCCTGGGCCCAATTGGGCATGTCTGCCTGGGAGTGTTCCCTCCCTCAGTCACCTTGGACACAACTGGAGCTTGTCCACCTGAAGCGTCCCCTCCCTCAGTCACCTTAGGTCCAATCAGGGTGTGTCCACCTGGGAGCGTCCCCTCCCTCGGTCACCTTAGGTCCAATCAGGGTGTGTCCACCTGGGAGTGTCCCCTCCCTCGGTCACCTTAGGTCCAATCAGGGTGTGTCCACCTGGGAGCGTCCCCTCCCTCGGTCACCTGACTCTTCCTGCCTCTGCTTTTCCATCAGAATCAGGTGCAGCAGGGCCCAGCTCTCGGGGGGAAGGATTTCAAGGCCCTGCCGATGCAGACGCTGGACACATCTCTCTCTAATACCCACTCAGGGACTGGGCCTATTTTAGGGGACAGGGTTACAGTCAAGATAACCAAGTCCCCACCCTCTAGGAGGTGACAGACCTGAGGAAAGAGCCCGGCCGGAAATGAAAAATGCTATCAAATAATAAGAGGCTGTGATAAGTGTCGGGAGATAACCAGGCAGGCCGTGCACATCGGAGGAGGGACAGGGACAGCGGCCTCCGTCGGGAGGGGACCTGAAGGACGAGTTGCAGCCCTCGTGGGACATTGGTGGGGACAGGAAATGGGGAGGTTCTGGGAAGTCCAGGGAGAGGGGCTCACGGGTCTGCACGGAATTGGGCAGTTCCCAGAGGGGTCCGTGGTGGCAGGTCACCCGAGGGAAAAAAAAAAGAGTGTCATTCCAAGCCACCGCGTTCCTTAGAGGAAAGCTCTGCCGGAAGTCCCCAGTTCCCACTCCAGCCTCCTCCTGACACACCTCTGCTCAGCCGGCTCCCTTTACCCCACTTCCTGTTCCTCTGTCACCTCTTCTTCAAATTCTCCCCATCGCCCCCAGCCCGGTCCTTGGTCCAGAACTTCAGGGAAGCACCCTCCGCCCTGGGGCCTCCCACAGAAGTTGCTGCAGGTGGGTCACAGAATTGGGGGCACCTCTTCTTGCCAGGGGCAGTCCATGAGAGTACAGCGTCCTGTCTAACGGTTTGTCCCCAAGTGGCCCTGGTACAGCACCAGGACCTGAGGGGTGCGTGCCAGGCCCCGGGGAGACGTGGGTGTCTGTCCTACACAGGTCTGGGGCTCTGGGCCTTGGCCGCAGGAGCAGGTGACATCCTCCCTGGGAGGCACTTCTCTGGCTCTGTCAGGTGACTCGGCCCTTCTTCTCCTTGTTAGCCTCCAAGGGAGGACCAGGATTCAAGAGGGGCTTGCCGTGAGCGAGACCCGGGTCCCCGGGACAGCTGCCCTCGCTCCGGGAGAGAGCCAGCCGCCAGGAGCAGTGGGGTTGGCGCTCAGCCCAACGCCTATGCCTTCAGGATGCGCTGAAACCTCATGAAGAGGTGACAGAGGGACAGCCGACCATCCAGCAGGGTCAGCTGCAGGGCAGGTGCTGGAGCCGGGTGCCCCCTGCCTGACCAGGCTTCCTGCAGGGTGGTCTGAGCTCCTGGGCTCTCTGCCCAGCACGGCCAGGCAGCACTGTGCTCTGAGGCCCTTCCCCGCCCTCAGCTGGCTCAGGGGGTCTCCTGTACCTGTCCCAGCTCCCCTCCCCCGCCCCGTGTCCTCTGCAGGCACGCCCCTCCCCCACCCGCCCCACAAATCCCTCACACACCTCATTCCATCTCAGCATCTGCTTCTGGAGACCAGAAGTGACACATGCTGCGGGGCCCTGGCTGTACAAGCGTCTCTGGCTCAGCTCTGTGACACTCATTTGTGTCCTATGGTCCCACCCCTGCTGTCCAGGAGGGACATCCAACGCCCCGCCTCCACTCCCACTCTGTGGCTGGCCATGTTGACCAGAGGGCCTCTGGCAGGGTGCCTGGTGCTCCCGGGCCTGCGAGGAAGGTGATCTCATCCCCAGGCAGTAACCATGGAAACGGGACTGCGGAAAGCAATAGCTCACCAGGGGATGAGATACCGCCCTGCCCCTTACCTGAGCTGGTACTGGCTCTGGGCTCTGCAGGTGGATGGCGAGACCCAGAGGGAGGACAACCAGCCTCTCCCCAGGCCTCCACAAGTTGCAGACTCAGGTTCTCCCGGGGACAGTGTTAAAATTTAAAACCTCTGCTGAGCACGTATTAAGGGCGATTTCTGCTGGTTGACACCAGATTGCACTGAGCTTCAGAGAGAGAGAGGCACTGATCCAAACACACACAGCTGATCGCTAAACTGAAACCCAAGCCTGTGTCTTCTTCCTCTCTCCAGATTCAGGGCATTGTGGAAATGATGAGGGCAGAAGAGGTGTCCTTGGAGTCGAGGGGGCCTAAGTAGGAAGTCCCAGGATTGTCAGGTACCAGGGCACAAACAGAAACTAAAACAGTGTATGTGCTGGCACGAATAATAAGGACAAGGCTATAGAGAATTCAGAGCCCCATCAGCTATAGAAGGAAAGAATCTCTCTTGAATAATCAAGGCCAAATAACCAGCCGGGCGTGGTGGCACACACCTATAATCCCGGCAGCTCGGGAGGCTGAGGCTGGAGGATTGAAAGTTCAAAACCAGCCTTAGAAACTTAGTGAGGCTATAAGCAACTCAGCAAGACTCTGTCTCTGATAAACTATTTTAAAAGGGCTGGAGATGGGGATGTGGCTCAGTGGTTAAGAGCCCCCGGGTTCAATCCCTAATACAAAGAAAGAAAGAAAGAAAGAAAGAAAGAAAGAAAGAAAGAAAGAAAGAAAGAAAGAAAGAAAGAAAGAAAGAGAGAGAGAGAGAGAGAGAGAGAGAGAGAGGGAGGGAGGGAGGGAGGGAGGGAGGGAGGGAGGGAGGGAGGGAGGGAGGGAGGGAGGGAAAGAAAGAAAGAGACTAAATAACAGGAATGAAAAAAATAGCTTACAAAATGAGGCTGAGATATCTAGAGATCAATTTTGAAAAGAAAAAAAATGGAATCTCATAGACTCAATTAAACTTAAAGATTTAACCACAAGCAATCCAGTAATAGAAAACATAGTAGAAACATAGTTGGTGCTTTGGTGGATATTTGGAAGTACTAATGCCTGACCTGGAACTGAAAGAAGGCATAAGATAAAGAAGGTAAAACTATCCGTTCATCTGTTGAAGGGCCTATGGCTGGTTCCATAGTTTAGCTCTTGTGAATTGAGCTGCTGTGAACATTGATGTGGCTGCATCAGTATAGTATGCTGACTTTAAGTCCTTTGGGTGTAAACCGAGGAGTGGGACAGCTGGGTCAGATGGTGGGTCCATTCCAGGTTTTCTGAGGAATCTCCACACTGCTTTCCAGAGTGGTTGCACCAATTTGCATTCCCATCAGCCATGGATGAGTTTATATTTTCCCCACATCCTCGCCAACATTTTTTATTGTTTATATTCTTTGGTAATTGCCATTCTGACTGGAGTGAGATGAATTTTTTTTTTTTTTTTTTTTTGCCATGCTGGGGATTGAACCCAGGGCCTTGTGCTTGCAAGGCAAGCACTCTACCAGCTGAGCTATCTCCCCAGCCCTGAAATCTTAAGAGTAGTTTTGATTTGCATTTCTCTAATTACGAGAGGTGTTGAACATTTTTTCATGCATTTGTTGATCGATTATATATCTTCTTATGCAAAGTGCCTGTTCAGTTCCTTGACCCATTTATTGATTGGGTTATCTGGTTTTTTGGTGTTAAGTTTCTTTAGTTCTTTATATATCCTAGAGATGAATGCTTTAGCTGAGGTGGTGTGATAAAGATTTTCTCCCAATCTGTAGGGTCTCCCTTCACATTATTGATTGTTTCTTTTGCTGAGAAGAAGCTTAGTACATATATGCTGGAATATTACTCAGCTTTAAAAAAGAATGACAGTATGGAATTTGCTGGTAAATGGATGGAATTGGAGAATATTATGCTAAGCTAAATAAGCCAAACCCAAAAATCCAAAAGTGAAATGTTTTCTCTGATATGCAGATGCTAATTCACAATAAGCGGGGGAGATAGGAAAGAATAGAGTTATTTTAGATTAGGTAGAGGGGAGTGAAGGGAGGGGAAGGAGTATGGGGTAGGAAGGATGGTAGAGTGAAACAGACATTATTACCTCATGTACATATATGACTGCATGACCCATGTGATCCTACAATATATGCAATCAGAAAAATGAGAAATCATACTCCATCTATGTATGATCAATCAAAATGTATAAATGCATTCTACTGTCGTGTACAACTAATTAGAACAACTTTAAAAAAATTTTAAAAAGAATATAAAACTAAAAAGTATAAAAAGAAACATAAGAACCTATGAAAATACTGGGAAGAATTTGCATTACAAGGGTTTAGGATCAATATGATCTGGAGATTGCAAACGTGGTTTTCAAACAAAAGATCCCATAGGTAAATGAGCTTAGGGTCAGAAGAAAATGCAGGTCGCGCTTCATGGGGCGCAAATGTCCCACACCCCACCTGCCTTGTGATCGAGGAGCTAGAAATGAAATTATGAAAGCAAGGATAATTTTGCACTTCCTGAATTAGCGGAAGTTGGACATTGGGATTGGTGCCAGCGGGACTGTTTAGCAAAGATTCCAGGTGAAGCGCACGCACGCTGGGCTGTTGAAAAGCAAATTGACAGCACATGTCCAGAGCCAGGGGAAAAAAATTATGGACGCCCCTGGATCCCGTGATCTCACCCCTGGGAATTCATCCTCAGGAAGCGATGCAAAAGAGGCAGCAGTAAAAAAAGAGTCAGGAATGAGAACATACTGGTCCAAGCACTTTTTAGCATTTTATTATGGAAATGTCAACTCTACACAAAAGTGGATAATGAACTCAAGTGTCATCCCTGACCTACAAGCATTATCAGCTCAGTCATTATTATTTCATCTCCCCCAGCACATTTTTTTTTTTTTTTTTTGGTCCCAGGGATTGCTTAACCCCTGAGCCACCTCCCCAGCCCTTTTTATATTTTATTTAGAGACAGGGTCTCACTAAACTGCTTTAGGAACTTGCTAAGTTGCTGAGGCTGGCCTCCAACTTGCGATCCTCCTGCCTCAGCCTCCCCAGCTGCTGGGATGACAGGTGTGCATCCCCGTGCCCGGTTGCAGGCACACTCTTTAAAAGTATTTCTAAAGCCTATCCCACAAATCATCAGATCATTTTATCAAAGATATTGCAATATATGTTCTTTAGCAGAGAAGAGGTGGGAAACATCTAATCACAATATCATCACACCCAACAAAATTAATAATTCTTTAATATCTTTTAATTCTCAGTTCATATGCTTGAATGTTCCCAGATACACTTACTTATCTCTTTAGAGTTGGTTTCCTGGAGCTGGAAGAGGTGGTGCATGCCTGGAATCCCGGTGATTTGGGAGGCTGAGGTGTGAGGATCACAAGTTAGAGGTCAGCCTCAACAACAGGAGCTGGTTTTTTGGACTCAGAGTGCAAAGGAGGCCTATGAAATGCATTTGTTGCTGTGATTCTTTTAAGTCTCTTTTATTGCATGATGATTTCCCCTTCCTCTTTTTTTCTTTCTTCCTAATTGAAACGTTTTAAAATAATGTCCTCAAAATGGGAAGCGATGCACATGTCCAATGCCAGGGACCACTTAGGCAGCGTATGGTACCTTGGCCCGGGATGGCCCACCACCCCTGCTGTCCCTGGCAATAGAGACTAAATATAACCCCGGAGCAGCTGGCTCTCAGCTGCCCTGGAATTGCTCCTGCCCGGTCTGGCTTCCTGCTCACCCAGCCCGCCACCCACAGAGCTTGGCTCCTTGACTTGGCGGTGCCCTCAGTCACCCTGGCCCAGATCTGAAGCTCAGCTGTGCCATTCACTCATGGCTTGATAGACCTGGCCCTGCGTCTGGACGTCCCTCCTTGGCCAGTTGACAGTACTCAACAGCCGCGGAGGAGCCCAGCCTGCTCCTTCCATGACCTTACTCCACCAGCAAGGAGACCCCCGAGCCACGTGGGAAACCTTCCAACGGGGTGTTAGGCGAAAATCGCCACCAGATCCGGCCCAAGAGCAGCGTTGACATCCGGGTACATTGTGATGTCGGCGGAAGAAGATGAAAACGTCCATCAAACACTATTTTAAAAATGGATTCTAGAGAAAAGATAATGTTCATTGGGTGCTGGGCATGGTGGCACACAGATGTAATCTCAGCAGCTCGGGAGGCTGAGGCAGGAGGACTGGTGAGTTGGAGGCCAGCCTCAGCCACTTAGCCAGGCCCTAAGCAACTCAGTGAGACTCTGTCTGTAAATAAAATATTAAAAAGGGGCTGGAAATGTGGCTCAATGGTTAAGCATCCCTGGGTTCAATTCCCGGTTAGCAAAAAAAAAGATTTTTTAAAAAATTCATTGAGATGGGAGAATGTGGGACATCTAGTGTGTCCTGAAATGCTTTTTAATGCAGCTGTAACTGTAGCAGTGCATTTTCTTTTTAATTTAGAGAAGCAACTCATTTGTCCCCTCTCGGTCCTTTGATGCTCAGCTCAGCTCACCTGTTGGAGAAGGGGATTGGTTGTTGACACTCATGAGGTTGCCATGGAAACACTCTCCTAGCAGGGAAATGGACTGGTACAGCAGGAGGGTATTGAGGACTCTGCTCCTCCAGCATGGCTTCCTCTGCCCGTTCTCTCCCAGTCCAGAAAGCCAAAGGAGGCAGCCAGTTCACAATGGGAGGAGGCTGCTTTCCAGGGCCCACACACACACACCCAGGAGTACCTTGACTCAATGAGTGTTTTAAGACATAGGTTTTATTATTATTCAGATATGGAGGGACCAACGCATCACAAGTCCATTGCCATTAGAAGATATTTGTTGACCTGTCATTCTCGTGACTCGGGAGGCTGAGGCAGGAGGACTGCAAAGTCGGAGGCCAGCCTCGGCAACCCAGCAAGACCCTGTCTCAAAATGAAAATTTTTCCAAATGGGCCTAGGGAGGTAGCTCAGTAGTAAGTAGAGCACTAACCTAGCAGGTGTGAGGTCCCGGGTTCCATCCCCAGGACTGCAGATGACAAAAAGATAGTTTGTAACTCATGGGTCCCAAGAAGACTGGGGATCACACACTCTGCAGGGTCACATGGGGATGCACCATGGCGGATCAGGAGGAAAAGAGAGGAGAGGATCAGGGACCGAGCGCATTCACTGCTTCCACAGGAAGGAACAGGTGGGGGGGTGGACCTGTTTTAATCATCTCGGGGCTCTGGGATATAGGACCGTCCCTGTTGGTTGGTACCTGAAGCTGGGCTTTGGGGAAAATGCATAATTTGAGACATGAATGGAGTAGTGCGGGGTCTGGGTGAGGTGTCCGCATGCCCAAGCTGGGTGAGTTATTTGGTATCTCTAGGAACCTGGGAGAGACGCTCCCTCCATTGGGTCAGCAAAGCCCCAGATGCCAAAGCATCAGAAAATAAAAGGTGGATTCGTACAGTCTCTCAAGCGAGAACCTTAGGGATCCAACTTCTTTCTTCCTTCTCTGCCATCAGTTCAGTTACCAGATTCTGTGGGTGCTGTCCTCGACCTCTTCTGGGGGGGAGTAGAGCACACCAGGGATTGAACTCAGGAGCACTCGACCACTGAGCCACCTCCCCAGCCCTATTTTATATTTTATTTAGTAATAGGGTCTCGCTGAGTTGCTTAGTGCCTCACTTTTGCTGAGGCTGGCCTCCAACTAACAATCCTCCTGCCCCAGCCTCCCAAGCCGCTGGGATTACAGGGCACCTCCATGCCCAGCCTGGACCTCTTTACCTCCTTCTCTTTTCCCCACTGGTGCCAGTCTGTGCCCAGCACCCTCAGTCTCCCCTAAATAACCTCTACCCCCTTTTCATTTACACATTACCATCCATCCATCACCCGCAAGAGAGCCTCTCTCTGACAAAGATGGCAGAGACCCTCTCTCCTATTGCAGGGCTACTCCCAAGCCCCACCCAGGAAGGGCAAAGTCTGCTTCTCTACCCACCTGAATCCAGGTGGGACCTTGTCACTGCCGTGAGCAAACAAAGATGGCGGAAGCGATGCTGCACCAACCCTGGACGCAGCTCCTCACCGATGGTTTCCACATTGGTGTTGTAAGAGGCGTGACTTCCTGAGCCCACCCCCATGGAGAAGCCTGGGACATGGGACACCACTGGAGGAGAGAGGAAGGCCACGGAACACAGAGGCACCCCCCACACCAGGAAGCCGCCAGCTCAGAGGTAGGTCCCTCAACTCGGGGACACCGGGTGGAGCTGAGAAGAACCAGCCAGCTCCGCAGACTCCTGACCCCAGGGTGCTGTGAGCAGAACCAAGCGCGTGTTTCATGCCCTGTATTCTGAAGTACTTTGTTGTAGGTAATCAGAACGTGATCCGACAATCAGCGAGATGGGAACCAGAGAAGCGACATCCCAACTTCAAGCTCTTCACAGATTTCTGGTTATGAAATCTGAAATTCCCACCAGGGTTGACAAGTCTCTCCAAACTCATGTCCCCTGGCTCTCTCTCCTCCCCTGCCCTGGGCTCCAGGCACACCAGCCTCCTTTCTGAAGTGCAACTAGTTCCAGGTCGCCTTCCCCCTGCCTGGGATCCTTCCCCTCTCTTCTCACCTCTTGGTCTTTGCTCCCATGTAACCTCCTCCACCTCAAACCCATTTGGATAGCTGTGAAAGATTTTTAAAAAGAGAGAGAGAGAAAATAACCAGTGTTGACAAGGATGTAGAGAAATTGGAACGATTGTGTACAGATGGTGGGAATGCAAAAGGGTACAGCCACTGTGGAAAACAGTGTGGCAGGTCCTCAAAAATATTAAACAGAATAGCCCAATGATCCAGCAATTTCACTTCTAGCTATGCACCAAAATGAATTGGAAGCAAGGACTGGTCAAGCACTCATGGTCAGAGGAGAATCGTTGACAATAGCCAAGAGATGGAAACCACCTAAACATCCATTGGCAGATGAGTGGATAAACAAAGTGTGGTCTATCCATTTCAGTGGAATATTATTCAGTCGTCAAAAGGGAGGAAACTCTGACACAGGGGTTACAGAATGAATGAACCTTGAAGACATCATGCTGAATGAAAGAAGCCAGAAACAAATAAGCAACTACTGTATGCAGTCACTTAGATGAGCTCCTGAAAGCAGTCAAATTTTTGAGAGATAGAAAGTAGAATGGGGACTTCCAGGGACTAGGAGAGGAGTTCATGGGTAATTGGTGTTTAATGGGGATAAAGTTTCAGTTTTACAAGATGAAAAGGTTCTGGAGATGGATGGTATTGAATGATGGCACCATGTACTTCACCAGGAACTTAAAAATGGTTAAGGTTGGGGGCTGGATACAGAGTGCTTTTCTTGAGGGGTGTACCAGGGATTGAACTCAATCACTGAGCCACATCCCCAGCCCTATTTTGTATTTTATTTAGAGACAGGGTCTTACTGAGTTGCTCAGTGGCTGTGAACTCGCGATCCTCTTGCCTCAGCCTCTGCACCCAGCTAGAGTTCTTCTTTTAGCATGCATGAATTTAAACCCCAGCACTGAAAAAGGAAAAGGACTAAGGTAGTAGTTTTTTATATTCTACTATAATAAAAAGGCAAAAAAAAATAGTCTCTCAGACGGGTCTCCCGTGGCTACCTTATCTAAGTTGCATCCTTTCCAGATCCTCAGTAACTGCCGATGGAATTTGAGTCCTAAGCCAGTCGTGGTGTTGAGGGAGGAATAGAGTACAGGAGAACCTGACCTTCATTCACGAAGGAAGACAGCCACTAGGCAAGTGACCAAAGAAATCACCAGCTTCGGCAGATGCCATTGTGATGTGCTGGTGACTCCACCACATCAAAACCTGTGTGGCCGGGGACAAGCTGTTGACTCTCCCTCTGCCTCAGTCCCTGCACCCACATACAGAGAGATGATCCTCTTGTGGTTTGGACCTGAGGTAGCCCCCCAAAACTCATGGTTGGCTTATGAGAACTCTACCTAAGCAGTGGATTTACCCATTTGGTGGACTGATCATTTGAAAGGAACACTCTACTGGGTGACAGTTGTAGGCAGGCAGGGTATGATTGGAAAGGTAAGTCCCTGGGGATGTGCCTTTGGGGTTTTATATTTTGTCTCTGACTCCTCTATCTCTCTGCTCCCAGTTGCCATGAGCTGACTGGCTCTCCTCCACTGGACCCTTCCGCCATGTTGTTCGGCCTTGCCTCGGACCCAGAGCAATGGAATCAGCCAACCACGGTCTAAGACCTCTGAAAGCATGAGCCAAAACAAACCTTTCCTCCCCTAAGTTATTCAGGTCAGGTATTTTGATCACAGACAAGAAGCTGACAGACACAGATACCATCTTTCTATGGCATTGACAAGAGAGTTCAATGAGGTAGTGCCTCTTCCCACCTTCCCGGCTGAGTGAGTAATTCCAACAAATAAGTTTTAGTCCACTTGCTGATGGTGTGCCAGTGAGTTGGCATCCTCATCTGTCTCCTGTGGCCTCTGTCTCTGAAGCAGAATGGGACCCTGTGTCATGTGCCTGGCCAGGGGCTTGGGCTGACCCTGTCTTCTCCCATCTGTCCCACAGAATCAAGCCGCACTCTTCTGTCTTATTCTCCCATCTTACGTCTGTCCTGCGGGGATAAGGGGAGCCTGATTGCAGGTCAGCCTGGATGGCTGAAGCCAGCCGATAGGATTGGGTCTAGTGGACTCGAGGAACCAGGCTCAGAGTGACATGCCCACACCCTCAGAGCTGGAAAGGAGCAGAGCTGAGGCTGGAACCAGGAGCTCCCCCAACAGTCCCAGAACACAGAGGCAAAAAGGAAAGTCACCCTTCCCTTGAAGTGGGGCCAGGAGCCCCCCTGCCATATGTCACAAGGGTCCGGACCCACCCGTCTTTCCACCATCCCCTATACTTGGAGCACTGGACCCCCTCCGAGTACTACCACATCCCAGACCTGTCGGCCCTCCTGCAGACCAACGTGCTGCCCCCGCCAACGCGCAGAGAGCTTCCTGACACCCACCCCCTCCCGCTCCCGACATCAGGGCCACATGAATGACGGCTCTAATTAAGGTTGTCTTGCCAAAGTCTCATTTGCAAAAGCCTGACCTTCCCCAGAGAGAGGGGCATGTCTGCAAAATGGGATCCCTCCTCTCTTCCGTATGCCACCAGGCACAGGGCCAGGGCTTGGAACTGACTCGTTGGAAGAGCAAGGGCATGGCGGAGGGTCCAGGGGCCGCTCCACCGGTCAGACGCGGAGGCTGCAGGGTCAAAACGTCTCCTGAAGGTCCCTGACTGGCTGCAAGATCGGACGCGCCACTGACTTTTCAGCACTGGAGCGGTGGACAGCTCCTCCGCCATCTTTCCCCAGCCCCAGGTCGGTACCTGGGTGGGTCCTGGGTCCTTATAGGAAGCCAAGCATTCCAAGGAGAGATCACAAGTTAAAGAAAACCCAAACCACCTCCCGGTTCACTCCCGCAAACCCTGGTGTCCAGTGGAAATGTTATTTTCTAGTAGCCATGTTGTTCGAAAAATAAATAAGTAGAAGAGGTAAGATAAATTTCAACATATAATTAACGTGAAGATTACCAATAAGCTCTTACACTCTTTCTTATGCTCTATCCTCAAAACCTGGTAAGTATTTTACGTTTACAGCACATCTCCACTTGAACAAGTTTCAAGCAGACTTGGTGATACATCAGAGAATAAAATAGATAGCCTTAGCTGGGCGCGGTAGTGCACACCCACCATCCCATTGGCTCCGGAGGCTGAGGCAGGAGGATTGTGAGTTCAAAGCCAGCCTCAGCAACTTAGCGAACCCTAAGAAACTCAGTGAGACCCTGTCTCTAATTAAAATATATATTTATATATATTAATATATATTATATATATATATAATATATATATATTTAAAAGGCCTGGGGATGTGGCTCAGTGGTTAAGTGCCCCAACTTCATCCCCAGTAAGAACAACAAAAAATCAGCTTGTGGACTGTACATTCTAATGGAGGGTGACATATTCTCTATGTACACAGATAGAGAAGTAGATATAGGTGTTGACACACAGATTCTAGTGATCCATGCTTTAAAGGAAAATTGGACCAAATAGATGTGGCTTTGAAGCAGAGATCTAAAGGGTGAGAAATATCCAACCAATAGGAGGACCCCCCGCTTCCCAAGATTTGGGGTCCAGGCTAAACAAGGAAGGAACAGGCTATCCCTGATGTGGAAAGATTATGATAGGACAATGGAATATTACTCATCCATAAAGAAGAACAAAACTAAGGCATTTGCCAGTAAATGGACACAGCCAGAGACTATCATGCTAAGTGACATAAGCCAATCCAAAAACCAAAGGTCAAATGTTCTCTCTGATATGTGGGTGCTAATTCGCAATCAGGGGGGAGGGGAGAAGAGAAGTTCACTGGATGAGAAGAAGGGGAATGATGGGAAGGGAGGGGGATGGGCATGGGAAAGACAGTGGAACGAAGGGGACAGAACTTTCCTGTTCATATATGAAGACCAGGGAAACTCCACATCAGGTCCCACCACAAGGATGGGGAGTCACACTCCATGTGTGACGTGTCAGAGTGCACCCTGCTGTCATGGACAGCTAAGAAGGACAGGTGGAGGAGCAGGTAGGGGAGGGAGACAGTGCATTGCCGTCTGTCTGGGGTGTGTTGAGCTTCAGGTGACCACTGGACCCAGCTGAGTTATTCATGCATAACCCCGAAGTCCACAGGAAACGTCCCATTTAGAGGGGCAATGAAATCCAGGGGATTCTGGGTACATTCTGCATGGTTTTTGCAAGAACTGCCCCCCCCCCCCCAGCAAGATGGAGAGAACACACCTAGATGTAGAAAACCCTGGGCCAACGCAGTAGAAAGCTCCGGAGCCAGAAAACATTGCCTGACCAATTCTTCTTTGCTCTCTGGGCTGGAAAGGCTACGCCTCTATGAACGCTCCTCACTCAGCTGCTGTTGCTGGGGTGTTCTGGGTAAGTCAAGGTCTCCACCAAGGAGGCTCCTGACCGCTCAGGCAGACTCTGAAGGAACTGAGGGATGGAGGTCTGTCCGGGCCCCACCTTCCGTAGCTGGATGGAGAGTCCGTCGTCAAACAGGTAGGAGCTGCCGGCCACTGACCCCTGGCAGAACGATACCTTGGACAGGAGCAAGTCCATTTTGCAAGTGATCATGCAGACACAGAGGTACCGGGGACGTGTGCAGAGTTGCCCAGGGCTGTGCCCCGTTCTGTGCGGTGCCTCAGAGACGCCCCCTCGAGTTCATACAAAGAAGCAGCCATTCCTGGCCCTGACCCTGGGCAGCACAGATGACCCTCAGGAGGATGGAGCTTTGTTGGTGTGTGTGCATGCATGTGCATTTGCTTAGCTAAATGGGTGCTTTTAAGTAGCAAATACATATGCCATATAAGAATTCAAACCACAATAACGATTATTATTATGACTAATATTCACTAAGGAAGTAGCTCAGCACTTTACTATTTATTATTATTATTATTATTATTATTATTATTATTATTATTATTATTCTGGGAATTGAACCCAGAGGTGCTTTACCACTGAGCCACATCCCCAACCCTTTTTATTTTCTATTTTGAGGCAAGATCTCATTCAGTTGCTGAGGCTGGCCTCCACCTTGAGATCCTCCTTCCTCAGCCTCCTGTGCTGCTGGGATTCAAGGCATGCCCCACAGCACCCGGCATTCCCCATGTTATCTCAGGTGATCCTCAGAACAGTCCCAAGAGCGAGGTGCTGCTCTTATTCCCATTTTACAGATGAGGACGCTGAGGAAAGAGGATGAGGATGCTGGCTCAGGGACTCAGGATTAGCAAGTGCTGAGCCTGATTCTCCCCCAGCCAGGAACCTCCCAAGCAGCCTGGCAGAGAGCCTGCTGTCCCACAGGGCTTAGGGCAGACGGCTCATCTCTAGGCAGTTCTTGCCCCAGAGGCTACTAAGCCACCAGCCTCCGGTGGACTCTCAGCCTCCTGTGCACACTGCGACATACCCACGTGCGTCTTTATTCTTTGGCTCTTGTCTCACACAGAAGGAGCAAGACATTCCCGACCATCTGTCTCCTCCTTATTTTACCAGCCTGCAGGAACCTCGCCCGGCAAGCAAGACACCCAGGTTGGGACCGCTTAGACCTCAGGGCTGCAGAACAAGCTCGCAGAGCCTGGAGGGACCCCGCCCCCCGCCCCCTCCCTCACCAGGCAGCTGCAGCGCGCCTCCCAGCCCCCAGCCCCTCCCCCACCCCTCTTGTCTTCCTTTTTCGGGCATTAAGCACAGAAGTATTAAAAGGAATTGTTCAGGCCGGTTAATTAGCTTGGAAGAAGCCTCCACGGCGGCCTGGGTCACGGCCATCCACCTCTCTTTATTAGCCGAATTGATGGAGGCAGCGGGGCCCAGATGGGAATAAATTGAATCGGACGGCGAAGAGGCTCTTGTCTGAGCTATTAACAGCAGAGAGCAGGCCGCGCGCTCTCCTCGCTGGCTCTTTACAACATCTTTCCTCCGCCACTGCCGGAGACGTTCCCAGACGCCCACTCAGCGAGGCTCCCCAGCGGGGAGCAGCTGGTCCCTGGAGAGCCCCCAGCTGGGTCTGGAGTCCAGCCACAGCCCCAGGATAGCAGGATCTCTGACCCCAAGGAGCAAGAGGATCCTCCACCAGGCTAGGGTTCCTGGCCTCCACCCCCAGGGGAGGTAGCAAAGGCCCTGAAGTTCAAGAAGTTATGCTGGGTGTGGCGGTGCCCGCCTGTCATCCCTTGTCAGCCTTGGGAGGCTGAGGCTGGAGGATCTCGAGTTCAAGGCCAGCCTCAGCAAAAGTGAGGCCCTGAGCCACCCAGTGAGACCCTGTCTCTAAATAAAACACAAAATAGGGCTGGGAAGGTGGCTCCATGGTCGAGTGCCCCAGGGTTCAAACCCCAGTATCAAAAAGAAGGAGGAGGAGGAGGAGGGGGAGGGGGAGGGGGAGGCGGAATCCCCTGCCCCAGGAGTGCTGAGGAATTGCACCTCTCATCTTGTTCTCCCAGCGCTAATTCCAGAGAAAGTTGCTATCCCCATCTCTGGGATGAGTGTCAGAACTTCTGGGGCTCAGAGAGGGCAAGAGACTTGGCCAAGTCACACAGCCAGGAAGAGCCAAGCAAGGCATTTAACAGTAGCACTGGCTTTCATCTTACCTAACAGAAAGCTCCAGAAAGTGGGCACTCTGTCACCCCCTACTTCAGGAAAGAAAGCTGCTCACAGAGAAGCCTAAGGGCCTGACCAAGGTCCCTGAGCTACACCTGGTAAATCTGACGGAGCTCAGTCTGATCCAGCAGCCAGGCTCTGGTCTGCCAGCACCATGGACAGAGCTCAGTTTGCCAACCTACCAAGCCCAGGGTGGAAACATGAGAGCGGCCCCCTGCCCCTTCACTCTGCTCCAGCCAAGTCCACCCCTTCGATGTTCCTGCCTCCGTTCTTCCGGTCTCTCTTCCTGGGATGCTTTGTCCCAGATCTTTGCCCTGCACCTCCTCCAAGAAGCCCTCCCTGACGGCCCACCCACGGACACTCTGCACTATTAAGCTAACCCCCAGCTACTCCAAAAGGCCCCCTTTGTGACGTTTCCACAGAAATGTCAGCTGCAGGAGGGCAAGGGCCTGGTCCCTCTGCTTCTTAGCTGTGAGCTCGGTCCCCAGCGCGTGACTTGGATGTTGACATATACTAAGTCTACTGAGCACCTTCCATGTGCCAGACCCCACGGGAACTTAATTCACTGGACCACCAGGACATTAGGAGGGAGGTCATCATCCACTATACAGACAAGGGACTGAGGCAATGTCCCCAAGGCCACAGCTAGTTACACTACAGCCATCAGCACCCAAAATCTGCACCTCAGCCCTTCCCCTCTCCTCCTCGGTCTTGATCTTCACCGACCTTGGAAGTGAGAGCAGGACAGGGGAGACCTGTCAGGTGGGGGTGAGGCTCAAAGAGGGCCTGGGGATTCTGGGGACTCTCACGGTGCCTTACACCTGTCATCCCAGTGACTCGGGAGGCTGAGGCAGGAGGATTGCAAGTTGGAGGTCAGCCTCTGCAACTTAGGGAGGACCTGAGCGACTCAGTGAGACCCTGTCTCTAAATTAAGTAGAAAAAGGGCTGGGGGTGTGGCTCAGTGGGTAAGCACCCCTGGGTTCAGTCCCAGGTAAAGAGAGGGAGAGAGAAAAGAAAGAAGGAAGGGAGGAAGGGAGAGAGGGAGGGAGAAAATTCCGGATATTCACAGTGTCTTATCCACCTTGGGAGATACTAAAGACACGGATGGATCCTGGGGAGTTGGGGGTGAGATTCTAGGAAGGACTTTCTTCCCTAATTAAAAAAGAGCCTCATGAGAGTAAGTCGTGTCCCGCGAGTCTTTGCGGGGCACAGACGTGACTGACTACTGCTGTCTTTGTGACAGCAAACTGCACGAACACACATCACCTGGATTTGTGCCCCGCCCCCATGTCCCATGCACGCCCATCCATTCCTCTGTCAGCCCTCTTTGGGGCAGAAAGGATCGACACCTCCAGAATGCCCTTCCAAGCTCAGCAACCACCAGAATTCCAAAGTCATGCGCGGTTAGAGGTCAGAGTTGAGGAAAGACCCCGTTGCAGCCCAGGGGCCCTGGACCCGCCCACTCCCCGCCCACCCCTGCCTGATAGGTAGGAAAGAGCAGAGGGCGGGGCCCATCCGGGATCCTGGACGTACAGCGGGGAGGGGTCTAGGCACAGGAGCCACAAGGGGGCGGAGCTCCACTTGGGCATCAGGCCCGCGGGGTTTCATCGTGCACAGGGTCTTCGTTCATTGCTGGAAAGCATTTCCTGGGGAGTACAGACAAACCACCTGGAAAGCCAGCGACAAAGAGTCCATTCCCCACCATTTTCCAACCGGCTTCCCACTCAAGACTTCCAAATGGAAGCCAGATGGAGCCTAGAGCTCACGCGGGGGTGGGGTTGCTTTCTACTGGAAAGAGAAGTGGTCCCCCTAGAGCGCCCATGATTTCTGCCATGAGGGGCTGCATTTTGAAGGGTGGTTTGTTCCAGACAGAAAAAAAAAATGGTGCCTTGTGGGGTGCAGTGAGGCACGCCTGTCATTCCAGCAGCTTGGGAGGCTGAGGCAGGAGGATCCCAAGTTGGAGGCCAGCCTCAGCAACTTAGTGAGACCCTGTCTCTCAATACAATACAAAAGGATGAAGAAGCGGCTCAATGGTTAAGCATGCTCCTGGGTTCCATCCAAAAAAAAAATGGTGACTGCCCATTTAACTGGGAAGCAGGGGCAGTGATGGGCCAGGAGCAGAGGCCCCGCCTGGGCTGCCAGAGCCACAGGAGTGGGCACCTAGTGTTCCCCTCCGCACACGCACAGCATGTCACTCTGTCCTCAGCACCAGGTTGCTCTGATCCAGCACTCCATCAACCCTCCTGCTTTCTGATGGGGGAAGCACCAGGCCACCCCCTTGAACCGTGGTAGACCATTCCCATCCCTGTGCCGCGGGCCGCTCACTTCCGATCCCAGGATGTGCCCTAGGAAATGCATTTGAGCTTGCATCCTGCTTTCACAGAAAAAGAAAGAATTTACTGGAAGCAATCCACACGTCTGCCCACAACAGAACGGACAAAGAAAGAGGGATCTATTCAAACAATGGGATTCTGTACTCCACTGAAAGTGATTAATCTTACAGGTGTGCCCATCTACGTGCATGAATCGCAGACACAATGCCACCTGACAGGATCAGAGTCACCCGCATGCACAGGTCTGGTTCCATTTACATGAAGTTACACACACACACACACACACACACACACACACACACACACAGAGCAAACCTAAACGGTCTATTGTTCCGGATTCATTCCTAGGTGGTAAGTCTGTACCATGCATGGAGAGGTTAACACAGCATCAGGCAGTTATTATGGGATGGGGTGGTGGCAGAAGGTTGCTAATTCTGGAAACATCCTCACAGTCATTATACGTTCATTTTGCTATTCTTTAACCGAAATGTACACATGTCATGCGTTTTTAAATCTGTGATATATTCTACAATACAGTTTTTTTTTTTAAATAAGAAAAAGAAATTGAAAGCTGGCAGTGGTTTGAAGTAGAGAATTATGAGCAGAGGGGATAAGAGAGACAGAGTCTGGACTAGGAGACGGACACGTGCACACATTTTCTCTCTTTCTCTCACTCATACACTCACACACTTATTCTCTTGTACACTCTCCCACGCTCATGAACTCACACTCTTACACATTTATGCTCACACATGACTGTCTCAACACTCTCATGCACAATCTCTGTGTTGGTCAGCTTCCCAACACTGTAACAAAATACCTGAGATATATCACTTTAAAAGAAGAAAGGTTTATTCTGGCTCTTGGTTTCAGAGGTTTGGGTCCAAGGTCAGGTGACTCCATTGCTTTCAGGCCTGAGGTGAGACAGAACATCATGGCAGAAGCATGTGGAAGAGGAAAACTGTTCTTTTCATACCAGCCAGGAAGCAGAGAGAGAGAGAAAGGAAGAGGCTAGGGTCAAAATAACTCTTTTGAGGGCACATTCCCAGTGACCTATCTCCTCTAACTAGGCATCAATTCCTAAAGTTTCCACCACCTCCCAATAGCCCGTTAATCTATGACTCCATCTATGGATTAATCCACTGATGAGGTCAGAGTCCTCAGGATCACCTTCAAAGACTCCACCTTCAACACATGAACTTTTGGGGAACATTCCAGATCCAAAGCATGCACGTTCTCTCACAAGCATATCAGACTCTTTCTCACACATGCAAAATGATCCCAGCAGACCAAGCAGCTAAACCCAGCCTGGCCACTCTTCTCCATTACTGGCCTTCCAGTCTGTCACTGGCCCAGAACAGGGTTTCTCTCCTCATCTCCTGACCCAGAAGTGCCTCCTGATGGTGTGAAGTGTCTGGGAAGCCCAGCTCTCTGGGTTTTCTCACCTACCCCAACCACAGTGCTTTTGACCCCCCACCCTGGAAGCTACCTGCAGTGTTAGGAACTGAGATTGCAGCTGGACTGAGACTCTCTTTCCTGTCTAAAACCCCATCTCTATGGACACCTACCCTGGCTAGGTGGCGCTCTACCCACCTGGATAGCATCACCGCCGCAGTGTACTAAAAAATATTTAAGGGATGCCTTCCAGGCAGCCCTTCACTGAAGGATGGTACCAACAGGGGTGGGGGAAGATGTCCCCATGCCAGCAGGGTTCCTGAGGTCAGGTGACCCTGTGCAGGTGGGATTGGAGCCTCCCTTCCTGTGCCTGCTTCAGCATCATAATCCATCAATCAAAGGAAGCCCACAGGATCTTGGAAAGGCCAGGCCAAGAGGCAGGAGGCCCAGAACCTTCTTTCTGCTCCCTGATGACTTAGCCAGCCAGTCAGCCAGCCAGCCAACCCCAGGTCTCTGGGACTTGACTTCCTAGTGCCGGTCCTGTCTGTTGCCCTCCAAGTCAGGAAGGAGGATTCTAGAAATCTCAAGTAAGTTAGTTCTAGGCCCAGGGTCAGCAAAATCTGGGTCAAAGCCACACAGTGACAGATGAGACCACAGTCTGCCTCCTGGACAGACACCCAAACTGGTCAGCATATGGCCCATATCAGATCCCAGATGACCAGCTAGAAGGTACATTGGTTGGGGGACGTGCCCAGGAAAGGGCAGAGTCAGGCTTATCATGGCCATGTCTAGCCATCAGCCTGAGACTTCACTCCACCCAATCACCCACGGTGGCCTGCATGGCCTGAAGTTTCTATTGAAGAGCCCCAGGAAAGCTACCCCAGGCCAGCTGGCAGTGTCCACCCTCAGGACTCTGATCAGAGACAGTTCATCTGATGGCCATTGTCAACCACCAGACACAAGAGGGGATGACCTCCAGCAGGCCTCATCCCCAGCCTCAGTTCTCAGCCTCCATCCGACACAGTCACATGCACATGAATCCCCCTGCCAGGCCCCTTTGCACCCCAGGAATCAGAGGAGAACATGATAAAATGATTTTATCTTAAACTGCTATGGACTGAACTTTGTGTCCACCTACCCCAAATTCATATGTTGAAGCCCTACTCCTGCTGGATTTAGAGGTGGGGTCTTGGAAAGTAATTAGGCTTACATGAGGTCCCAAGAGTGGGCTTCCGTGATGGGATGAGTGTCTTTAGAGGAGTAGTGGAGACACTCTGAATCTAGGAAGGTGACTGGAAGGGAACTTCTTGGCTCCTTAACCAGGATTGTGAAAAAAATAGACTTCTGTTGTTCTAACCACCCAATCTGGGATGTATTTTGTTATAGCAGCCTGTATTAGTCTGTGTTCTGTTGCTGTGACAAAACACCTGAGATAAAACAACTTAAACGGTGAGAAGGTGTATTTGGGCTCACAGTTTCAGAGGGTTCAGTCTGGGCTTGCTTGATCCCATCGTTTTGGGCCTGGGGTGAGGCAGCTGTTATGGTGGATAGTACATGGAGGAGGAAAGGTGCTCTATCATGGCAGCCAGGAAGTTAGGGACAGAGAGAGGAAAGGGCTGGGGTCCCAACAGCCCCTTCAAGGACACGCCCCCAATAACCTAACTTCCTTCCACTAGGCTCCTCCTCCTGAGGTCTCCACTACTTCCTAATAGTGTCCTGCGGTGGGGAGCAATCCTTGAGTGAGTCTTTGGGGGTCATACCCAGACCCAAACTATAACACAGACAAACTAAGACATGAGCTTTATTCTACACTGAGATGTTCACAGACAACTAGATAACATGGTGGGAAAGGTATCTTGGCGACCTGACAGCATGACTTGTGACAGGGGCTTATAATCCCAATGGCTCCACTCACAAACACCACTTAGATAAGCTTCTGCACCTCCGTGTCCCAATCTGTGAAAGGAGAAACTAATACTCCCTGCTCCACCACTTGGTGGGGAGGATACCATGAGAGGTTACAGGGGAAGTACTTGGAATGGTGCCAGGCACATAGTAAATACTCAATAAACGTGAGGGCGTACTGGTAGGTAATGGGGATTGTTAAGTAATGGGTGCTTCGTTAAGAATCCCAGTGGCTCAGGAGGCTGAGGCAGGAGGATGGCAAGCTGGAGGCCAGCCTCTGCAATTTAGTGAGACCCTGTCTGTAAATAAAATCTAAAAAGGGCTGGGGAGGTGGCTCAGTGGGTAAGCACCCCTGGGTTCAATCCCTGGTACCAAGAATTAAAAGGTTCGTGAAGATTCTTCAACATGGGTGACAGTTTGTCACACGGGGGGTGGGGGGCGCCTGAATGATGGAACTAACTCTCTGTGTCGACAGCAAACCACGGAGAAGGGACACCTAGAGGACAGGCCAATGGACGGGAACTTCTGTTCAGAGAAGGAACCAGACGCCCCAGAAGCCTGGCCCAGGGAGGTGGAAAGGGGCCTTTGCAGTTTGTCCCTGACCTCCTGGCTGTCCCAAGCCTTGTCACCAGCATCAGAAAAGTGGCCTATCTTCTCCAACGGGAAGGACTAAACAAGGTGAGATGTCCCTTGCTGGTCCCCGCTCCTCCCATCCTCCATCTGGACCTTGGGTCCCCACAGCCAGAAGCCTGGGCAGCCAGCCGTGGACGTGGACCACGGTGGGGACCATGGCAGGGCAGAACCGAATGGGCAGAGCCTTGTCCCTCGGACCTCCTGGAGGAGTCACCGGTGCACAGGTGGCCCTGGGAGGGGCAGGAAGGAGCAGAGAGGTTTCTAAACCTGCGCCTAATTTACTATGTTTATTAAGTGGTTATTGTGGGTTAAATAACCAGCCCCGGCTTATTAAAGCATCCTTGGAGATGATAATCACCCAGCCTTCCGTCGCCGCCCGCAGCCAGGAGCTCGCTGTCCTGCTGGGAGCCCGTTTCCATAATGAATCGGCGCCAGGGCAGCGCCTAAGCGACTTCAGGAATCCTCGTCTCCGTTCGCGCTGACAGCTTTATGCTCCATAAATACTCGGAGATTATTAAAAACATATTTATTTAAGATGAACAGCTCTCCTGCAGATACAAATCTAAGCCGATAAGGCTCATAAGCCCACTTACAATAATCAATGATAGTATTTAAACACGCGGGTAGCTTTGCTTAAACTCGAGGCCCAGCCCTGAGTGGGGCACTGGGGCTGGGTTCCATCCTGCAGGGGTACCGGAAGCCGTGGGCGTGAGTCATCTGGGAGCTGGGGGACCCCAGGAAGCCCCTGCAATTTGGGAAGGTCCTCTTTCTCTGCCGCTTTCTGGGCCTCGGTTTCCTCATTTGGATTATGGACCCTTAGACTCTTAAATCCTTGTGTTTGATGGTCCTGAGAGTCAGCAGTGGGAAGGAAACACCAGCTCACAGGTCTTGGGGTTCATTAGGCATGTAAGGGTTCAGCCCTACGGAGACTCTCCTCTATCTTCACCAAGTGGGGCGGGGTCCTGCGTCACCTCTCCAAATCCATCCTAAGTTACCGTAGGGCCTCGCTGAGTTGCTGAGGCTGGCCTCCAACTGGTGATCCTCCTGCCTCAGCCTCCGGAGTGGCTGAGATGACTAGTGTGCCCCACCAAGCTCGACAGTAGCCTTTCTCTCGTCGCAGTTCATTTTCAGGGTTTGAAAGTGACTGCGCAACTTTTTCTCTCCGTCCCTTTATTCCCTGGACTGAGAGCAACGTTAGCACATAACAGATCTGACACCTGTCGGGCTTGCTCTTGTTCCCAGCACAGGACTGGGGTTCATGTTCAATGAACACTGCATGAATGGAAAGCAGCTTCACCCACCTGCCACTGACCCCCAGCGCAGTCCCTGCCCTGCCCCAGGCCTGGGAATATTTTTATATTTTTAGACCCACATTCTCTTTCTATACCAGTCCCTCTCTTTGAATGACCAAGACTTTGTAGGATATGTTCAAGTCTTTAAAGGCAAGTTGGCCCTGGGCTATTTCAGAACCGACTTTTCTATTTAAACCATTTTATTCTTGTACTTAAATTTGAAAATAAGTTTATTAGATCCATTTTTTTTAATTCTGCTTTTTTTTTTTTTTTTTTTTTTTTTTTGGTACCTGGGAATGAACCCAGGGGTGCTCAACCACTGAGCCACGTCTCCAGCCCTTTTTATTTTTTATTTAGAGACAGGATCTCACTGAGTTGCTTAGGGCCTCACTAAGTTGCTGAGGCTGGCCTCCAACTTGCGATCCTCCTGCCTCAGCCTCCCAAACCACTGGGATTACAGGCATGCACTACCATACCCGGCAAATCCTGCAGTTTTGATCACAGTTGATTTGTGTGTGTGTGTGCGCGCGCACGTACCAGAGGGCCTCAGGTGTGAAGGCCTGGATTAAACACACTCCCCTCAATTCATAGCTAATTAGCATCATCTGCCTTGAGAACATCCTCTCCTTTGAGTTATTAATCATTATTTCTTTTCCCCTTCCTCCTTCACACTCCCCACGGGTGACCAGCCTGAGTTTCATAGGTATGCTGTGAGGGTGTCTTTTCACCACGAGCCCATCTGGGACTTAAACACAATGTCATTTATTTAGATTGAGAGTCCAATTACAGCAATGACCAGCATCTCTTCTTTTTTCACCAGTCTGTCAGATGGATGTGATCTCCTAACACTGTGCTCTGCGTTCCTGTGAGCCCCATGGAGTCTGGGCTGATCCCTGCAATGCCTATTTTCCTCCGTTCTTCTTGCTGACTTGTTGATTTGCAGGAGTTTCACCTCTAGATACCCTTTAGTCTCTCTGGATGTATAAGGTCCTGGTGGTCCTAAGAGCCCCCTACCGACGTGAGGTCACTCAGCCACTAGAAATGACTGGGCCTGGCTGTAACATGCAGAGGAGGGTTGTAAGCCCGCAGCTGCAGACAGTTCTCATGGTGTTAGCTGTGCTCAGACAATTTGTTCTCATTCCCTCCTCCTTCCCCTGACATTATAGGGCACATGCAGGATGGTGGTCAATAGGCCATGGTTATGAGAGGAGTTGGGAGGTGGGCTCGAGAGACCCAGAAACCATCCATCTATCTGCCCCTCCACGCTTCCATCATCTATTCACCCATAAATCCATCCATCAATCCATATACCCATCTATCCATCAACCATTCAACCATCCATCCATCCACCCAACTATCCATCCATCCATCACCCAGTGTCCTGTCTGACCCCAGCATCCATCCATCTATTCATCTATCCATCCACCCACCCACCCATCCACCCACCTATCCACCCATTCATCCATTCATCCATCACCCAGTATCCTGCCTGACCCCAGCATTCATCCATCTATTCATCCACCCATCCACCCATCCATCCACCCATCCCTCCATCTATCCATCCACCCATCCATACAACCACCTATCCACCCATCCACCCACCCATCCATCCATCTATTCATCCACTCATCCACCCATCCATCCACTCATCCATCCATCCATCTATCCATCCACCTACCCATACAACTACCTATCCACCCATCCACCCATCCACCCATCCATCCACTCATCCATCCATCCATCTATCCATCCACCTACCCATACAACCACCTATCCACCATCCACCCACCCATCCATCCATCTATTCATCCACCCATCCACCCATCCATCCCTCCATCCCTCCATCCATCCACTCATCCATCCCTCCATCCCTCCATCCCTCCACCCATCCATCCCTCCATCCCTCCATCCATCCACTCATCCATCCCTCCATCCCTCCATCCCTCCATCCCTCCATCCTTCCATCCCTCCATCCCTCCATCCCTCCATCCATCCACTCACACACTCATTCAGTAGATATTTGTTGAGCACCTTCTCTGGGCCAGGCCCTAAATGAAAGGTACAGGGGACCCAATGATGAACAAATAGACAAATGTTTCTTCCTGTGGATATCCTGTCCTGAAGGATGCTGTCAGACAAAAGCCTTGAGTTGACGAGTATATCAGCATTGTGGGAGAAACTGAAGCAGAGATCAGGGTTGGGTGTGCTGGGGTGGGTTGCAACTTTCAATCGGTGGCCGAGGGAGGTTTTGTGGAGAAGGTGGTATTAGAAGTGAAGTAGAGAAGGTAGCACAGGCGTCAGGCAGAAGAGCCAGCTGAAGATTGAAATCCCAGGGCTGCACTATGGAGGGCAGTGGGTAGTGAAAACCAAGGAGGAAAGAGAGGATGAAGGCAAAGAGGTATTAGGATGGAGGGCACACATCTTTGGGTAACAGGGATGGAAGGAAGTGGACAGGAGATTCAAGGAGCCTGGGTAAGAGGTGAGATAACAGCGCCCGGGAGTGGAAGTGATAAAGTGGTCAGAGTCTTGATACCCCAGTGTGGAAAGTGGATGAGCCCTGTGTCATCGGCTGATCTTGTGGCATCAGCAAAAGCCAAGCCTGGGAACTATTCACTGTCAAAGGTAAGGATGTTCTCAGCCTTGAGTCAAGACTCTGGTGCTAAGTTGTCAGACGTCCCAGGACGATGGGTTTCCTGAGTGCAGCAGGATGTTCCCAGCACGGCAACAGTAGGGTAGCTGCAAAAATGTTTCTAGCTCTGTAACTTTTTAGTGCACACAGAAGCCTCTGACAACTCACAAGCCTCGAACAACTTACAATGCCCCTGTCGTTTAACTTCCTGATTGTGAGACCCTATGTCATAAACTTGCAGAGCTCATTCTGGGTCACTGTTCCTCCATCAGAGGGTCGAGTCCCACCTGGCCCCAGCTTTACTGGATAACGTCTGTTTTCTTTGACTCTGAGTTTTTATTCCTCTCCAGTCATCCCGTCTTGAGAATCCTTTGTTGATACTGCCCGAGTTATGACACCCCATGTAGAACAGATGACCAGGCGTGGGGCAGGAGGAGAGGAAGCCAGTAAGGGTAACTGAACACCTGGAGACCAGGTTGGGCTTCAGCCTCAGACGTGAAGATAGATATGTCAACCTGCTTCCAGGTGGGACTCTGTGGGTGGCAATGGAGTTTAGAGAGAAGTCACGTGTTGGGACTCCAGGGGTTCCTCCGGGCTGGCACATAGAAGTGCTGAATTCAGCTGTCTCACCGGCAGCCCAAGACCCCAGCTTGCCCTTCCATCCCAGCCACCCAGTAGCAATACTTCCCTCCCCTGGACCCAGGATCAGCCTCCCTCAGTCCCCAATCCCAGCTCCACCTCAACAAGCTTCTCCTTGGAGGTTACACAGCCTGGGAAGCTCTGGGAAACCTTCCTAGGGAAGAAGTGCTTCACCACCCGACTCCCAGGTTCAGCAAATACAAACACAGGACACCCAGTGGCGACTGAAGTTCAATAAAGAACAACGTGATATACTGAAAAGGATTACCCTTTGATCTAAAATTCAGATTTAACTCAGAGTTCTTTGGGGAACTTCTCACACCCACTGAAAGGTAGGGGGAAGAAAGAAGGGACAATGTATTCATCAGCTTTTCATTACTGTAACAAAGTACCTGAGGAAGACTACTTTATAGAGTAAGTAGGTTTATTTTGCTCCCATTTTTGGAAGCTAGAAGTTCAAAGCACAAGATGCAGGCTCTGGTGAGGGTCCCCTTGCCTATGTTGCACTGTGGCAGAAGAGGATATGGATCTCTGCATCTGTGGTTGCTCTCCTTATAAATCCACCAGGTCAATGACAGAAGCTTCACCTTAATGACCTAATCTGATTTAATTACTTCCCAAAGGTCCCACCACTTAACACCATAGTCAGACTAAGTTCCCGTCCTCTTAATACTATTGACGTATGACTTTGGGGGTTGAACTTTGGCATGAGTTTGAGAGACAGATCATATTCAAATCATAGCAGACAGCAAAGAACTGAGTCAGGGCATATGGTCAGAGAGGCGGAGATGTCAGAGAGCGTCAGAAAGGCAATGAGACCAGGCCCCCACGGTCCCAGTCTCATGCCAGGGATTATACACGCACCATCTGGTCCACCCAGGGACCCGGTAGGAACACATCAGTCCTCTCCTTTGAAGATAAAGAAGATGAGACTCGAAGAGGTGTGATTTGTGACAGAGGCTGAACTAAATTGAGCATCTCTGGTCCCAAAGCCTGTGTTCTTTCAGCTGAGCTTGGGCCCTGGTTCTCAGCCCAGCATGGGAGGTGAGAAAATGTCAACTCCAGCAGGCCGAATACAGGCTCAGTGGTCACCGGCAGGTGGAAAAGAGTTGAAATGGTTGTATCGGCAACAGAGAGAGTCAGCGGAGACAGTGGGCGGCCCTGAAGGGCCCTGGGGGCCACCTCTAGATCGTTGACATGGAGAGAACCAATCTGGGCCCCAGGTCCCCAAAGTTGCCTCTGTTTCTTCCTCTTGTAGGAACACTGCCAACAAAATCCTACCCTCGGTGGAATTCAGTCACGATCCCCGCCTCTGCTGTCTGCTGACTTTACTGATCGTACACCATCTGCATGGTAGGGGCAGAAGTGACCCCAATTTCCAGCCCTCTTTCTCCCTGGGCTCTTTGCCATATGAGGTTGCAGCTCCTGTAATCAAAAACACAAGATCTGTTTCCCCACGTCTTTAGCTAACAGAATGTCTCAGAAATGTCACCATTCCAGTTCTGACCCAAGGACTCAAGAAGTTTAGAATGCTTCCCATCTCACTCTTGGAAACCTGGAACCAGAGTGTGAAGAAGCCCAGGATAGCCTGCTTGAAGTTGGAGACCCCCCATAAGAAGGGATTCCGCCATTCTAGTGGAGACCCCAGATGTGTGACCCAGTCCAGATTGCCAACAACAAAATCATGCACGCAATGAATAGTGGTTGTTTTAGCCATGAAGCATTGGGGCAGCTTGTTACACAGCAAAAGCTAGCTGAGACAAGTCTCCAACTTCTCTCTGATTATCAGCTTCAAAGCTGCATATTCCTCTTTGATTGCAAAGCATCCTGACCCCATCTCTCCTTTCCACTCCAGAATGAGGGCATTTATTTTCCTGGGTCAGCCAAGATCAGCCAGCCACTACTGAGCTGGGCTGGGACTAATATACCCTCCTGCTGGTATTCTCACGAATGACTTTCCCTGATCTCCTCAAGGTCAAGGGTCTTGTTTTGGCTGTCCCAGAGCAAGGTCAGGACCAGCTAGGCACAGAGCAACTTTGAAGGAAGGTTGGTTAAAGAAGTAAATGGTACAAGGTTGGGACAGAAAGCAGGAGTTTTGGAACCAGATGCTTAGACGTTGGAAGGACCCCCTGATTCAGAATGGCCTATTTGGGGCAGGTAAGTAATTCCAGAGCCTTTGTTTCCTTATCCATAAAATGAGGAGGATCCCTCCCTCAGTCCCTTGGCCATAGAGTTGCACTAAGAACTAATTAGGTGAATGTTTAAAACAGTAAGCGATATGAATACGATGCACTAAAAAATAAAAAAGCAAACCTCAGCATTTACACAAACAAGAATTAAAACAAAAACGACAGTATACAGATAACGCATTTAGCAACTGAACTATATCCAATATATATCCAAAGGTCAGCTTGAAAACTACACCATCTTCTGCATATCCCACCAAATGCATGATCAAATAAACGATAGGTCCAGGCCGTGACCAGAATTTAATTCTTAACATTTAATACCCGATAAGAGGCTTCAGAATTAAAGAATCCTTACGACTAATTGTAAACTGGGAAAGATTTCAGTTTCTTGCCTAATAACTTGTTCTTTAAAATAGGCATTAGTTATTCTTCATCAGAACTGTATCAATGGTGCAAGGCACAGGTGAAAATGATCACTACGAATCCATATGACCTTTGCCTTGGCATTCATGCTTGATCATTATTAGTAATTACTGCTTCTGAGAAATCATAAAATTAATTTTGTTTATATATATATATATATTTTTTTCTTGGTACTTGGGATTAAAACCAGGGGCACTCAACAATGGAGCCACATCCCCAGCCCTTTTTTATTTTTTATTTAGAGACAAGGTTTTGCTAAGTTGCTGAGGCTGTCCTCCAACTTGCAATCCTCCTGCGTCAGCCTCCCGAGCTGCTGGGATGACAGGTGTGCACCACTTGTGCCCAGCTATAAAATTAACTTTTCATGACTTTCCTACTTATGGTATATGAGAGCACTTATCATTAAACATGCTACAGGGGCATCCAGTTGGTGCTTACTGTTGGTGTTTAATAAATAACTATGGACAGCAAAGTTGAAGACCTGCTCCAAAGTCACTTGGCTGGTGACAGAATATACATGGCTTTGTTCTGTATTCTGATTTACCACTTGGGTGGTGGTGGTGCATGCTTGTAATCTCAGCAGCTTTGGGAGGCTAAGGCAGGAGGTTCACAAGTTCAAACCCAGCTTCAGTCACTTAGTGAAGCCCTAAAGTAACTCAGCGAGACCCTGTCTCTAAATAAAATATAAAAAGGGCTGGGGAGGTGGCTCAGTGGTTAAGCACCCTTGGCTTCAAGCCCCAGGACTAAAAAAGAAAAAAAAAAAAATAGATTTACCCTTATCTGGTGCCCTGGGTCACAATTCTGAGTCCCAGCTGCTCAGTCTGAGGTCGGGTCCCCCGGGTCACAGCCCTCTGCCCTGGGAACTGGCCCCCAACTTCCTCCTCCTTGTTCCTGCCTGGGTCTGGGTCTCCCGGGTGCCTGTTTCCTCTGCCTGTCAGTTCGACTCTGATATCACCTCCTCTCCAGGAAATGTCACCTGCAACAACATTGATAAATATTTATAAAGGCAGCGGAGGAGACAGCAGGCAAACAAACCAAATAAATAAGCACATTTTAAAACGGAGCGCTTGACAGTTGACTTCACTGGGCCAGTCTGGGTGCGCACGCACCTGCTACCTGCCCTCAGTCGTTGACTCACAGAATTCCAGAACTTTCTAGGGCATCGCCTTGGGACTGCTGATTTGACACACGGAGAAACGGAGACCCAGAGAGGACTGGGGCTCGCCCGGCTAGACGCTGCCAACACGCACGCTGCCTGCAGCTGAGGCCTCTGCTGGGCCTGGTGTCTATCAACAGCTGTTAGCAAATGTAGGAAAGGACTTCGTGTTGACTCCGCTCTTCTCGGTGGCAATTACTGTCGCTCTGGGGGAGATGGCTGGGGTCTGCCACACAGGTCCGTCTGTCAGCAGGAAGCCAGGTCAGGCATCCTGCCAGCCTGGATTATCCTGAGAACTTCAGACTGGCTCTTAACCCTTCTGTCTGGGCTCAGTTTCCCCATTAGCAGCGATGCCCCCAGCTTCATCTGCATCCTCTGGGTTGATCCCTACCCCACGGGGAAGAGAGAGCCCGTACTCATTTGCATCTCATTTGCATGACACTACAGAATCCCTCCCACCTCAAGAGCGCCCCCTAGTGGCTCACGGAGAGGGCCGGCAGGGGAAAGGGGGGTCTCCTAATGACATATTCACTGACATTCTGGGCCAAGAACCTGGCTCTGAATATCTCAAGCTCCCTGTGACGGGAGCCCCTCAGTTTCAGACATGAGAAGAACAGGGGGTCTCCGAGGGATTCCTTGGGAGCCCCAAAGTTCTAGCTAGGACTGTAGAGCGAGGTTTCATGTGATAGCAAGATACTGAAGAAGGAGAGCAAAGGAGAGAGGGAGGGAGGAGGGAGGGGTGCCAGGAGGGGCTGCTGTCTGCCTTCGTGACTCCTGGCACCTAGCCAGACAGAGTGGCACTCTCATCCCCATGTGTGTGTGTTTTTTTTTTCTTTTGGTACCAGGGATTGAACCCAGGGTCGCTTACCCACTGAGCCACATCCCCAGCCCTTTTTATATTGTATTTAGAGACAGGGTCTCGCTAAATTGCTTAGGGCCTTGCTAAGTGGCTGAGGCTGGCCTCCAACTCTTGATCCTCCTGCCCCAGCCTCCCCAGTCGCTGGGACGACAGGCAGCTGGGATTACAGGTGTGTATCACTGCACCCGTCCTGATGTCTATTCTTGCAGAAGAGCAAAGGGGACCTGTGTGGACAATCAGATCACAGGAAGAGGTGGGTGTGCGTGGGAACATCAGCCAGGCCTGGGAGTCTGCTTACTGGACCTCTCAGGAACGGACCCTCCACGTAGCCACCACAGCTCCTCCCTGAACCCGGCCCCGGGACTCCCCACCCGACTCCCATGGGCCCCTCAGGCTCTGCCGCTCTGCCAGCGCCCACCTGCTCCTCACCCCCATGCCCGGCCCCCGCTTCTATCCCTACAAGCTGCTCCCCGCCACCCACTTCTACTGCGCCCGCCGCAGGACCCAGAGCGCATCACCACCCGCTCCCAGGCCCCTGATGGCCGCCTGCCCCGCGCTGCTTCCAGCTGGAGGTTGGGATCCCCTGGCACAGATGTGGACGCTGAGCCCAGGGAAGCGGAGTCCCAGGGAAGTTCAATCACCTCCGCCGACTGCCAAGGTGCTCTGCCAAAACCTGCAAGCTGGTGCCCCAGCAGCTTCCCGAATGCACCCCCAGGATTCTCAGCGCCACCGCCTGGCCCGCTGGGGAACACCTGGGCATTCCCCGGAGCCCACTGCCCGTCCAGGTGGCGAGGGGACCTGTTCTTGTGAACGCTGTTCTCCTCAAATCTCTTCTCCTCTTCCCCCCCCCTGCTCCCTGCCCACTCCCTCCTCCCTCTCCTTCCTCCCTCCTCCCTCCTTCCTCTCCCCCTCCCCCTCCCCCTCCCTCCTGCCCCTCCCCCACTCCCTCCCTTTCTCCTGGGCCAGAGGAACACAGTCTGAGCTTCCTGCCCGTCCATTGCAGCTGCAGATGGTCCAGCCCTGGGGAGGAGAGTCTCAGCCACGGGGCCCAAGAGACCAGAGTCATGGGAGAAGGGGCGGCTGTGAGATTCCTTGGACCTTCCATCTGTAGCGCCTGGCCCGCTGCAGAGTTCTTCCCTGGGTCTGGAACTGCCCTTCCACTGGGTTTTCTATCAGCTGCAAAAAGAAGGGATGCGCAAAGAGCAGGGGGTTAGGGAGGGTGGCCCTGGGTCCGACCAGCATGAGGCCCGAGACTCTGTGGCAGGCAGGCCTTAGAAAGTGTGGCCAACCCCTGCTGTGACCTTTGACACTTCAGCCTGGCAGGGATCCTGCAGACCCTCCCCCAGCCCAGCCCGACAGCTCTGCAGACAAGACTGGCCCCTTCCTGGCTTCAGCTCTGGCTCTGGCTCTGTCAGTGCCTCGTCCCCTCCCTCCTGTGGAGCTCAGATTCCCTCCTGGAGTAAGAGAGAGGAAGGCCCATCTCGCTGCTCAGACAGCCTGCTCTCAGCGCGCCCTGGGCGAGCGAGAATGATCTCTGGCTCATCCATGAAGACTTTGGGAGCCGGGCGCAGTGGCGCATGCCTGTCATCCCAGTGGCTCGGGAGGCTGAGGCAGGAGGATCACAAGTTGGAGACCGACCTCATTCACTTAGCGAGGCCCTAAGCAACTCAGCGAGACCCTGTCTGTAAATAAAATACAAAATAGGGCTGGGGATGTGGCTCAGTGGTCGAGTGCCCCTGAGCTCAATCCCTGTGACCCCCCAAATTTTTTTATAAAAAGAATGTGGCTAGACTCAGTGGGTCCAGCTCAGCCCAGAAACCTGAGCAGCCATGGTGGTGGCCTGGCAGGTCTGAACGCTCAGGGCCAGAACCACCCCAGACAGGCCCCAGCTCCTCTCTGTCCCCAAACACAGGCCTCTGTGAGAGAAGCTCCAAACGGCCAGTGAGCAGCTCAGTCCCCCACAACAAGCTCAGTCCAAAGTGTGGGTGTCCTCCTGGCTTCCCCCAACCCCAACCCCACCTAGCCCAGTGTCGCCCCGGGCACCCTCCTCTCCTCTGCAGCCGTGACCTCCCCCATCCATCGTTTTCCTCATCCAGAACAGCTAATGGAAAAAAGAGACCTATTCTGAGCCAGTCCTACTTCTCAGTCCTACAAAGGCCCCATCCTTCTCCATCCAGCTTCTCCCTCAACTCAGCATCCCAAGCCAGCCTCCCCTGCAGCCCAGCCTCCTCACCCAACCTCCTCCTCAACCCAGCCTCCCCAGCCAGCCTCCCCCCAGCCCAACCTCCTCACCCAACCTCCTCCTCAATCCAGCCTCCCCAGCCAGCCTCCCTTCAAGCCCAGCCTCCTCCTCAGCCTGCCTCACAACCCACCATGCACAGGGCCTAGGGCCCTGCACCAGCTGCCCAAATAATCTCTTCCTCCCCTTTGAGCTCAGCTCCTGTGCCCTCCTAGGGGCCTCACTGGCACCTCTGGCACGGGCTGCTGAGGGGACATGTCATCCAGTTTGCCCGGCCCCGTCCTGGTTGGCGTCGGTGGCCCCACCTGCCCATCAGAGTCCGTGGTGTCCTTGCGTCTCCATAGGGACAAGGACTGAAGAATGGCTGTGCAGCAGGTCCCAAGCCTGCCGTGTCAACGGGGTGCACAGAGGGGCCCTGGCCTCCGGCCTGGTGTTCTCTGCTGAAGCTGTGGGTGTGCTGGGCACCGGCACCCAGGCCTGGGGACAGGCGGAAAGTCAGGGGCCACATGCGTGGGCCAGGGCGCAGCAGGAGCCCGGAGACGGGTAGGTGGCCTGGTCCCGCATCAGAGGACGGAGCCGCCAAGCGCTGGTGGAGGTGGGCGGCTTTGAACTGTCCCTGGGCCATGGCATCTTCTCCTGTCTGTCTGTCTGCCCTTCTCTCCTTCTTTCTGTCTGTCCCTCCTTTGTCTCTGTCACTTGCTCTCTCTCTCCCTCTCTCCTGAGCTCTCTCTCTCCCTATCTCTCATGATACCTATTCTCTTCTTGGTCTCTGTGTTGCTGTCTGTCTCTGAGTCTGTCTGTCTGTCTCTCTCTCTCTGGCTCATTATCCTCACAGTGATCCCGGCTGCCTTTGGTCTGAGCCCAGAACAGAGCCCCTCCCCCTCCGCCCCTCCCCCTCCCCCGTCCGCCTTCCCTAATTAGCCCAGGAAACCGGGGCTGCTCCAGCATCCAGTTCAGCCTCAGCCCGGGGCGCGCCCGGAGCTAAGAAGCACCTGTCACTTCGAGGCTCCTTCTCAGCGCGGCTGACGTCTCCTGCCCTTGGCGAGCGAGCAGCTGGTAACGTGCGCGGGGCCAGGGACGGGCCGGGAGGGCCCACCGCTGGAGCCTCCGATGCTTGCTCAGCCTCCATGCCTCGCCGGCTGGCGGGTGCAAAGCTACTGGTGCCTCCGGTGGGGGGGGGGCACCGGCCAGACTCTGGGGTGCAATGGCAGGCCCTGGGGAAGCCGCCACCATCATCCGATCGTGACATCTGTGCGTGCGTGAGAGAATGTCACATGCATGTTCTCAGGCAGATGCTGCATGCGTGTAGGCGTCTGTGCTGTGTAGGGCAGCTGGGGACACCGGCAGGCTGGCCCTCAGTACCCACGGCGACTCTTCCCATTGGTCAGAGCTCATCCTACAGGGTCGTGAGTATTGAAAAGCAGAAGGAATTCAGACCACGAGTCAGACGGTGGGCTCGGATGAGATTCGGGGAACACACACCCAGGGCATCTGAAGGTCAAACCCGCTGAGTCCATGCCAGGCCACGGGCACTGTGTTGTGCATGGGCCACCAGAGGGAAGGCCGACCCTGGACAGAAAAGGCAGGAGGAGGTGTCTGCGGGAAGGATGGGTGGGCAGAGCATAGTAAGGCAGACGCTGAGCTTCCCTGGTACAGTGTGCCAGCTAGGCACAGGGGCAGGGCTGCCGTGACAAGGACGGGATGGTCCCATGGGAGCCAAGCTGCCTCCACCTTGTCAGGAAGTGGGGACTTCCGCAGAGCCCTCTGGGGACATCACCTGCTCACTGGCATGAACAGGATGTACAGCTAGTTCTGCCTCGTAACAAACCATCCCCAATCTGAATGTCAGCAAACAACCACCCTTCTTTTGAGCACCCCTTTGTGGGTGTCTGATGCAGATCTGCTGGGCTCTCTCCCAGGTATCTGTGGCTACCAGAAAGTTCTAGAGCCCATTACTCCGCTGTGTGGTGGCTGGTGGTCTCATTGACTTTGCCCCTTGATTCCGCACATGGCAGGTGGAATGAGCTCATTCCTGAGACAACTCCACAAGTGAAAAAAAAAATAAGTCCAAGATCACATTCTTTCAAGTACACCTACACCTTTGGACGTGACCAAGTCCCCATTCCAGAAGTGGGGAAGTAGATTCCCTCAGGAAGGAAGGAACCACAGGGTCCCAAGGCAAAGGGGCAGGTGTACAGGGAAGGGAGGGACTTGAGGTCACTTTAAACATCAACTGACCAACCACACTGGAGGAAAAGGATGTGGAGAAAATAAGAGGGTCCCTTCCAGATCTCCAGAGGTTGCAACCAGAAGCTCGTCAGGGCCAATCTGGCTTTGCATGTGGTCAGGAACCAGACCAGGAGTGGCCCACTGCAAGGAGTGGTGGGGACTGTGGCTCACGAGAATAGGCAGCCCTTTTGAGGATCAGAGTTCACCGTCCCATAAGAATGTAGGCCCCATATTGCCCAACAGAGGATACATCAGATATCTGTGTTTTTATGTGACAATTCCTGAACTGGAAATGTTGTCAACTGATTAATACCTAAGATGCGTCAGAGTCCATGCAAATATTGGAAAACTGTCACCATAACAGCAGGAGTGATGGGCTAACCCCGGAAGTGAAGCATGCAGGCATGATGTTTGGGAAAAGAGACCACATACATAGAAGCACCTTCTGGATGCTTCTATGCACGTCAAGTTCATGGCCAGACAGCCCTCACCTCTGCCCAGGTGGGTGGCTAACTCCAGAGGGGCAGCTATGTCCCCCAAGGGGGCAGGCAGTGTTCCCTGTCTTGGCCAGAGTGGTGTTTCCTGAGCAGATACAGATGTAGAAGATCGTGCACAGTATGGTTTGGATGTGAGGGGCTCCCCAAAACCTCACGGGGGAGACAACGCAAGACAGTTTAGAGGTGTAATGATTGGGTATGGGAGCCGTACCTAATCAGTGCATTCGTCCCCGTGAATGGATTAACCGGGTGGTGACGGGGCAGGTGGGGTGTGGCTGGAGGAGGTGGGTCGAGGGGGACATGCCTTTGTGGCGTATGTGTTGTCCATGGTGGGAGCGCACTCTCTCTCTCTCTCTCTCTCTCTCTCTCTCTCTCTCTCTCTCTCTCCCCCTCTCTCCTTCCTGGCTGCCATGAGCTGAGCATCTTCCCTCCTCCACACCCTTCCGCCACGATGCTCAGCCTCACCTTGAGCTCAGAGCCATGGAGCCGGCCGTCTATGGGCTGAGACCAGTGAAATAGGAGCCCCAAATCCACTTTCCCTCCTCTGCTTCTTCTGGTGAGATCTTTTGGTTGTAGCAGCCAAAAAAATACTGAAATAACCTCCTTATTTCACAGAAATCACACATCAGAAAAGAACTTGAGGAAAGCAAAAAGACCCGCTCTCTGCGGGACACCAGGTCCATGTGCAGAAGGAGACCAGCTTGCCCTTCAGCTCCAACGCTAGGACGGGAAGCTCAGGGGTGGGGCTGGGTCCCTGACCAAAGACGGTCACTCGGAGGAAGTGGCTTGGGTGTATCAACTCATTTACTCCTTGCAATAACCTGGCAAGCAAGGTAGGAAGGTCATCGTCCCATTTGCTGATGGAGAAACTGAGTCTGGGGAGGAGGAGTCACGTGCCAGGGTGACCCGGGGCTGCTGTGCTGAGGCGTGAGACCACTCTGCGTCCCTGGGCTGACCTGGCCTCTAGGCGGCAGGTCCCAGAGGAAGCGCATTGGGTGTGTGGGGCGCAGGGCACGCGGATGACCCAGAGCAGGGGCCAGTGGGAGCCGGGCTGGGATAGCCACCAGATGCCCCCGGAGGCTGACTCAGGTGCCCAGTGGGCTGCAGCAGCATCCCCTGCCCCGCCTCGGAGGCCCCGTAGGCTGCTCCACCCCAGTGCTCCGATGCTGCCTGAATGCTGGGGACGCGAGAGGGGCTTCTCACACGCCTGGCTCCGGGTCCCCCAGCAATCTGGACTCCAGGGCCCCAGAGATGCACGTCCAGGCTGGTCATCAAATCAGCCCAAATTGCCCTGGGCGGTGGGGCACAGCCAGGCACCCCCTGGCGTTGGTCTGACCGCGTGGGAAGCTCCAGAGTGAGAAGAGGCTACGGGTGGAGGTCGCCAGAGCGGGGATGGTGACCACAGGCACCAGAAGGCCTGGGCAAGGAGGCCAGGGAGTCGGAAGTCCAGGCAGTCCATGGTCAGGGAGAAGCTGAGGTAATAAATCACCAGGCAAGTCCCTGAACTTCTGGCCATCTGCACCTTGGAGTGGCCCAGGCGGGATCCACCCAAGGTCAGGGGGTCCGCATGTGGCAGGGCAGGGCCAAGGACCGCTATCCAGGGTGCCCTTTGAGGAAGAGAGGCTGGTTCCCTGCCTCCAGGAACCAGCTCGGGGTGGTTCAGCTCAAAGAAGCTTCCAGAGAAACCCCACGGGGGTCGCGCTGGGGAGAGACCGACAAAGAGTGGAAATGAGGTCAGCCTCCGCAGGCGGAGGAGGGGACCCGCGACCGCGGAGGGAGCCGGGGAGCGCCGCCGCTCGCGCAGACAGCGGGTAATGGGAAAAGTTTCTCCAATTATGTGAAGAAGAGCGAGCGCGTGTCAGCCGGCCGCCGTCCCCGCAGATAACGGATGACTGGGAGAAGCAGGCGCTTAATGGGTTTTCTCTGCCATCAGTTAACCCGAGCAAGTGGCCCCGGTGACAGCGCAGGCTGGGCAGGGGCGCCGGGCTCGAGGGTCGTTCTGCACTGGCTGCTTTCCAATCCGGCACCTGATGTCATAGGATTCTGGTGACAATGACAAGCTCTTTGGGCTGCCCGCCGTGCCCCACCCAGCCAGGAGGTACAGGGCTCAGCCTGGAGGTACGCTGTCCCCAGCCCTGGGCACACTTGGACAGGGCGCACCAAGGGCGCATCTGCCTGTGAGCCACCCACGGGCACACAGGTGTGACTGCTCACACAGGGCCACCAGGTCACACAGGTGCCAACTCACGCAGACACCCAGTCCCAGGGCACCCCAGGGACATACACAGCTGGATCCACACTCACTCATGGACACACACTCTGACGCATGTTCATGGACATCCGGACCCAAAGATGCTTGGTGACCAACTCCAAAGCACACCCCACACTTGTGTATAGATATGCACACTCCCACAGAGACCCACCCAAAGCCACCTGGGCAGACATGGACGCTCATTTGTGGATGCTCATTAATGCACAAAGATGCCGCAGGGTGCAGTGGCTCATGCCCATCATACCAGCAGCTCAGGAGGCTGAGGTAGGAGGATGGCAAGGTGGAGGCCAGCCTCAGCAACTTAGCGAGGGCCTAAGCAACTCAGGGAGACCCTGTCTCTAAATAAAATACAGAATAGGGCTGGGGAGATGGCTCAGTGGTCAAATGCCTCTGGGTTCAATCCCTGATACCAAAAATAAATAGATAAATAAATATGCAAAGACATGCACACTAATCTCACTGGTCGCAGGCACACAGTCCAAGAAGCCTGTGTTCACAGGTGACACGGGTACTGGATGGGCGTGTTCATGCAGGCACACGCGTGCATCCCACTCGTGAACATGCCACTGCAGAAGCAGCTCTGCAGCCTACCTTCTGTCCCCTGGCCCTGTCCTCTCGCCTCCCAGAACCCCAGGATCCCGCCTCCAGTCTCACCCCACCCCATGGCCGATCTCCCAAGCTTCATGAAGTCCAGCAGTGACAGCCACTGTCCCGTTCCCTGAACCCCCGCGGGCTCAGCCCTGTTCCACCCAGCAGAGCATTTCCGGTCCCCGGGACCCTGTGGATCTCGGTTCATTCCGTCACTCAGCCCCTGCGAGCAGAGCGCCCTCCACATTGCAGGATGAGCTGCACTCAGATGGGCAGGTAAGGCCCCGGATGGAGATCCCGCCGCCCACCTGCGGCTTGCAGACCCAGGGCCGTGAAGGAGAGCTTCGGTGTGTGTGAGCGAAAGACCTAAATGTGAGGGGAAAGCAGATCCAGAGCAGGCTGAGGGAGGGGCCCGGCAGCAGCCCCGGGGAGGGGTTGGTGGATTGGGGTGTCAGGGTCCCTGCAAAGAGGAGCCTGCTCGCTGCAGAGAGGGAGGAAGGCAACCAAGAAAAGAGGCCCAAATGGCATAATAGGCACCTGTCGGAGGCTGACCAGGGACTCTGAGGGTCTAACTGACCCTGAGCGAGTCGGGAGCCAGAGGGCGATTTGCTGGAAACCAGGGCATGGATCCTAGGCTGTGAATCGCTCAGGCAGGACGGGTGGGGGAAGGGCTGGGTTCTGGGTATGTTTCAGGGAAGAGCCACCAGGTTTTGCTCATGGACTGGTTACGTTGCTTAGGGGCTGCTGCTCTTGAGATGGGAAAATGCGCTGGATTATCCCCTTGGGTCCTACGAGGACCCATACGGATTCATACAAGAAAGAGGCAGGCCGGGCGTAGAAGTGTACACCTGTCATCCCAGTGGCTCAGGAGGCTGAGGCAGGAGGATCACAAGTTGGAGGCCAGTCTCAGCAACTTAGTGAGGCCCTAAGCAACTCAGTGAGACCCTGTCTCTAAATAAAAAATAAAAAGGGCTGGGATGTGGCTCAGTCGTTGAGTATCCCTGAATTCAATCCCTGGTACTCGCCCACCCCCAAAAAAGACAGAGAGAAGAGAGAGAGAGAGAGAGAGAGAGAGAGAGAGAGAGAGAGAGAGAGAGAGAAGCATCAGAGCCAGAAAGAGAGATGAAGATGGTAGGTTGCAGAATCTAAAGATGGAGGAAGGGGCCACCAGCCAAGGACTGTAGGTGGCCTCTAGAAGCTAGAATGGCCAGGAGGTGGGTCCTCCCTCACTTCCAGAATAACATTACCCTGCTGACCCCTTTGCTCTAGGACTTCTCTCTGGAATTATAGAAGAATCCATCTGTATTGCTGAAGCCACTAAGTATGTGGTTGTTACAGCAGCAAGAGGAAACTCATACAGACGTGATCAATGACAACTGTGGGCACAGGTCCAGGGGGCTAGGCAAGAGGCTTGGACGCGGGCAAGCTCGACCTCCAGAAGGCTTTTAAAGTCCTGACACTGGGTGAGGTCATAATAGACACCTGAGTACTGGGGCTCTCGACGTAAGAAGACCAGGAAAACGGTCGAAAGCAGAAAAGGAAGCTGAGAGGAAAGAGAAATCCTGGATGCCAAAATATTTTTTAAAATGCTTCACAAAGCAAGGCGTGTATGAGCAACACGGAAAGGCACTCGACCAACAAAAGGATTCGCTGCTAGCGTAAGCCACGCCACGGGCAAATCACAAAACCATCGTGCCAAGCAACTGAAGCCTTCCGCAAGAGCACGGTCTGTAGGATCCCACCAACACTCACGTCTACAAAAGTGCAAAAGAATCTCCAGTGTCCGAGCAGCGCCGTGGTTGCTCCCGGGCTGAGTGCGGAGGGAGGCATTGACTGTACATGGGACGGAGGGGACTTTGGAGTCCGTGGCTGGACGGTGGTGGTGGCCACAGATGTGGGTGCATTTGTGAAGACTCACTGAACCACACCCTAGCGGTGGGTGCAGCGGATTACAGACACGATACCTCGATGCAGCAGGATGGGGTCCGGGAACAGGGGACCCCGTGACACCTGTGGTGAGCACCAGCCAGGTCGGGGTGGCCAAGAGAATCCAGGTCCTGGTCGTCCAGGGCGATCAGGACAGTCTGTGGCTTGACATGTGGTTGGTGGAGAGGTCGGCATGTTCAGGTCCCTTGAGCATTTATCGACTGGGTTATTTGGTTATTTGGTGGTATTTTTTTTTTTTTTTTTTGTTCCTTGTATATCCTGCAGATTAATAATTATCTGAGGGGCAGGTGGTAAAGATTTTCTCCCCTTCTGTAGGCTCTCTCTTCAAGCTCTCAGCTGTTTCTTTTGCTGTGAAGAAGCTTTTTGTTTGATGCTAGTCAAGTAACAAGAAGTGTTGGCGAGGATGTCAGGAAGAGGGTCACTCATCTGTCACTGGTGGGGCTGCAAATCAGTGCAACCACTCTGGAAAGCAGGATGGAGATTCCTCGGAAAACTTGGAAGGGAACTACCATTTGACCCAGCTACCTAACTCCTCGGTTTATACCCAAAGGACTTAAAATCAGCATACTACGATGATGCAGCCACATCCCTATTTATAGCAGCTCAACTCACAATAACTAGATTGTGGAACCAACCTAGATGCCCTTCAACAGATGAATGGATAAAGAAACTGTGGCATGTATACAAGATGGAATATTACTCAGCCATGAAGAAGAACAAAATTATGGCATTTGCAGGCAAATGGATGAAGTTGGAGAATATCATGCTAAGTGAGATAAGCCAATCCCAAAATAAACAAAGGTCAAATGTTTTCTCTGATACATTTGGTATGTATATGTATTCTGATACAGAAGCTAACCAACAAGAAGACAGGAGGTGGGGAGAGAGGAATAGAAGTTCATTAGACTGTGCAAAGGGGAATGAAGGGAAGGGAGGAGGATGGGAAGAGAAAAGACAGTGGAATGAATCTAACATAATTTTCCTATGTACACATATGAAAGTACTCAAGTGAACCCCACCATCATGAACACCAAGAATGGGGTCTAATTAGAATAAGATATATTCCATGCTTGTATAATTATAGCATAAAGGATTCTACTGTTGTGTATAACTAAAAAGAACCAAAAAGTTTTTAAGTTTTTTAATTTTGAAAAGAGATGGACATGTAACCCAGCTGAGGCCAATGTTGCATCAGGAATTCAGCCAGGAGTCTCAGGGAGAGCGTCTCCCTACACACAAGGCATTGGTGACAGGGGAGACTTTGTGCTCCCAACGTCTCCCTCCCTGGCGACTGCTGTCGTGTCCACGGGATGCTTGGAGCTGTACTGATATCCTCTGACCATGAGCAGAAGGCAAGAAAATGCAGAGATACAGGAATCAGGGTTTTATCAGCTCTCTGAAACCATTTCTTGTATGATTACTCTCCACCCTCCCCACCCCACCCACCCTTGTGTCCAGAAGATTGACACCTGTAGCTCAGCTCCCTCCCAGGGATACTGGATTTCTCCAGTGCTGGAACAGAAGCAGAGAGACGTAACAGATCACTCAATAAACTCACCTGTCAGTGCGGGACAGGTGTCCGAGCCCATAATTACAGAATAGAATCGACACAGCACCAGAGTGTCGATCTGAGATCCTCGGACCTGTCTTGTCAGAAGCTGATCCACCTCTGGACTTGGCATTTCAGGCAACCAATGCTTCCCACTTAGAATGAGGACAGGTCTTGATTAGAATTTCTGTCTCTTGCAACCAAAAACAATTCTAATAGTTGTCTTAAGTGGGAGGATTCCAAACGACGCTGTTTTCCTCTAAAATCTGGCTAATACAGTCTAAAGAATGCATCTTAGCTGGGCACAGTGGCTGGCACAGTCCTGTCATCCCAGCTACTTTGGAGGCTGAGGCAGGAGGATCGCAAGTTGGAGGCCAGCCTCAGCCCCTTAGCGAGGTCCTGAGCAACTTAGTGAAACCCTGTCTCAAAATAAAAAACAAAAAGGGTTGGGGAGGTGGCTCAGGGGTTAAGCACCCCTGGGTTCAATCCCTGGTACCAAAAAAAAAAGATGTATCTGAAAAACTGAAACTGGTAAAACTGAGATGAGGACACACAAACCTTCTAAAACCTTGAAATATATAAAAAGTCAATAATACAGCAATAGATTCTGAAGTGGGAAAAAAAAAAAAAACAGAAACGGGGAAACAGGGTGACAGAAGTAAGCCTGGAATTATTAATTTCAACAGTAAGTGTTTAACTCATTGTTTTGCAATAACCATAATATAAAAGAGTCAGCCTTTTCATTCTGAGTCAAACAAAGTCAAACTAAATACTGTTCATCAAAGACACTTCCAAAGCAAAGTCATGAAAGATAAAAATATACCGGAGTGGGAAATCAGAAGATGTGCGTGGGTCACACATTCATTTAAGATTCAGTAGCAGGGAAGACAAAAAGCTCACACTGGATGAAAGAACCAAACTGTCATGAAGTTTTATGAACCAAATTTAAATGTAGAAAGTGAAGACGCTCAGAAATCGGAGGGAGTTTGGTGGAAATACTAATTGAGAACTATCATTTATTTCTCACACTGTTGACAGACTGAGGAGAGGGAAAAGGTCAATGAAGAGTCTGAATGTGTCATTGATGCCATTTGGTGTGTGTGCACATGCATGTGGGAACAGACACCTTGAAACTTACAAAGCATGCGTCCCCCTTGGCAATATCCCTGGGTGAAACTGGTCTCACAGTCAGTCATCAAACTATATAAATAAAGTCTACCAACCAAAAAAAAAGCAGAAAGAAGAATTGCATAGGCTGTGTTCACACTCTGATTCAGTGCATTTCAACTGAAGACTAGCAGGAAATACTTTCATTTTTAACTGTAGAAGTTTCCGGAAAGATCTTTCAGAGAGGTACAAAGAAGACTTGTATTAATAAAGACATGCATTTTATTCTTGTGTGGAAAGACTCAACCACATGGCAGTCATATAAATTCAGCCCCAGCTGGTTTAGCAAGATGACAGAATTCCACGCCTACAAGAGAATTTTATCTTTTTCTGCTTTGAAGAATCAATATTGCAAAAAAGGAAAAAAATTTGACCAGAAAGATTTATTTCACGAATGGATGGGAAGATATTGAAAAGATGTCAACTGAAGAGATACTTGCCTTTCCATATGCTAAAACACATTTTAAAACTATAATATTTGAAACTGGTTATGGTGGTGTATGCTTGTCATCCCAGCGGCTCGGGAGGCTAAGGCAGGAGAATTGCAAGGTGGAGGCCAGCCTCAGCCACTTAGCAAGGCCCTGAGCAACTCAGTGAGACCCTGTCTCTAAATAAAATGTAAAAAGGGCTGGGATGTGACTGGGTGATTAAGCACCCCTGGGTTCAATTCCCGCTACCCACAAAGTTCAGCCTCATTAATATTCAAGTACTTGCAAATTAAAGCACCAAGTGACCATTTTTCACCTATAAGATCGGGTCTTTATTTTTACCATTATTATATTCACTGTGAGCAGGAATATGGGATGTGGACAGTTAGACTTTCCTGCTGGTGAGCATTTTTAGAGGACAATCTCAATTTCCACACCCATTTTGTGTAGCTTTGACCCACTAGTTCTTATAGAAATTTTCCCTAAAAAGAAGAATTAGCTACAAGGCTGTTTATTGCAGTGTCTTTTGTAACAAAACAAAACAACAACAACAAAGAACCTACATGTCAACCAACAGGTGATCACTGGTTATAGAAATCCTGTATTTTTATAGAAGTCTATGCCGCCATCAATAACAGTGATCGGCATCAATGAACGTCATATTGTTAAGTGAAAAGAACAAGGAATAAAATAACATAAGCTCAAAAAATCAATTTTTGTGAGAAAAACAAGAAGAAATGCAGAGAGATGGAGGAACACAGTTACCCCTGGCTGGTGTGATCCATGGGTGATTTATACTTCCCGAATTGTGATTATTTCCATTTTTAAATCTTTGTGCCATGAACATGCATTAATTGCACAATAAAAACAATGGTTTCAAAGAATGACCGAGGATGGAGTAAATTCTAATGCATCCCACTGTCTCGATTGACAGCCAGTGAGATTTGTGCTGTGGAATCACATTCGTTGATATGAAAAGATGATCATCGTCCCTCCTCACGTGAAAATAGTGCATCAAAAAACACTGTGTGCACGATTATCTCCTTGTTTGGTTGAAAAGTAGAAATCATGTTTTTTTTAAAAACAGAAAATGATCTACTTATAGGCATAGGGAAATGACAGAGGAATATAAGATGTAATACTAGGAATGATCGTCTCCACCTGGTAAGATGGGGTGTGTGTGTGTTGTTTCCCTTTTGGGTATTTCTGCATTGTCTAAGTTATTCGTAGTCATAATATATAACTTCATAATGAGAAACTATGTTTATTTTTAAGAACATCCCATAATTTCACTTATAACATTTTTTTCAGAATTTTGGAAAAATTTATTTACTACTGTGAGTCATATATGCACATAAGGTAATAATGTCTGTTTCACCCTACTGTCTGTCCTGTCCCATATCCCCCCCCACTCCCTTCACTCGCCTCTACCTAATCTAAAGTAACTCTAATCTTCCCTAGCAGCCACCCCCCTTATTGTGAATTAGCATTCACACATCAGAGAGAATATTTGGCCTTTGGTTCTTTAGGATTGGCTTATTTCACTTAGCATGATGTCTCCAGCTCCATCCATTTACCGTCAAATGCCATCATTTCATTCTTCTTTGAGGCTGAGTAATATTCCATTGTGTAGATGTACCACATTTTCTTTGTCCATTCACCTGTTGAAGGGCACCTGGGTTGGCTCCACAGCTTAGCTATTATGAATTGAGCTGCTATAAATATTGATGTGACCGTGTCACTGTAATATGCTGATTTTAAGTCCTGTGGGTGTACCATTTTTGTCCTGAGGATATAATCCATCTCTCCACCTTCTTCCTTAACCTAGTAGTTCTCTCTTAGGAGGAGATTGTCCAGGAGAGCTGGTAGTTTCAGGCACACACCTGGTTGTGCCTGAAGGGCGGAGACATTGCTGGTATTGAAAGGGCAGAGGCAAAGGATGCCCGGGTCAGCCTCCCAGAAAGCTTCTGTCCAGCCCTGCGCCACACCATCAGGTCCTCTGTAAAAGAGGACCCAGTAGTTCCCCTGTCTGCAGAGGGTCACCTTCAGGAAAGCTCAGAATCTAAAAAGGGTGTCCAAACTTAACTTCCAGCCCCACGGAACCATCCAGGGACTCACAACCCAAGGACATTTCTGAGTCGCAATCCCTCCCAACCTGCACAGATGGGAAAACCTCCCACAGCTCTCCACGCGCTCCCTGGGGGCTCTCCAGATCTCTCTCCCTGCCCTGCCCAGGTCTCTGCCTAATGCCCCCCAACTCCCACTTTCTTCAGCCTCTCTGACTCTGTCCCCTCCCACCAGTGTCTGGATCCCGCATCACACCGACTGGAATGGAGAACAGAGGCATTGTTATCTGCAGGCAGGAGGTGCCCACGGCGCATGCCCCCAAAAATAAATACCTGGGCGCACACGCACACACAATCTAATGAATAAGAAAGAAATTAAGCTTTGCGAGAAGCTGTTGCGTGGATTGGCTTTAGTCAATGTATACAATTTATGCATAAATGTACACATGTTGGTACCATCTCAAAAAATAGTTTCTGGTGAATTCTGTCACTCAAGTTGTTGGAAGACTCCTGGTTTAGAGGAACAGAGGAAGGAGACCCTCTGCTCCCTGGGTGACGGTGACTGGGAGAGACAGCCAGAACACCAAACAATGGTAACTTGTCGCCACCACAACCTGATGCTAAGGCCGATGCTGAAGATTCTGCCAGCTGGCAATAGTTGGAGCACCTCAGCTCTGTGTAGTTTATCATGTGAATAATGCTCTCCTCTTGCCCCAAAGCCATCCTGGAACGGAGGTTACAGCTTTGGGGTTTTCATTTTCAACTCTGGGCTATAAGCTGTGTATGGGGGTAGGAACAAGTGGCTTCTGCAGGCAAAGAAGGCCAGATCTAGTTTTTGCTCATCCTTTTGTCCTTAATGCTTAACATTGCAGCTGTGCATGGGCATTCGATATGTATTTGTTTACTGGATGGATGAATGGAATGACAGATAAGTTAATGGCTGGGCTGAAGGATAGATGAGTGGATGAACAAATAAATGGATGGACAGACAGATGGGTGAAGGATAGATGGATGGATAGGTAGATGGGTGGAGGATGGATGGGTGGGTGGGTGGGTGGATGGGTGGGTGGATGGATGGATGGATAGATGGGTGGCTGGCTGAATGGATAGAGGGATGGATGGATGGGTGGATGGATGGATGGATAGATGAGTGGCTGGCTGGATGGATAGAGGGATGGATGGATGGGTGGATGGGTGGATGATTGACATTGACAAATGGATGGATAGACAATTGGATGGATGGATGGACAATTGGATGGATGGGTAGATAGGTGGATGGATGGATGGATGGATGGAAATGGATGGGTAGATGAATGGATAGATGGATGAATGGAAATGGATAGGTGGATGGATAGATGGATAAATGGGTGGGTGGATGGATGGATGGATAAATGGGTGGATGGATGGATAGATGGGTGGATGGATGGATGGATGGATGGATGGATGGATGGATGGATAGATGGATAGGTAAATGGGTGGAGGATGGATGGGTGGGTGGGTGGGTGGATGGGTGGATGGATGGATGGAAATGGATAGGTGGATGGATGAATGGATAGAGGGATGGATGGATGGGTGGATGGATGGATGGATGGATGGGTGGATGGGTGGATGGATGGGTGGATGGGTGGATGGATGGGTGGATGGATGGATGGAAATGGATGGGTAGATGAATGGATAGATGGATGAACGGAAATGGATAGGTGGATGGATGGATGGATAAATGGGTGGATGGGTGGATGGATGGATAGATGGGTGGATGGATGGGTGGATGGATGATTAGATGGGTGGATGGATGAATGGATGAGTGGATGGATGGATGGATGGATGGATGGATGGATGGATGGAAGGATGGGTGGATGGATGGGTGGATGAATGGATGGATGAGTGGATGGATAGATGGATGGGTTGATGAATGGATGGACAGAGGGATGATGGATGGGTGGATGGATGGTTGGATGGATGGGTGGGTGGATGGATAGATTGTTGGTGAACAGGCAAATGAATGAATGGATGAGTATTTGAGTGGATACAAGAATGGATGGAAGCAGTTTCTCTTCTGATTTCTGAGCTACAGTGATGTTAAATCCGTCTGTTAGACAATCTGCTTCTGCGGGATTACCTCTTGACTGAAAAAGGAGGCTGGTTCCTGTCAGAGGAAGGGCCTACCCCAGCCCCCAGGGGTTAGCATCCCCATAACAGCTGCTGCTGTTGAGGATCCAGAGTGTGAGGTTGAGTCTATGGGCAAGTAAAAGCTCTGGCTTTGAGCCTCGCTTTCCTTGTCTGTAAAATGAGGGTCATAACACTTTCCAGGATTGGTCAAAAGCATTAAGTGACGTAGGTACGTCGTATTTGGCACATAGTAGGCCAACAGTAAGAGGTACCTATAAGGACAATGGGAAGAGGACCTTGGCACCACAGGTATGGGTGAAGGCCATCTGGAGAAGGTGATCCCTGAGGGATGAGGAGGGGTTTCTAGAAGATTCTGGCATAATCTGAGTCTGTGACACTGAAGTCATCTGCATCCGGTTGGGAAATTTAAAACACCCTAGGTACTTATCCAAGTCTATTTTTCGTTGTTGTAATGAAATGCCTGAGACTGGACAATTGATAAGAAATAGAGGTTTATTTGGCTCATGGTTCTGGAGGCTGGATAGTCCAAGAACACGGTGCTGCATCTGGTGAGGGCCTTGTGCTGCATCGTGATGGGGTTGCGGGGGAGGGCATCCCACAGCGAGTCGGAGCCAGCAAGCTAGCTCAGGTCTCGCTTCCTCTTCTCCCGAAGCCACTCACCCCATGGGGGAGGACCTGACCTAACCCTAATTACCTTTCAAAGATCCCACCTCTAAATACCCCTAGCCTGAGACCTGGAGATGAAGTTTCCAACACATGAATTTGGGTAGGGAACAGGTTTAAGCCCAAGCAGTCTAAGAAACCAGGGGCAGGAAGATTTATACCATGAATCAGTTACAAGATGTGTCACCAAAAAAAAAAGGAAAGCAAGTGAGTCCAGATACTTGTAACCGCAGGAAGCCAACAGCCAGCGGAAAAGAGAGAAAATAAGGCTCCGCAGTACCCACGGGAGGTGGCCTGTCACTGTGGGAGGACTGGTCATTGGACTGGTCACTCCAGAGCCCAGCAGGGCCGCGTCCCCAAGCCTGCTGCAGAGCCCACTGCTGCCTGTCAGAACCGTGGGGGCTGAGCTGGAGCCGGGGGCCCATGCGCCCAGCCACCTGGACCCTCTGACCCTGCTGCTGTCCATCTCCAGAGCTGCTGCCTCTTTCCTCCTCAGTGACTTCCGTGTACCAGATCTAACAAGGAGCCAGCTCACAAGGAGCCCCGGAAATGCAGTTTGCAGTCTTCTCACCTCCTGGCCACACAGAGGAGACCCTAGGTGGCCCGCAGTCTAGACCGGCACCATTGCCAAGTTCATCAAGTGGATTAATCCACCAAGTGGATTCAGGCTTCCAGACAGAAAGCAGCACAAACCACACTCCGTTTCCCACCATCCCTGGTACCCTCTCACCCTCCCGCCCAAGGTGTGTGTAGGTCCGTCTTCCGGCAGCATGGACTCCTTCCGGTTCAGTCCTGATCCACACCCACCCCGGGTATTCTTTGACACTGGCTCACTTTCAAAGTTAAGCACCACCAAGTCTCCGTAGATGAATGAGCAAGGGACAAAGAAATAATTTGTAAATATCTGTGAATAAATGCATAATAAACCAGGCAAAAACAGCGTGAGTGCTTTCCTAATGCTGCAGTTGATCATGCAGCCCGAGTTAATTTTTAGCGCTAACTTCTTCTAGCTGTTTCCAGTCCCTTTCATTTCAACCAGTCCCTCAGCTGGGGTTCTTCACTAATGGGGAGACCCAAGGAGCTGCCTGCTCACTGGCTCTCACCGTCTCGGGTAGCCACGTTCTCCCGTGAACCTTCATGACTAGACTTAGAAATACTGAGAAGTCCCCCGGAGTGTGCCCTAGATTCCAGACTCGGTCTCTCTCTCTATTGTGCAGAATCATGACTCTCTCCTCCTTGATAAACAGGATCATTCACCACAGCCAATACGAAAAACCCCCTCCCTTGCCTGTGGACTCAGAGCCTGGTGGGATTCAGATCCCACCCCTTCTTCAGTGGGTACTTTTTGGTGGGCAACCATGTGGGATATAAACATATTCCCACATACCACTTATTTTGAGTACTCCCCCCACCTTCCCCTTCCCCCAGGATTATGGTTTGGATACGAGATGTCCCCCAGCAAACTTGTGATAGACGAAGCAGGAAGGTTCAGAGGTGAGACCATTGGATCTGAGGACCACTGTGACCTCATGGCTGCACTGATCCACTTGATGGACTGACAATTTGAATGGATTACCGGTGCGGCTCTAGGCAGGTGGGATGTGACTGGGGGAGGTGGGTCACTGGGGGCACGCCCTTGGGGCTTTTGTATCTTGTCCCTGGCTCCTCTTCTCTCTGTCTCTGTCTCTGTCTCCACTTCTATCTCTACATCTCTATCTCTATCTCTCTCTTTCTACCTCTATCTCTAGTTCTATCTCTAGCTCCACTTCTATCTCCATCTCTCTATCTCTATCTCTCTATATCTCTATCTCCACTTTTGTCTCTATATCTCTATCTCTATATCTCTATCTCTAGTTCTATCTCTCTCTCTCTCTCTCTCTCTCTCTCTCTCTCTCTCTCTCTCTCTCTCTCTCCGTCTCTCTGCTGCCACAGCTGAGTGGCTCTCCTCCGCCGTGCCCTTCCACCATGATGATCCATCTCCCTGGGACCCAGTCAAACTTGGCCTGAACCTCCAAATCTGTGAGCCCAAAATAAGCTTCTCCTCCTTCAGATGGTTCTTGTGGGACAATCTGGTCACAGCAATGAAAAGACAACGCCCGGCTTCCCCTGTGACCCGTCTACGGTCTTGTCCCTCCCAGGTCCCAGAGCCCCGGCCGTTGCCCGCGCATGAGTCTGGATTTATCCCTCTATCCACAAAGGGACCCCATTTCCACCACCTGGCGGCCCTCCAGGTCTGGGGGTGCCACCCTGTCCTGGGAGGTCCCTGCCAATCAAAGCCCGTCTTGTCTTCATCAACTGAGCGTGGGGAAACCTCTGTCGATGCCGTTCATTATCACTGGGCCAGACGCTGATTCCCGGGCCATCCTGGGGTCCCAGGGCAGGGGACCCAGGAACAGCACGACCTGTGTAGAATCGACTCCCTCTTGGAAAACCAGTTCCCGCGAGCACATCACGGGCTTCTCGGGAAAGTAAGGTCTCATCTCTTAAGTCAGAAAGAAAAACCTGTCCTTCACACTCAACCCAGTTCCGTGACACACCTCTGTCCACCCTTGGTGAGCCCTCCTTCCGATCGGGACCCTGGTCTTTAAACCACAGATCTGTCATGGCTGCAGATTCCATTCAGCTTGTCATCCTGCAACCCCATGATCACATTTGGAGCCTTATTTCCAGCTGTGTCAGCCCTACAGCCACAGAGGAAGAGAGATGGCTTCAGGGGCACCCTTGAAACTCTCATTCTTTGACCAAATCCTCAGGTGGGGTTTCAAAAGCCCCGATTTTGTCGCTTTTCTCTTTGTAAACCTCCCTGTGTGGTCGGAAGCGGAGAGTCGATTACAAAATTCCCGTGGTGATCGCCCCTCTGTACTGCCAGTCATGACAGCCGTGTGGCCCCCCAAAGCATCTCCTGCACTTGGGTGTTCACAGTGGCAACCCACATTCATGATCCAAAGGTCATTTGGCGACTCGTCTGTTTATTCATGAATCGCTGTCCCACCTGTGAGAAGGGTGGCCTGCCTGCCATTTCTGACCTAAAATAGGGCCGGGTACACAGCAGGGGCCACATAAACGCAGAAACCTTACCCTAAGCTGGCTTATGCAGGAAAGGGACTGTACGGGCTGACGTCACCTCAAGACGCAGAGGACCAGCCTGGAGAGAGACCGGAAGAGGCTGAGACGCACGTGGCCGTCCCTTAGACTCAGCCATCTTGTCACCGCTGACAGGGGAGAGACAGCTGCCAGCAGCTTTGGGGTCCCGCTTGAGGACGTGCACCTCGTGACCTTGCATGGTGAGATTGACGTGGTACGTTGGGTTGTGTCTCAGTCACAAACCCACTAACTCCAAGGCCAGGGCCAGCTCTCTCAGAACCTGGCAGACAGGACCAGGCTGTGCCGGAGGCTGGGTTCCTGCTTCCCAGCAAGAGAAGGGAAGGCGTTGGGCACACATGCGCACACACACACACACACACACACACACACACACACACAATACACACACACACACAACACAAACACATACACACAACACATAGACACAACACACATATGCACAACACACACACACAACACACAATACACACACAACACAAACACATACACACAAACACAATACACACACAACACACACATACAAAACATACACACGCAACACATATGCACAACATACACACACAACACACAATACACACACAACATAAACACATACACAAACACATACACACAAAAACACACATATGCACAACATACACACAACACAAACACACACAACACATATGCACAACATATACACACAACACACAATACACACACAACACAAACATATACACACAACACATAAACACAAACAACACACATATGCACAACATACACACACACAACACACAATACACACACAACACAACACATACATACAACACATACACACACAACACATATGCACAACATACACACACAACATACAATACCCACACAACACAAACACATACACAAACACATACACATAAAAACACATATGCACAACATACACACACAACACACAATACACACACAACACAAACACACACACAACACATGCACAACATACACACACACCACATAGACACACACAACACACATATGCACAACATACACACACAACACACAGTACACACACAACACAAACATGCACACAAACACAATACACACACAACACAAACACATACAACACATGCACATGCAACACATATGCACAACATGCACACACAACACACAATACACACACAACACAAACACATACACACAACACACACAATATACACACACAACACAAATGCATACACACAACACACGATACACACACACACACACACACACACACACACACACACACAGAAACAGATGCTTTCACTGAAATGAAGGGATTGGAAACAATCGAGCTCGGCCGTAGGGAATCATCAGGAAATCAGAGCATGTTATTAAGAAGATCGTGATGGATACGTTGCGATTGAGAAAAACCTGGGAAGGCTTCCGTCAACGGAAAGAAATCAGATTACAGAACAGGAGCAAAATGTGGTTTCACTTATTTATTTACTTATTGATCTTGGTCCTGGGCATTGAACCCAGGGCTGCTTCACACTGAGCCCATCCCCAGCCCTTTTATATTTTATTTAGAGACAGGGTCTTGCTGAGTTGCTCAGGGCCTCGCTAAGTGACTGAGGCTGGCCGCCAACTTGCCATCCTCCTGCCTCAGCCTCCTGAGCCGCTGGGATGGCAGGCATGAGCCACCACGCCCAGGTCCCGTCTGTTTTAGAAACGATTATATATGAATGTGCATTGCTTAAAAGGTCAGGACAAGAATCGAGATTTTTTTTCAGAGCCCCTTCACTCAGCGAGGGGCAGAGGCAGCACTGAGAGGACTCTTGGCTTTTGCTCTGAACCTTCTGCATTGCTTGGCTTGGAACAATAAGCAAAGATCCAGGCGTTGTTTGCAAACATAAATGACTCTCCAGGCAGTGAAGGCCTGTCTGAGCCTTGTTCCCCGCCTCCCTCTGGGGCTTGTCTCCAGCCTTCTGTCGCTCTGCCTCCTCTGTCTCCAAGCTCCTTCTCCCCCCACAACCCACATCTTCCGTCTGGAATTCGGGGTCCACCTTGGTGCAGTCAAAGAAGGGAGCCCCTTCCTGGGGGAAGGATGTGGCAGGGAGGCTGGATCTTCTGCAGCCTTGGTCATGGGCTGCACACAACAGAGAAGGGGGAGGACCAGGTTTGAGACTGGATGGAGACCCAGCCCCAAGGTGCACCCCAGGTAAGAGCCAGGGGTGCCCAGGAACCGAGGACTGGGGAGGAAAGAGAATCGCCCCAAGACACAGAGCTAGCCATGACAAAGCCCCTGCGACATCTTTCCAAAATATCCACCAGTCCTGGGTGGGGACTGCCCCAGAACCAGGGGACGATGCGGTGCCACCATCAGCCGCAGCACATTCCACAACGCCGTGGTGCCCCTGTCGCAACACCCTACCATGGTTAAGCGAATAAGGGCCACCCGCACACAAGCACCGCAATGCTGCGCGAGTCCCCCCGAAAGCCAAGATGGCTACCAAGTGACTAACGGGTGGGTAGCCTATACCCCCTGGATACAGTGGATAAAGGAATAACTCGTGTCCCCGGCGAGGCAGAGTGGAAGGGCACACGATTTTATCACACTATTTAGAACGACATGCAATGTTCAACTCTCAAATTGTTTATTTCTGAAATTTTCCATTTCATATTTGCAGGGCCCGGTTGATCCCAGGAAACTAAATCGGTACGAAGGGAAACCACAGGTAAGGAGAGACTGCTGGGTATGCAAAGCGTTCGGACCCGGGTCTGCACGCAGGAACAGCCACATCGGTGTTGGCGACAGTCACTGTTGTTACTTCCTCTGTGCGGGTGATGCTTCAGGAGTCGGGGGACCCCAGAGTCTTGCTCTTCACCTTTGTCCAACAGTTTCTCCAGCTGGGGAGTCTGCAGGGCCTGGCACGGAGATACACATGGCTTCTCCCTGGGCTACAGAGAAATGCCCACCCCAAGTTTTGGCTGTTGGTGATTCACAAGGAGGCTGAAGGTAGGGCCCGAGGCCAGAAGAGCCGGCCTTTCCTCTGGAGGCAGGTGGTGGAGATAGGAGGTCACCAGAGAGCCAAGGTCAATATCAGGTGTCTGCTTTGCAGGGATTTCTCAAGAGGATACATCTAAGGGGTCACCCTGGAGGCAGGGGGTTCAGTGAAATTTATAATCTGTTTGCTCAGGTCCAATGAAACCTTCTCCAGCATTCCCCGAGTGTTCTCTTGACAGGTTCCAGGGAGCGCCTGTCCTTTACCTCTTTCTACCTGAGCTGGAACAAAATCAGGAGAAGCCTGAGCTCCGTGGCGACTCTGAGCCTGGTGTTTCAGACGGGACGAGCGCCCCCTAGCGCCAGGGCTGGGTACTGCACCGAGATCCAATGAGCGCTTTCCTTCTTGGTACCAAGACCGGTTTAAGGAAGATCCAACTTGTCCCCAAGAACACCTGTGGTGTTGGGGACGCTCCCCTCCTGCTCTGGGATGAGGCTGAGGGCGCTGACAGCCAGCTCGACCGTAACACAGGGGAAGATGAGCAGAGCTGAGTCGTTTGGAGACAAGTGGCCAGAGACATCTCTAGAGCAAGAGTCGCTTTGTAGCCGGAAGTCGGACAAGGTCTTCCCTTGGACTGTAAGTCACTCAAACCAGTGTTAACTAATTCTCTTTCTTCTTAAGTAGTTGTGAATTGGGTTTCTGTTACTCATCACCAGCTGCCTCTGCTTGATCACAATCCAAAGTACTTATCTTGGAACAGGTTCCTGAAATCTGAAATTTCAGGATATCAGAATCAGCCCATGTGGTCCTCAAGATGTCCCAGTCTTCCCAGATCACTTAGTTTTTTAATTGATATTCTTTCAATTGATAAATTACGATTGCATGTACTTATAGGGTATAAAGATTCATAAATTTAGTTAGATGGAAGCACAAATTTCTTTTTTAATTTGTTCTTATTTGTTAGACATGATAGTAGAGTGTATTTTGACACATCATACATAAATGGAGTATAACTTCTCATTCTTCTGGTTGTACATGATGTAGAGTTACACTGGTCCTATATATACGTAGGGTAACAATGTCCAATTCATTCTACTATCCTTCCTTCTCCCACACCCCCTCCCCTTGCTTCACCCCCTCTGTCTAATCCAAAGTACCTCTATTCTTTCCTAGCTACCACCCCCCTTATTGTGAATTGGCATCCACATATCAGAGAGAACATTCAGCCTTTGTCTCTTTGGGATTGGCTTATTTTGCTTAGCATGAAATTCTGTAGCTTCATCCATTTACCCACAAATAGTATAATTTCATTCTTCTTTATGGCTGAGTAATATTCCATGGTGTATATGTACCACATTTCCTTTATCCACTCATCTGTTGAAGGGCACCTAGGTTAGTTCCATAGTTTTCTATGGTGAATTGAGCTGCTATAAACATGGATGTGGCTGCATCACTGTCGTAGGCTGATTTTAAGTCCTCTGGGTATAAACTGAGGAGTGGGGTAGTTGGATCAAATGATGGTTCCATTCCAAGTTTTCTGAAGAATCTCCATCCTGCTTTCCATAGTGGTTGCACCAATTGGCAGTCCCACCAGCAACGTATGAGTGTGCCTTTCTCCCACACCAGATCGCTTAAAAGACAGGCCATGGTTTGCAAACTAAGATATGGTAGAAATGCCTGGGTCACCAACAGCCAAAATTTGGGGTGGATATTCTCTGTAGCCCAGGGACTTCAAGAAGGAATTGACTGCTGGAAGCAAGTTTCAGGGATGGGGCCTTAGGGGAAGAGCAAGGGGGTCAGTAGAGAAGAGGTGAGGAAGGAGGAGAAAGAAGCCGTCTCTGGACCAAAGAAGCCCCCTCCAGCCCTCAGCGGGGGTCCTCAAAACACAGGACACCTAGCTCAGCATCTGCCCATCCAGCCATCGTCCCCTCTGGGCTTCCTTTGACCAGTATCTTATCCTGACCCTCTTCATCATTGGATGAGGAAATTCAGACTCCTCAGTGAGATGAGATTTCCCTTCACACAGCAAATGAATATCAGTCCTGCATGAAGGGCCTGGATCACCAGGCACAGTGGCACACGCCTATAATCTCAGTGACTCAGGAGGCTGAGGCAGGAGGATCGCAAGTTGGAGGCTAGCCTCGGCAACTTAGCAAGGCCCTGAACAACTCAGTGAGACCCTGTCTCTAAATAAAAAATAAAAAGGGCGGGGCATGTGGCTCAGTGGTTAGGCACCCCTGGGTTCAATCCTTGTTACCTAAAAAAAAGAAAAGAAAATGAACCAGGGTCATCCCAATACCACCCCCGCCACCCCAGAATCTAGAGTCAGGCTTCTCCATGGTGTGAGCCCAGACTCTGTGCTCCTTTTTCTCCCCTTGCTGGTCCCTGGGGCTGAAGGGCTCACCTTTCCACTGGGGCTGTTTAGCAACCTGTCCTGCAGAGCCAGATGCCCACTGCCACCTCTCCAAGTTACCCACGACCAAAGTGAGACGCAGGAAGCCAGCATGACTCCTGCCCTGGGTGCTTGTTTTTACCCACCCGCAGCTGGGCGTGGTTTGCAGATAGAGTGACAAGACAAGACAGATAAGGACCTCTTATCAGTCAGCTGTTGCTACATAACAGACACCCCCAGGGCATGAGCTCTTGAAGTCATAACCATGGATTGAGCTGATGATCTCGTGGGTCAGCCATTTGGGCTGGCCTTGGTCTGAGGTCAGCTGAGCACACTGTGATTTGGGATGACCTCATGTGTCTCTCATCTGTCACAAGGTTCGCCCAGTCCTGTTCCCTCAGCAGCTGGGCGGTTCCAAGATCAAGAGGGAAAACAGACGGGGCCTGCGGAGCCCAAGGCTGCATGCCAGAATATTCTACGGGCCAAGATAGGTCACAGTCCAGCCAGAACTGGAGGGTGGGGAAATGGATCAGGCCTTTCTTGGGAGACTTTGCTTCCCGTGGCCAAAGTACAAGAATCTAGAGAGTGGAACAATTGGGGTTGTTTTTGCAAGCAATCGACCACAAATTTTAAATATCTGGTGAACACAGAGGATTCTCTCTATAAAGCATTTTATATGGGAACTTTAACAAACCGTTTCCAGTTTCATTTTGAAACAAAAATGTCATTGAGGGCCAGATCCTGCACAGGGCTGCCAGCTAGGGCCTCCCGCATGACAGAGTTAATGAATGTTTTTGAGGGAAAAGTGAATTTAAAAAAAAAAACTACTTCCCATTTTAAAAGATGCTGAGAGACTTCTGGAACCCGCAGCTTGGCAGACTAGATAACCTGAAAATTCCCTGGCTGCAAACACACAAAAATAGTTGATAGAACATAACAAATATCCCTTCAAAGGCAGAGGGCTGGTAAAAGAAAAAATACAAATTAAAAAAAAAAAAAAAAAAAAAAAGAGTGGAAGAGAATCACAAGATCCAGAAACCAAAAGATAACTGAAAACCAGACCAAACACAAAGGGGCAGGTGGAACAGATTGGATGACATTTGGGAGGCTCAGATTCTGCACAAGCAAAGCAAAACCCTTGACCTTGGACAGCGTGGGTTGAAACTGAGACCTCCTCCCAGGTGGTAGACTGGATAAGCAAGAAGACGGAGCCCGGATCACATAAAAAACAGAAGTCTGCCTGTCGTCCCAGTGGCTCAGGAGGCTGAGGCAGGAGGATCGTAAGGTGGAGGCCAGCCTCAGCAATTTAGCAAGCCCCGAAGCAACTCAGAGAGACTCTGTCTCAAAATAAAACATACAAAGGTCTGGGATGTTGCTCAATGGTTAAGCACCCCAGTTTAAAAAAAAAAAAATAGAATAGAACTCTGACCACAATCTGCAGCAACCATTCCCCATGACAATCAGTCCCAAATTAACTGAACTTGGTTAGTAACTGACATCTTCCCTAAAAGTTGTCCCTCTTACCAATTTGGGATTAACCAGAGAAAGCCAAAGATGTACCCCTAAGCAGTCCCCAGGATGTCACTGTAGCTTCTCAAGGAACACGTTGTCTCTCTTCCATAATAAGGTTCTCCCACTCCTCTGTCCAAGGGCAAGGGACAATGACTGAGTCCCTTGCTAAGCACGCTCAGAATAAAGCGCCTGGGTCACTTCTCTTTTGGGTGGTCTTCATTTATTTCCAAGGAGGAAAAACACCTCCGTAAAAGACCAATCCCAGATACTTATCCCCAAAGATGTGACCAAAAATAACTCTGTCCCAGTAATGCAAGGGAGTTTACATTAAAACAACCAATGATAGATTTATTCCCAATAGCATAAATAGAAGGGAAAAACCATAGGATCATCTGAAGGGATGTAAAATCATTACTTAATATGATTTAATGTCCATTCACAACAGAAACTCTTAACCAAATGGGAAGAAAAGGGAAGTCCTTAGCAGAATTCAAGATTGAATGAGAAATGTGCTACAGAGTCATGATTCAGGATAAACGACTAGAAACATCGCAGTAAGTGCCAGGAGGAGGAGGAAACCCGTTATCACCACCTCTGCTCGGTGTTGTGCTAAACATCTTAGCTTGTGCAATAAGACAAGAAAAAACTTGAATGCATACAGGCTAGAAAAGAAGAAATGAAAACATTCACTATTTACAAGTTATAAGATTTTTTTCGCTCCAATTCCTAAAGAATCTATGAACGACCTAATGCAATTAATTAAGGGTTTAGCAAAGTTTCTGGACATGAAATATAAAAACAAATTGTACCCCTATACTAAGCCACAAGCAAGAGTTTTAATTTTAAAACTCTTTTAATGACAGTATGTCTGCAGGACTGGGGAGAAATCAAACAAAGGAGGTACATCATTGTTGTACAGAAAATTATGAGACCTTATTGGAAAACATAAAAGAAGAGCAAGGTAAATGATCCAGATAGGCCATATTCATGGGTGAGAAGATTTGATATCATAAAAATGACAGTTCCCTCAAATTGAGCTGTAAATTTAATTTAATCTCAACTAAATCCCAAAATTGATTTCTAAAGAACATGAGAAACTAATCCTAAAATTTATGTGGATGAATACAGTGCAAAAAAATGAATCTAAAATCGCCATAGAACTCCTGAACAAAAATGTGGGGGTGGGAACAGACTCATCAAAACAGCCATTAAGATTGGCTTTAGTCACTAAAATAGTGAGGCACTGACACACTAAGAGAAATGAACTAAAGGGACAGGACAGAAAGTCCAAATCCTGACAGAAATACGGAGGGAAGAACCATCACTTCAGATCAGTAGGGAAATGTGACAGGGAACTGTAATGTTTAGCCCCGCAGAAAAAATAAAACCCTTAATTCAAATCATGCAATATAAAAAAAATGTACATTTCAGAATTAAATGGTAAAGAAAAGCCATAAGGCTTATAGAAAAAAAAAACCAGAAAAATATCTTTATGACTTCATATGGGAAACATTTATTGAATAAGACAGAAAATCACAAAAATAGAAAGGGAAAGATTGAGAAGATTGAATACCTTAAAATGTAAAACTTCTGTAAGACAAAAAGACACCAGAATCAAAATGCAAAACCGAGCGGCAAAGCAGGAAAGATATTTGTTCTGCACATAACTGACAAAAGATTATTATTCAAGACTATGTAAAGGAAAGCTATAAATCAGAAAGAAAATGTCAAACAGCCTAACAAAAGAGTAAGAAAAGGTATAAATGAGAAATTCCCAGAGGAGGAAAGTAGAAGTTCCAGTCAGTATGTGGAAAGATGTTCTGCGTGGGTGGTAAGGAAGGAGATGTAAACTAAAGGACTTCACTTTATTCAATACACATTTGCTGAGTACCTACTGTAGACCAGACATTTGTTTTTCTGCCATTTAAAAGTTGGAAGCACCAATTGTTGGTGATCATATATATTCAAATTCCCACTGCAGGGAAGCATATAAATTGCCCCCCACCTTTGGCAATACCCAAGTAGAGTTATTGATACCTTCATCCCACAACCCAGCAGAATTTTACATACAGTCCATTGTCATCGTTCATGAAATTTTAAGCCCTGCAAGACAATACTGTCTTTTAGAGATACAAAAATTCACGTATTAAAATAAGAAAGATGTGTATGGAAATGAGAAATGCCAAGTTCAGGATAGTTATTTCTTCTAAGAAGGAGAGTAGGATGGGGAAGAGATGCGTAGAGAACTTCATCAGTAATGTTTCACTTGTTGAAATGTCACGCACACACGGGAAAATCACTAGACAGCGAGGCACCAATCCTGACAAAGCTGTGTGTCATTTAGGTGCTCATTGTTTTTATTGTCAACACTTTTGTGTGGGTGTGCTTGCAATATTTTACGATTTAAAACACGGGAGGTGAATGCATTTGAAACCCCCGGAGGGGGTGTGTCAGAACCGAGGAAATTCATAGCTAACTGCAGATGCCTCTCGTGTGTTCATATCACCAGGGCCCACAGCAGAGTCCAGCAAACAGTCTTCTACGGGGGAATTCTAGCAATCACTAGGACCAAAGGGAACAAGAGGTTATATGGTCAAATTAGTGCATCAGACATTGGATTTTCCTTGCTGCATGACTTCTCGGAGCCTTGAATATCCTAATACATAGGTGAAGAAAAGGGAGCCTTTTCCAAACTTTTTTCATGTTTTCATTGGTGCATAATAGTTGCACATAGCATTGGTGCATAATAGTTGCACATAGCATTGGTGCATAATAGTTGCACATAGTGGTGGGATTTGTTGTTACCTATTTGTACATGCCCACGATATAACCTACATCATTCCCCAGCTTTCCCCGCTCCCTCTCCTCCTCCATCCCCTGGTCCCGTTCCTCTACTGATCTTCCTTTGATTCTCATGAGATCCCACACGCACACCTTTCCTTTCCTTTTTCCTCTCTAGTTTCCACCCATGGGAGAAAACATATGACCCTTGACCTTCTGAGTTGGGCTTATTTTGCTTAACGCAACGTTCTCGAGTTCCATACGTGTTCCCGCAAACGACGTGATTTCTTTCTTCTTTATGGCCGAATAAAACTCCATAGGTATGTGCTCCACATTTCCTTCATCCATCCATCTGTCGACAGACACTGAGGCTGGTTCTGTAGTTTAGCTATTGGGAATTGTGCTGCTATAAACACGGGTAGGCATGTATCACGGTAGTACAGTGGGTTAAATTCTTTAGCATAAATACTGAGGAGGCTGTGTCCTGTGGTGGTTCCCTGCCCAGTCTTTTGAGGAACCTCCATATTGACTTCCGTAGTGGTTGTACTAATTTACAATCCCACCAACAGCTTAAAAGTGTTCCTTTTCCTGCATGTCCTGACATTTATTATTGTACTGTTTTTAGCAGAGGTACCAAGGATTGAACTCAGGGACCCTCGACCACTGAGCCACATCCCCAGCCCTATTTTGTATTTTATTTAGAGACAGGATCTCTCTAAGTTGCTGAGGCCGGCCTCCAACTTGTGATCCTCCTGCCTCAGCCTCCCGAGCCACTGGGATGACAGGCATGTGCCACCACACCCGGCTGTTGTAATCTCACTGGCTGCCATTGTGACTGGCGCGAGAGCCTTTAATATACTAATACGAGTGAAGAAGCAAGCAGGAACATTTTCCGAACCTTTCAACACAGAATCCTTTTCCTACAAAACACAGTCTGGAAAATTCTAGCCTATAGACAAGTGTATTCTTGGCCTTTCCAAATGCCCAGTCCTTGACCTGTGTGTGCTGAGATTTGGACGCCTGCAATCACAAATCCCAGAGCTGTTAGGATTCTGTTCCACCCAATCCCTGCACAATCCTGCATCGTGTGCAAATATTCTTAGCAAACCCAAACTCCATCCACAGGTGCCTGGATAAACAGCTACTGCTCAGCACCAACTGGATGAATCTCAAAATCACCACACAAAGTGAAAAAACAAACAAGAGTGGAATCCACCATATGGTTCCATTTGTAGACATTTTTAGAAAATCTACATGAATCTACAGTGACCCAAAGCAGATCAGTGGTTGCCTGTGGATTGGGGAAGGAGGAGCAAAAAGATTTTTAAAATAATAATAGAGCAAAGAGGTGTGCAGAAGCTTTGGGGGTGATGACCTTGAGGGTCGCTGTGGTTGCTCAGGCATGCACAATCATCCTTCAGTATCCATGGGGACCCCCACAGATACCAAACTCCATGAATCCCTTACATAAAATGGAGTGGTATTTGCATATAACCTACATGCATTATTCTCCATATTTTTTTTTTCCCCTGTTTGGTACCAGGGACTGAACTCAGGGGTGCTTAACCACTGAGCCACCTCCCCAGTCCTTTTTCTATTTTATTTAGAGACAGGGTCTCGCTGAGTTGCTCAGGGCCTCGCTAAGTGGCTGAGGCTGGCCTCCACCTTGTGATCCTCCTGCCTCAGCCTCCTGAGCCGCTGGGATGATGGGCGTGCACCCCCGTGCAAGGCTATTACAACAATTGAGTAAATTAGTTCATTTAGTGTCTGAGAAGGAGAGGGGAACCCCCTGGATATCAGACCATGGGAGACCAATTTGTCTGAATTTCTTCATTCCCCAGGATGCCCTGCTTGTATTACTACATGAGAAGCTGTTAAATGAATGAATGGATAAACACAGTAATAAATGGGTATGTTGATCAATGGATTAACCAAGACCAGAATAAGAAACAGCAGGCTGAGCCCGTCAAGGGCCCAGTTTGCCTCTAGATGGGACAGCGTCAAAGATGGAGTACAGGCATTTAGGGATCTCCAGGGTCCTGGAGAATGGTGGATCATGGCAGAATAAGGTCTTGCTGAATGTGAAGGAAAAACACAGACTCTCCAACCAAAGTCGAGAGTCGGGCCGGGCACAGTGGAGCACACTTATGATTCCAGCAGCTTGGGAGGCTGAGACAGGAGGCCAGCCTCAGCCACTTAGTGAGGCCCTGAACAACTCAGCGAGACCCTGTCTCTAAATAAACTATAAAAAGGGCTGGGGTGTGGCTCAGTGGTTAAGGCCCCTGGGTTCAACCCTCAGTACCGGGAAGGGACGGGGGAGCAGAGAGCCAGTCTAAAAAGAGACTACCAGGCATAGCCTTGGTTGTGGGCCCCAGTAATAGCCATGCAATGGGCACCTGGTGGCTTTGCCTGCCCAGCTCCCCATGGGTAACAACACCCGGATTTTGGGGGCGGGATAAGTCAAGTCCCTGATTTCATTTCATGGGCTATAAAGAAAAAAAGGCTGAGACCCATCCTGGGCCTTGTCCCCACTTCCTCTCCAACAACAGCTCCTGGTTTAGGCCTCAGCCTTCACGGTGGCCCTACTAGAGCCACCAGTGAGGAACACTGGTCCAGCTGAGACCCACCGATCAGGCCGGGACGCCAGAGACCCTGCTTCCCTGGGAGGTAGAGTTGCCGTGACCACATGGACACACAGGGAGGTGAGGCTGCCCGAGGAGACGGCCAGTGCAGAAGAAGAGGCTTGGACCTCCCCCGCTTGTGCCCAAGTCAGCCCTTGGCTTAAATGAAGTCAGATGTCTTTCCCTCGCAGACAACAGGGTCCCGATGGACGTGGGACCCTCTAAGCAGAAAGGGCTGATAAGACATCGCTCCTTGTTCTGCAAGGCTGGACTCTAGGCAGCATCTCACCAACAGCTGCTCTCCTGATGGTAAGTCCCACCCGGTCTTCTACACACAGTGGAATATTACTCAGCCTTAAAAAAGAATGAAATGATGGCATTTGCTGGTAAATGGATGGAGCTGCAGAGGATCATGCTAAGTAAGATAAGCCAATCCCAAAGAACCAAAGGCCAAATGTTTTCTCTGATATGCGGATGCTGACTCACAATAAAGGGGGGCGTGGCTTGGGAAGAAAAGAGGTACTTTGGATTAGGCAGAGGGGAGTGAAGGGGTGGAGGGGGCGGCGGGGGGGAAGGACAGTAGAATGAATCAGCCATTATGACCTTATGTGTATATATGACTGTACAACTGCTGCGATCCCACATCATGTACAACCAGAAGAATGAGAAGCTCTGCTCCCTTTATGTATGACGTGTCAAAGTGCCTTCTACTGCCAAGCACGGTGGCCCACACCTGTCATCCCAGCAACTCAGGAGGCTGAGGCAGGAGGATCGTGAGTTCAAAGCCAGCCTCAGCCACAGCGAGGCCTGAAGCAACTCAGCGAGACCCTGTCTCTACATAAAATACAAAGTAGGGCTGAGGATGTGGCTCAGTGGTTAAGCACCCCTGGGTTCAATCCCTGGTAACTTCTCCCCCCCACAAAAAAATACAATCTACTGTCATGTATCACTAATTAGAACAAATTTTAAAAATAAGTGATAAACACAAAATAATGAAATAAAATCAAAAAAGAATGGTTTCTATCTGATCTTGGACTTTGCACAGGCACATGCCCATTTCAGAGAAGAGAAGGTTGAGGTCCCTCCTAGACCCCAGAACAGAGAGGTCCAGAGCCTGCCCGTCTTACAAATGGAACCCAGCCTCGGGGACAGGGACTCAAGGCACCTGCAGGCAGAGCCCCTGCAGGCAGGGCCTCACTCTACTGCTGCAATGGAGGACCTGAGAGATTCCCAAGGTCAGCCCAAGGTCGTACAATCGGCTGGGTCTGAACAGCCTCCAGCATGTGTCCTTCTCGAGCCTCCACCCAAGTCCCGACAGATGCTAAGTCTCAACCAGCTGCCTGGCAGCCGGTGGCAGATCGAGTCTGTCCTAATAGACCGGCATCCTTGGGGAATTAAGAGGCAGGATGCGCTTAATACAGTCATTATTCTGCCACCCAGCTGTGCGGGATGCGGGATGACAGGGAGAAGCAGAGAGGTCTCCAGAGCGGGGACAGAAAACTGAGCCAGCTAATTGCCAAAGCCACAGACTCTTCCAGTCTCCAAACAGGATCAGGGCCGGGGACGGCAGAAGGGGGTCTTCAGAGCGCGGGCCTCATTATAGGAAGCAGGTACAGAGGAGGAGAAGCAGGATTCCCCTGACTTGGTCTGCTCCCGCCAGCTGGGCTTTGTCCTGCTGCTGAAATAGATCGCTCTAGACTGGAAAGAGCACAAAGAAGGGACCTTCAGGGGAGCAAAGAATGCATGACCCCAACACCCCCCTCTGTCCTTGCAGCTGGCGGTCACATGGCCCCAGTGAACGGGATACCAAACCAATGAGATGCATAGGAGGAGCTCAGAGAGGGGACATCAGCCAACGCGCCTGCAAGGACCTGCAGAAATCATCCCCTCCACAGAAGCAATGTGAACACTCGCAAATTAAAAAAAAAAAAAAAAAAAAAAAAACTGTCAGAATCAACATTTCAGAACTCTGGAAATTAACCAAAAGCTTGCAGCAATCTGAAGAGTGTTTAATCAAGAAAAAAGGCTGACTCTCCAGAAGAAGAGCCAGCTTGGTAGCATTTTAACTGGGCCCATTCCATCCCTCCCTCCTCCACCCCTAAACTCCAAGAGACCCCAGAATTCAACAGCTCCCCATCACAGTGAAATCCCCAGAGCGGGCAGCGTGGGGCTGGAGCCTGGAGCAGCTTCTTCGTTCCAGAGGATTGTCATTATTTGACCCGTCTTGTGTCTCCCCGGCAGACCCCACTTGCCAAATCGTCTTTATTTGAACTGACGCAGAGATCGCCCCATGCAAATGGCTTGTCTCCTAGAATTGTGTGTCAAAGACCCACCCCAGGCAACTGTGGTACACTGAAGATGCCTGAGGCAGTAAACAACAATGGAGACCCACAACAGGTTGACCAAACAGCCAGGAGAGCCGGGTGCAGGAGGGCATGCCTGAGATCCTGCCTCGGGAGGCTGAGGCAGGAAGATCGCAAGTTGGAGGCCAGCCTCAGCAAACGTCAGGCCTCAGCAACTCAGCGAGACTCTGTGTCTAAAAAAAAATACAAGATAGGGCTGAGGATGGGGCTCAGTGGTCAAGCACTCCTGAGTTCAAAACCTGGTATCAAAAAAGAAAAAAATAGCAAGGAGAATCTGGGAAAGAGATGTCCATAGGTCGAGGGGCCCCGAACTACTGATTCCTGGGCATCCAGAAGGGTATGCACATGCTCAGAAAAGTCCTAGGTGACCCTCCAGTTCACCACTGGCTAATTTGGAGAATCTGCACAAGCAGGAAGAGAAGACTAAGGTGGAGCTGTAAACTCCCTGGCCCCGTTTTAAAGGTGTGTACCTCTCAACAAAAGGCAGGAGATGAGTTATGTCCATGAATTTAGGAAATCTGTTCAAACATTAGCTGATCAAACAGAGAATTCTGTTACCCTAGATGACATGTTTGCATTGTATATTTTACTGAATTCAAGGGAGTAGAGGGTGACTGTCTATATTATAATACAATCAACTTTAAATTAAATATTGAAATCCTGGCCGGGTGTGGTGGTGTATCCCTGTTATCCCAGCATCTCAGGAGGCTGAAGTAGGAGGATGGCGATTTGGAGGCCAGCCTCAGCAACTTAGCCAGACCTGAGCAACTCTGCATGACCCTGTCTCTAAAATACAAAATAGGGCTGGGGATGTGGCTCAGTGGTTAAGAACCCCTGTGTTCATCCCTGGTACTCCAAAATAAAATAAAATAAAATACTGAAATCCTGCTCTAAAAGTGACAAATGGAACACAGTTGTTACGGTTTGGATGTGGTCTGTCCCCCTAGAAGCTCATGCTTTGAAAACATGATCCATTGGGCAGCAAGGTTCAGAGGTGGGGCTTTTAGGCAGTGAATAAGGCTCTGACCTTAACAAAGGATTAATCCGAATGGATTAATCCAAGAAAATGGATTAATCCACTGATAGATGAACTGTTATTGCTATGACTACTGGGACGTAACTGTAGGCAGGCGGGGCTTGCCTGGAGGAAGCAGGTCGCTGGGGGCGTGGTTTTGGAGACTCTATCTATCCCCGGCCCCTTCCTGTCTCTCTCTCGGCCTCCCAGGTGCCATGAGCCGACAGCCTCCCTCTGCTACGCACTCCCACCACCATGTTCTGCCTCACCTCAGGCCCCGAGCCATGGAGCTGGCCAACTGTAGACTGAGACCTCTGGAACCATAAGCCAAAATAAATCGTTCCTCCTGGAAGTTGTTCTGGTCAGATCATTTGGTCTCAGTGACACAAAGCTAACCAATGGTGACCGTCTCCACTGCCCCTCAGTTCCACTCATCTCCACACACACCCTGGTGTCTGTCCTGGGCTTTGACACTGTCTCTTGACCCGTTAGAGTGAGCGTTACGGCAACTTTCTGACCCAGACCTTAGGACACAGGCCCTGCCCCATAGCAAAGGTCCTGACGCGACTGCTGACCAATGATGCACCATCTCTAAGGGCTACAACCTCCTCTCCAGGAATCTAATGAGGGACCCCTGGGATGATGACAAAAAAAGGCTTCAAAAAGTCATAATCACTGATACGATTTGCTCAAGGGCTAAGGATACCAAAATGTCCACCACGAAATCCAACAGTGAAATGCCCCTTCCTCCTCTGAAGGCCAAGTTCTTCTTTTGTCATATTTTTCTGTCCTTCTGAAGACATGGATGCTCGGGAGTTGCGTCCTGAGGCCTGTGACTCTCGCTTTCTGAAGCATGTCTTCTGCTTTGGTTCTCCCAGGGATGGCGATCCAGTAGGATTTTGGTTAACATCTAAGTCTGGCCCAGGAATTCAAGGATGGTTCAATATTAACAGTAAGAGTATCAATCGATAATCAATATGATTATTTAGGCTAAGTATTGGAAAATCTGCTGCGTGACAGTTCAGAGCATAACTAGTTTAGGCTTTTATGAACCAGATGCAACCTTGATTTCATATCATACATATTTGTTTTACTAACTACAATTCAGAAGTAGAGGAGTCACTTTTAGCTCACAGGTCACACATAAACAGGTCACCCAGATTAGGCTTTTGGACTATGTGGGGGTTTGACCCCCTTTCTAGATAGATATGCAAAAGGCATTTACAAAATCCAATATCCATTCCTAATAAAACTACTGACATCTAGCAATAGGAAAAAAAAAAAAGTTCCTTAACATGATAAATCTTACCTACCTTAAATTAAAAGCAAAAGTCATTCTTAATATTTAAACACAAATAGAGGTATCTCCATGGCATTCCAAAATGAGACAAGGTTGCCTGATATAACCGATACTATTTTAAATTGCCCTAGAAGTCCTTGTCAAGGCAATAAGATAAGAAAAATAAATAAAGCTTGACTATTACAAGTGATTAATTATATATGTATATGTTTTTCAACAGAATAACTACTGGAATTATCAGTAAAATAAATTTAAGTAAAATTAAATGAAGTTATAAGATGTATTTGAAACAACTCCCCAAACTATAAAATACCTAGGAATAATCTTTTCTAGAAATGTATACAAGCTACACGTAAAAACAAAAAAATACAAAACTATAATGGGCATACAAAACAAGTCATACAATACCCCAGAATGGAAAGGATAGATGCTAACCTTGTCAATTCTCCCACTGTATCTGTCTGTTTGCATTACTACAAGGAAACACCTGAGGCCGACCAATGTTATAGAGAAAAGAGGTTTGTTCTGATCACAATCTTAAAAGCTGAAAGTCCAAGTGGTATCAGCTCTGGTGAGGGTCCCATGGCTGAAGGAACCATCCCATCTTGAAGCCAGAAAAGCTTAACAGACTGGAATCCCTCAATTCTGTTCAAACGTATGTCCTCAGTGACCTCAGGACCTCCAACTGTACGAGGCTCACACAGCCTCACGGGCTAGATAACCACTTTCTAGCATGGACTGTGAGCTAAAAAGTGGTTATCTGACCACGCCCTGGGTCCAACCAATCTCTTCAACTTTCCTGACTCCTGTTCTGCCAAGCATCCCCCACAAGAGTTCTATAACTTGATCCAAATTAAGCTTCTCTCTGCAGTTCAAACGTGCACCTGTCTTTCCTGTCGCTAAGCTTTGGCCTGGTGCAAGATAATAGATTCCCATCTGCCCGCACCAATGTCACCTGTTCAGTGAGGTTCCCGCCTCCCCCCACCATCCTCACACAGGAGAAGACCACTCCCAACCTGACCTCCATCCCAACTGTCTGGAACAGGATCCTTCAAGGTGTAAGAGAGAAAATCTCTGCTTAAACTGGCTTCAGCTAAATAAGGAAGGTATTGGTCTAAGTGAAAATTCCAGACTGGCTGGGTCCAGGTATTTAAATGTCACGAGGAATGTCACCAGTTTCCTCCCTGAACAAGCTACATTCCCAGGTCAGTTCTCTACCAAAAGGTGGCCCAAGTCTCCATTGTCACCAAGGAAAAGAGCTGCTGCCTCTTGATTATTTCCAACCAGTGTCCCAGAATCGCATCTCACCAGCCTTAAGTCCACTGACCATCCTTGAACCCATCACCATGGAAACGGAAGGGAAGAGAGCCTTCTGATTGGCTAAGCCCACGTGATCTGCTTCCCTCTGCACCTGGAGAATGGAGATGTCCCCACCTAGACCACAAGGTCTGAGTTGAGAGCAGGTAATTCTCTAGAAGAAAATCAACTTTCTGTGACCAAGAAGAACGAAAAATTAACCTTAAGGGAAAAGAGAGAGAGAGAGATAATAGTGTGACATATGGGTCATTTCCCTCTTAGGAGAGACTGGCTATGTGGTGCTTTAAATATCTGCATCTAAATTTCACCTGCACTCCAACACCCAACAGCCCAGGAACTTGTTTGAGGGGGGAGAATGCCTGGCTTTTCTGCAGTATTCTTTGCTCAAAATAGTTTCCCTCAGAGGAAGTCATCAGTAAATGGTAACTAGATGTGACCAGGTCAGACTCAACTCCACCAGAATAGACGAGAGACTAGAGACCAGCCCAGCCCAGACTAGAGCAGAATACATGTCATGAAATGAGACCAGACCAGAATAGCTAAGAACAGGCCACCGCAGACCACGAAGACCAGAACAGATCAAAGCAGGACAGACCAGAGTTCCTTCTGCTCATGTCTGAAGTCTTGTTGTGAGATGCAGGGTCTCATGAACCAAGTCATGCTGTAAACATGACACATGGACCCAACCCACAAATTGAGTTCATTTGGCCCCCATGATGCTGTTATGACAACTGCTGAATAATATCTAATTTTTTTTTTTTTTGTACTGGGGATTGAACCCAGGGGCACTTGACCACTGAGCCTCATCCCCAGCCCTTCATATATTTTATTTAGAGACAGGGTCTCACTAAGTTGCTTAGGGCCTCGCTAAATTGCTGAGGCTGATTTCCAACCTGTGATCCTCCTACCTCGGCCTCCCAAGAAGCTGGAATTATAGGTGTGCACCACCTCATCTGGCAACTAATGTTTAAAATTAGATTTTTATCCCTTTTTATCTTGATTTCTAGATTCTCAAAAAGTAGGAAGACCTAGAAAATATGAGCCCATGTTTTCCTTAGGAAGAGCATCGGCCACCATCAGCAGCTACCTCTTGGATCCTCAGATGGGTCTTGGCTCTCCATTGCAGCCCAGCCCCTGCCGTTCCTATGGCCTGGGAGCCAGCCGACTTCACTGGTACTTCCTGGGCTCTGTGAGCATGTGCAGTGGTGCTTCCTTTGGGAAGCAAAGCATGAAGGAGGGACCTAGTGATTCTGCTGTTACCTGCTCATCATTTCCACGTTCCTTTTCCTACTACAAAGCAAACATCAATCCAGGTAAAACATAGTGAGACTCATGCAAAGGTACAAGTCACAAGGGAAATTTTGAGCCTAGAATTCAGCATCAAAGGCCCCAAGAAAAGGATCAGGAGCCAGGGCAACCCCCTCCTCCCCCATTCCACTTGCCCCTGCATGGTGGCATCTCTTGGGCGTCATGGGAACAGACAGACAACTGTGCTGACCCCCACGTGCTTTCTATTTTTAAAAAACAAATCACCTGTGGCCCTGCCTATCCAGGATGTGTTACATTCCTCAGCGAACAGCAAACCTGAGATACCGATAAGATGAATACAAGTGACCCTGAATTTCAGGGGACTTTTGTGACCTTGACACAGACTAGATCCTAGAACTAACTCCAAACGATAAGAAAAATTCCCCATAATCATAAAATCTGTAAGAACAGGTTCTAATTAGAACCGGTCGGCCGGGGCCAAAGTGACATAGAGTTGTCTTGAGCAATGGAGACTTGAAAGTCTTTTCAGTCAAAAGTCAAAAGGTGGACCTGGGCAGGACTCTCTGGAAACTTCCCTGGGATTCCCCCAATAAAACTAGACAGCAGAGCCAGGCATGGTGGTGCATGCCTGTAATCTCAGCAGCTTGGAGGCTGAGGCAGGAGGATGGCAAATTCAAGGCCAGCCTCAGCCACTTAGCAATTCCCTGTCTCAAAATAAATATAAGAAGGGCTGGGGATGTAGTTCAGTGGTTAAGCACCCATGAGTTCAAACTTGGGAACGAAAGAAAAATCTGGAAAGCAGGAAGCAGCCTCTCTGAGAGGACCCACTCTCTGCCTGGAGAGTGTCCCATTTCCCATTGTCCTATCCCTTCTAAAAAACTGATGCCTGATGTCTGAAATCTTTCTGGCCAGATGGCAAGAATCAGGGTTTGAAGTAGGGGTTCTCCACAGCTGCCTCAGTTTCCACAGCAGGTCAGTGACCCATAACAGGAACATCTTCACCCACCTCGAAGTCACACGGGCCAAGTTCTTGACTGACCAGACCAGACCAGACCAGACCAGACCAACCCAACCCAGACCAGATGAGAAGACACCAGCCCAGACCAGACCAGACCATAGCAGAATAAACCAAGCCAGATTTGTCCAGACCAGAGCAAAACAGATGGAGTTGAGCCTACATCAAACCACACCAGACCAAATTAGATCCCACAGACCACACAGATCAAAACAAATTAGACCAGGCCAGACTAGCCCAGGCCAGCCCAGACTACAGCAGAAAAACCAGACCAGATTTGACCACACCAGACTGCTACCATCGGGATGGCCATTTGAAGTCCAAGTCCTTGGTGTCCTGAACAAAGAATTGAGCAAGACACACAGAAGTAACAGATAAAGTACAGATTTGTTGAAGGTGAAGGTAGCAGTTTGTTAGGTAGAGGGGAGTATGCTGAGAGAGAGAGACAGACAGACAGACAGAGAAAGGGTGGGGGACAGAGAGGCAGAGAGAAAGAAAGAGCCAGAAGGACAGAGATAGAGAGATGAATAGAGAAACAGAGAGACAGAGAGAGATGGACAGAGATAGAAAGAGAGAGAGAGAGATAGGCAGAAGCAGAGAGAAAGAGAGAGAGATGGACAGAGAGAGAAAGATGAACACAGAGACAGATGGACAGAGAGACAGACAGAGAAAGGGGGGACAGAGAGACAGAAAGAAAGAGCCAGATCAGATGGACA